>NC_143020.1:70665693-70966526 GCF_055824585.1 Amblyomma mixtum | reverse complement strand
ATACCGTCTATATGTACAAGGTCCTATAACACACTCTCGTAGATTATGTAAGCGCTGCAAGCATCTGCGGCAGCTTTTTTTTTTACTTTCGCTTGACACCTCAATCGCTTCATACCGTCTGCGTTGCGAGCGGGATGTCTGTACGAACTAACGCCTCGCGGCGCGGCGGAAAATCTTCGCTGTTTACAACTCACGTGTGTCATAAGCGAGGCGAAGCCATGGTGCTTAATGAAGCGCACATACGCGTTAATGGCGACATGGCGACACGAACGCAACTATGACGGCATCGGTCCTTGAAATTGCCCTCCTCACCATTCATCTCGCGGAAAGGTATTCACGCCCTCCGCTAGAGGGCACAATGTCACCCAACATGGCGCCCCACCGATTTATTCACTCCCACTTGGACGCCATCCTTCGCAAAAAAGAGCACATGCTTTAATGATTGCGCAAGTGGAACTTACACTGGGCCCACAGTACCGAACTTCTAAGCCTAACTGCCGCGATATGCATTTACGTTTCAACGACGATGTAACACACCCCTTGCTATGTGCTCGACATGCATGGCTAATAAAAGCGTATGTACTTCCTAAAATCTAATGTCTGCGCAGTCGCGATTTTAAACGGAGCTTTACTGCCACTGTGACACGGAGGGAATAGTAAGCTGGCTGTATGCCCTTGTTCGCACAACCAAAACTACGCGTTAGGCCTAACACCATCACAGACGAAAGCGTGCACCGACAGCGATGTTACAACCGACAAATAATTAGGATGACACATTTGTTCTTCCATTCTTTCGCGTTTAGTCCAGTTCTGTCAAACTGGTGGTGCTGTTGTATGCCAGAGCAAAGAAAATAAAGAAAAAAAGACATTCACAAGCACAACGTTGGCGTTGATGCGACGTCATCGATACCACACATTGAAGCACGCTGCGTCATTTTATACTAACGACCAGTCCACGCACAACACAGTGAGGCCAAGAGCTGCCACAAATGAATGTACACCATAGCTGTACGCAAAAGGCACCGAGGGTATAGACTAAAAGCATTTCAAGTCCTTGCAACACCAATGCAGAACACACGTCAATATAAACAGCACAAACGACAAACATATAAAAAAAAGGCCTGCAAAAGCTGCTTGTTTGCCTACAGTCAAAAATGCCCGTACAGGAAAACGTTAATAAGAACTAATCTGTACAAAAGAAGTTGCCAACCCTCACAGGCCTTGCACACACAAAAGAATACACTCCCACCATAGACAAGGGCACTGGTCCTTTGTTGAATTAACAGTGTCTAAAGTGCAGATTGCAGCAGCCACGGATGCTGTGAAGACCGGGAAACCGACGTGGGTGGTTATGGATTACGTGTCTCAATCCTACCATGTTTACTGAACTCCCTTCTTGTTCTGAACAAATCATGAAGCTTGCTAGTTTCATGTTAACATGTGCGATATCGAGAAACATAGGACAGCAGACATACTGTTCAACTGGTAGCTGAATAACCATTGTACAAAGGAACGCAAACAGATAAATGGCAGCTCATAAAAGGTTCTAACTTCACAACTGCGACTGCTAAGCACATGTGTAAAATGCACTTAGAGCTCAGTGCAATTACTCCATCACTCAAAACAAATCTGCCGAGCTCAAGGAAGTTAACAGCCTCCAACATTTGCGACATTCCATTGCCCCAGACCCTCGATTGCAAAGGCATTTCATTAGTGAACATTGGCACAGCAATCCCGATTCTCTCCTTTGGAGCCTGTTCTGCGACACTGGCAAAATGTCCTGACTGCACCAGAACGCAGTAAACCTGCATTAAATTGGCCCACCTGGATCCTGATAATTACTTCACAGGAGGGTGTTAAGGTAGAGTGCGTTCTCTGATCGCTTACTGAAAACAGCAGCCCAAAGGTGTCAGTCATAAATGTGCAGATGGTACATAACAGGACCTAACCATGCAACATGCCTTGCTTAACCACCTCACTTGTTCACAAACCAAACCAAACTACTGGATAGACAGCTTAACCACCTCATTTATCCACAAACCAAACTACTGGATAGGCAAAAAATATGGCAAAGTGTTCCACTGTCTCTCATTCATCATTAAAAAAAAAATGTCTGAGGCAAGAAGAGAAGGACCTGTAGCGATCCCGTTCATTGATGACAGGCGACAACGCTGATAGTTCTAAGTGAAAAAAGACCTCCCAACTACATGTGCAATATTCCTACAATACATTGTGAAGTCACTTATGATGACAGGCTTAAAAGACAGTAGCATTAAAGGATGTAACTGCACTCAAATAAATCGTAAAGGCGCACGACACGAAGGCAACCTATGCCGCGAAGGTGGCATTACATAAACTCCTTGTTACAGTGAAAGCCAGGACCGATTACGGTTGCTGAAAGTTTTGTGCTCATCCACCGTCAAGCTTTGTGCAGAGCTCAGTGTGTGACCTTACACATCTGCCAGTGTTTGCAGAGACTACACTCCCACAGCGTTACATTCCTGCAGTTGGAATATCCTGTAGCCCTCCATTCTTCTCCCATACTGCTCATAATGTAAACCATGGCTCTCAATGCACATTTTTTGCCTGCCAAGATTTCAACTACACCCCGTCTTTGAGTTAATACATTGGTGTCACTAGTGATGGTCAAGCAAAAAAGTCACTCACCCTTTTATCTAAACAGAAACAACAGCTGTCTGGATATGTCGGGTTAAGGGCTAAAACTCAGCCAGCTGTAACAAAAACAATCTTTCGCCTCATTAGTACAGCATCACCAAAAACGAGTCAAACATACCATGAAGGTCCCCAGAAAGTCCTGTAGCAGTGACCTGATGCTCGCATCCTACTGACCAGGCAAATGAGAAAAACTGAGTGATTTGCAATGGTGACAAGCAGTGACTCTTCCTTATTCCTGTTAAAGAAAGCCTGAACAACCTTACGTTCAGGTCGCAGTTCTTTTGTCTCCAAGTCTCTCTATCTACGTTCAGCACTGGAAATCTTAAACCTCAAAGCGGCTCATGGCAAATTCCCAATTCTATTCACACTTCATTAATTTCTCGGACTGCTCGCCAACATGCTCACCCCTTATTTTACACAACCGGTGAGAGAAGTGTTTTCAGGGCAAGAACAAAAACAACTTTGGCACAGCAAAACTCACTAAAGATGGTGGACGAAAAAAAAAAACCTGCTACATTTTAATGTGACAAAGGTACGAGACTTATGAGCGTCATAGATACGAGCCTAGGTATGAGGTATGCCAGGGTGGTAGGTCTGGATAAATTTCGTTCATCTGTGGGTCATTAGCCTGCCCTGAAATTTCAGTAGACGAGTGCTTTCGCATTCTGCTTTCCTTGAAACGTGGTTGCCACAGTTGAAACTGAACCCATAATTTCGTGCTTAGCAAAATTCTTTAACACAATCAGAAACCCGTAACATAAGCAATTTAAAGGAATACAGGCAATCGCTGGTAGAGGCATTTCAAGGTCCCTTCAATGTATAGCAAAGCCTTGACGTAATAAACCACTTTACTACAGTGCCCGGTATACATTAAAAAACAAGAGCACAGCAGTAACTCACTACATTAACTTCAGAACAAAACCATCCTGTCAGCAATCTTACTCCAGTCCCATTACATTTCACTACTTAGAGACAAAAATTTGCATGGAATTTGACATCTCTCAACACGTGGAGGCATAAACAAGCAAATTCATTTGCTATATGCATTTGCTATTTCAACATGTACCAATATGGGTAACATGCAGCCTTGCACTTCAAGACTCCAGGTTCCATCCTGTACCACCTTCAATGTAATGAAAAATGGGCACAAAGAAAGAGAACCGGAAGGGCCGAAAAGGAAAACTGGTTAAGGCACGGATAAAATTTTTGTGGTGCCATCACTAAAGGTTTAAATGAATTTTGAAATGCTGTGGAAGCATTCTGTGCAAAATTAAAGGGAGGAAATATTACACAGACATCAGCAAAGCCTGATGGCAAGATACAAAAATAGCGCACATCGCTGGTAGCGAAGGGTCACACTGAAACCACACAAGTGAGCTTCTCAGATCTGCAGCACTGAAACTTTTCACTGTAAGCAGACAGTGAAATGGTGCATCAAATGTGGCGGACCTGGTTCGATACCTGTCAATTTGCTGTTATCTACCATGTCTATACTTCGTGATGAAAACCTAAACAGAGCAAGGCTGATTTTTTCACCCCATCTTCAACCTAAAACACACCCTTCTATTCTCTCTCTCAGAATACCGTGCTATGCCCTTCACCAGTGCCTGGAAGACGGCTCTACCGTTCCATCGGTATTAAATGTCCTGGTTTCATTCTAGTCTTCACACACATGTGACACCAAAATTTCTGACTTCATGCTTGGGGACCGATACGCTACAAAGCCAAGAACATAATTACACCGAAGATTAAATCCCTCCATCCCAGCGAGATTTCATTATAAAAGCAAACAAGTAAGCAAGCAAGCAATTTTTCAAAATATATTCCATTTTCTTCACCCTTGTCAACAGCAGTGGTGACAAATTATGGCAGGTGCCAAGCTCAGCAAAGCCTCGCAGACATTACGTGAGCACAGGACTCACGTACCTTTTTTTTTTTTCACATACACAAAAGAAAACTGAGCTAAAAATTGAACATGACATGTTCAATCATGGCATGAAAACGGTATGTGGCCATCAGTGACCAAAAAGGTGCCACAAGCATTTTGTTTTGTCTCACAATGTTTGTGAGACATCGTCATCATACATTGTTGCCATACGCCATCAGAAGGAATAATCTCAAGCACAAACACCTGCTGTACACACTTCTGAGGAGTAGCAAAGCGCTGCCCATAGTTTCCAATGCATGCCAAGCATTTGAGTATCTTACGGCTCTCGCATGACGAAAAGTGTTCGACACACTCACGGAAAATAAAAGTTTGTGCTGCCAAATGCCACCTTTAGTCTCGCTAAAATTGTGCAGCATCATGGGAGGTGAAAATGGAGCAGTGGAGTGGAGCGGTGCGGTGGAGCGGAGCGGGGCAATGGAGTGAGGTGGTGGAGCAGGACAGAGTCTCCAAGAGAGGCAGTGGAGTGCAGCGTTGCAGCGGTTATGAGAAAAGGAGAAACGCAGTAACTAACTCACGGCGGACACATAAACAATGCCCTGAGAGAAGCAACGAAGAAGGGAGCTGGTGCAAATGGCAATAGGCAATTAGGGGTCCAATTGCAAAACTCGATGCACACATGTACAGTGCACAATGACTGGCTACCAATCTGGATGTCGTAAGACTGGCAACTATGATAGCGTAAGCCCATGGGTAAGAGGCCATCCTGAAGCATTTCTGAGAGAGAACAGCTTTCCAAACTTAGCACGCACTCAATGTACGCCAGTTCTAGCTCCAACACTGCGAGGCGGTAACGCGACAAAATGAAGCGCATGTTGGCATTTGATCACTCACAAAAGGTCGTTCATCACTGGCAAAAAGATTCAAACAAGATAAAAAAGAAAGCGCTAGCTGTCACATAAACAGTATCATGTTCAATACTCTGCAGTGGACCACTAACAGGGGCAGTGACTGCTAAAACTTGCTCCAGCACACTAGCTGCACCACCAGTGAGCTATCAGCGGACCAACAGCTTTTCTGCAACGACGAGCGCATTGGAAGTGCTTCCAAACACTGCTGTTGAGATGCAAGCAGTGCTTTTTGAACCGAACCGAACCCTGCTTGTTCGAACAGCAGAAAGCTGGTGACCGGTTTGCTGGCGTCTTGGCGACAAGTTGCTGGCACATCTGCAGATAGCAGATGCTGCCTCCTCTTTGGGTGAGTAGCTGAGGCTAGCAGCCGAGAGAGTGAGCAAGGGGCAAGAGTGGCAACAACGCAGCTGGGGCCGGACTGGAGGGTGGCAAGCCTGGGACGACGACTTGACGAAACGGGGGCTTGTTCCTTGGGCAGCGCGTCAGTGGCGCCATTGACGTAGTTCCTAAGTGAGACCGCTCTCAAGTGGCACCCTGGGTCAGGATGCGGGCGGCAAGCTCCTTCTCCTCCGTCTCCTCCCTGAGGGTGAGCGAACAAGCGCGTCAAGAAGGTCCACAAGTTCGGAACTGGTTTGGTTTATTGGTTTTTTGGGGTTTAACCTCCCGAAGCAACTCGGGCTATGAGGGACGCCGTAGTGAAGGGCTCCGGAAATTTCGACCACCTGGGGTTCTTCAACGCACACTGACATCGCACAGCACACGGGCCTCCAGAATTTCGCCTTTATCAAAATTCGGCCACCGCGGCCGGGATCGATCCCGCGTCTTTCGGGTCAGCAGCCGAGCGCCGTAACCACTGAGCCACCGCGGTGGGCTACAAGTTCGAAACTAAATCACTCAAACAGAGCATAAGTCTGCCTATGGGCCTTTTATTTTAGCCTTTTCAGTTTACTTTTATCTTTATCAGTTCCAACAAGGTGCAGTTTTCTTATCAAGCTTCCTGACCACACTTGCAAAAGCCACGTTACATTCATGTTGTCTGGGATGCTATGACATCTGGCACCTAGAAGAGTCACGGTTACAGCTTTTCGTTGATTTCACCACTGCCTTCTCGGCTCATCAAGAGCTTCACAAAAACAGTCGTTTTCAGTGCCGTCATCTACGTGTGAAATTCCTGTAGCTTGTGCAATTTTTCAGCAACGTAATACTAGCAGATATAACATGATGTGCACATTGGAAGCTAGGAAGCAGTCATCACTACCGCTTTGCACAAAATAAAAGAAGTCAGCGCAACACAGTGCTTGTTTCTTGGAACTTATTTCTGTTAAAATTTTGGGTTAGGGTCACATAAAAAAAACAAATAGGTACCACAAGGGAACAAGAAAAAAAACGTAAAATTGAATACCGTATTCCTACAAGAAAAAGACAAGCATTAATATGAGGGGTATCTTGCATGGCCATGACTGCGCAGTGCAACATATTTCTTGGTTTATCGTCCCACCAAATGAAGTACTTCCAACAGCTGGATTGGTTTTCAAATGTCTTCTATTTACCACATCATCGCTGTGTTATTCCAGCTGTTTTTCTTCACAGCACCACAGAAACTCATTAAACAATCACTATAACGATGTACCATAGCACAGATCCAGCGGTGTGACATAGCTTCCAATTTATTTTCACACAACCAACTTTGAGTTTCGGACAACTGGGAGCTGATTGTTAACAGAGACAGAAAGAGAAAAAAAGAAAGGACATCACTGATTTAATTGTTGCATGCTGAGCCATTCCATACGACAAATGATCAATTGCTGTGTACACAAAAGTGCACCAGAGAACAAGACAGCTAAAACGATGTAGCTTCTACTACTGTAGTCTAACTGTAACCATGCAGAACTGTTCACAAGGCTTTGAAAGAGGCAGTTTCAAATGCAAGCTAGCATCTACACCAATGATGTTGCGAGGTTTCATACCGTATCCTCAGCTGGTCCATCTGAGCCACCAGCCGATCTCGCTTCTCCACAATCTCCAGCATCTCGTTGAGGATTTCTCGCTCTTTCTCGATGTCACGTGGAGACTTCTGCGAATCTGCCAGCCCCAGGAACAAAGTGTGCAAAGGATGAGGAGGATGCATAGTGGCCTATACATTGCATCTTCATTCTAAATGACACAGTCAAACACCACAGGTGTCTACAGAGGTGGTGCAAAGAACCAATACCCAACAATTTAGGCGGGTTATTAAAGCTGCCTCTAAACCAGCCAATTCAGTATTTTTTCAGACAAAACACAGACTTTACCACTAAACAGCAGGAAAGCTTGACAAGTTGCAAACAAGCACATATTACTATTCAAAATGCCTACCCGTTCACTGTAACACCTATCAACATCTATCAGATCATAATACTAGTATAGTGAAAGAAAAGATGTTCAGCTTTCTGGAAAAGATAGTTATGCTATCGATTAAGCTAAATGCAAACCAAACTGAATGAAAGAACAAAAACAGTACATGAAGCACAGTTATGACAAGAAAATCTGTAGGTTGTGTGAATGAACCATAGCATAAACATAGCCACAAAATTTAACAATATGCATTTAAGAAATGAAACAAGGTTAAAGCACAAGATCACAGATCAAAACTACAGACCAATGAATATTAAATGTCTTCTGTTTCTTTCTTTTTGCTTGCTAGGAACAAGTCTTACAGAAATATTAAGATAGACCTCCAATGAGCCCGGTAATAAAAAAAAAAGACAAAAAAAAGAAGCTTATACTTTTTTCTTTTTTACCAAAACAAATAGATTAATCCCAGCTTCCTTCTATAGTCTAGCTAGAAGTCAATAACTTTATGCAGTATGCAGGCATAAACCTAAACAAATCACTTTCTGCCCCACTTTGATGCAGAAAGTCAGAATAAAATTTTATTTTGTGACCAAAAGCACAATGACAACCACCAAAAGCATTTGCGAAAAAAAAAATATAAATTATTGTGAACTGGGTAAGATTCACCACAAGAGAAATGCCCCGAGAAGCAATTAACAAAGAAAACCTAGCAGGCACGGGCAAAGCGAACACTCACCGTCAATGGCCATGCGTTCTCGCATCTCCTGCTGCAGCTTTGACTGCTGATCTTCCAGCTCCAGATCCTTGACCCTGTGCACAGAGTACCAAAAAAAATAAGGCTATGTACACAACATGCTTTGCAGCCCCACCACAAAAAATGAGGGGATAAACTCCCTGCAGTTAATTAGTCCCATTCCCAGAATGTTAATCTCAAGCAGATCAACCTCAACATTACTTCCCTTCTGCAGCATTCACAAACTTAACTCCAAGAGACTAAATCCACGCATGAGGAGATTCCCTATATGCATATACTGCTCAGTTTCATCATGGCTGCCGCCACCGACTGTTGACAGTGATGATCCATTAAGGAACATTATAGCGAATGGCACTACACTACTAAGACTAACAGCATCCTCTATGCTGAAGGTAAGTGCGGCAAGCAGCCTTCGTAGCTGGGCCCCACGTTCCAAAATTTTCACTCTGCACTGCTAGGTTTTGTGTCTGCCCGTTTATGAAAGGGCAGACGCAGCTACAATAAGACCACAACGCATGATCGCAGTATTAGCAACTAGATTTTTTGGCTGCACCATCACTGAAGTCTGAATTGGGACGTAAATAATTAACATGGCACAAGTGGGCTTAAGAATGCCACTCAGACAAAAGAGTGGAAAAACAAAGGAAGCTGAGCAGCTGCTCACAACATCCAGCCAATTAAGAAGGTGTGAGTATGCGTAGCATCTCCACTAGACTGCTGTAAAAGTCTCTTTCGACAGCTCGAGCACAGTGCTTAATGGCAGTGGACTACAGCCAAAGCAACATCCACCAGGACCATTACAACTACAACGAAGCCACATGCCCACATAAAGACATATACAAAGGCAACAATGGCAGCCATTGAAGAATACCTTTCAATTCTCTTCAAATGAACTCCAAGTCTAAATGTTTCTTTTTTAGGTTCACACAGTCTCAAAAGCGTGACCTTTAGAGAATTGTGCATGCAAAGCACCAGGCCACCTTGGTGGCCACATTGGTGGCCACGATGGTGGGCACGTTGATGGGCATGTTGATGGGCATGTTGATAGGCATGTTAATGGGCATGTTGACGGCCATGTCGGTAGCTGTGTTGGTGGCCATGTTGGTGGCCATGTTGGTGGAACATAGTTTTCGTATTTTCCTGCTGAAGCGTGTTAATTTGAGGCCATCCTTGCATGCACAAGTTTCGCAGAGAGTGGCTTACCTTATGAGCAGCTCCTGCTCCTCCCTGGATAATTTATTCTTTTGCCGCATCAGCCGAAACAGCACTTGCGTCAGGTCCTTCTCTTCCCCTTGAAGATCTGCAATGTTTTTACGCACTTGATGTGAAGCCCTTCAACAACAAACGCTCCTTCACTGAGCAAAGGATTCACAGCTCAACAACAACAACAAAAAACAGCATTAAGGTAGCATGAGAATGTAATTAGAAGTTAGAAGAAGTTATTGACAGGAAAACATATGGGCGCTCAGATTTTTTCAACACATCACGCAAACTACATTTTCAGCTAACAAAGAAATGCTACCACTGCTAGTCTGATTGTTTTAGAAGTTTAAAATGATTAAAAGCAGCTTTCTACACTTTAAGAGAGAGAATTCATTGCTCTGTACCAGCACAAACTTTACTAGAAACTTGTATATGTAAGTTCCTGAGGACACCACAATACATTGCCAGAAGCTATGAGTGTACACTTCAAAACTAGTGGCTTGTCAAGCTGAACGCTGATCAGATGGCTGAGCAATAGAGAAATCGAGCTCCAAGAATTCACAAACACTAGGCGCAGTTCTATGTAACAGGAATACAGGAATGTGTGACTACAGTAGAAATACAGTAGTGATGTCAGATATAATGAGAAATTTGTTTTGCATAATCCCTGAGGAGTAGGATGCCCTTCAAGCATTTAATGCCAACCATGTTTACTTGCATGAAGGCCACTATAGCATAATCAGCACATCTACTTTCTTAGTTATCTGAATATAAAATCTTCCTAACATATTTAGTCCGCATAATAAACCCCCCCGCCACCAAGTTTTTTTATAAACTCCTGGGAAAGAAAAGCTTGTCCATTACATCAGTAAATATGTTACTCCTACTCTTGGTGCAGGTAGACAGAAGCTATTTCTCTACCTTAAAAGGACGATAAGTACACCTCCATCCCATTTTCGCTGTTAGGAAAAGTCAATTGTTTGCCTTTTCATGCTTCTGCTGGTGTTTACTTGGCAGCAAAAGTCCCATTTATAGCTGGGAAATTTGGAGTTGAAAGTGGAACACATCTTTCCCTCCAACTGATTCAGAGTCATGATGTGATGATAAAAAGGACTCCGTGAACACTGACTGAGAGCGAATGGCACAGTGATCTAGCTACAGAGATTTGCAAACAAGAAAGTATCAAAGTCCCTGCAGTTTGCGTGTGAAAACTGCTCGCGGTGGTAACACCCGTATCTAGTAATATCTACTGTTCCGTACCTAATAACACCGATTCCGTACCTACCATACGTACTATAATACCGTATCTAGTAATACCATAATAATAATTTCGTATCTAATAATATTAGGTCATTTTTGTACCTATTAAAAGCTTCGTTTTCAGTGGTCTAAAGAATGTGGTAATCTATTGACACAGGCCAACTTCAATTTGCCCTCAGTGTCCCTCTACTAAGCTGCCAGGTTGTGCAACCACAAGTGAGAAATGTGCCGATGAATTTTGTAGGGAGCTGCAGACAAACTGTGCAGTGTGGAAGAGGCTCACCTTCGTCCTCATCCTCCTCGCCCCTGAGTGCCCTCTCCACGAGCACCCCCCGGTGCTCCAGAGACCGGAGGCTCACTTCGATCTCCTCGAGCCGCCGCTGGAGCTCCTGGGCCGTCCGCTGCCGCTTGCGTTCCTGCTGACGCTGCACCCGCAGAGTCAGACGCTCCAGTTTCCGGGGGTCCACAGCCTGCATCTGGGAGACAGAAAGTGAAGCTCGGGTCAGCAGCCGAGCACCATAACCGCTGAGCCACCGCGGCAACTCCAGAGAAGATGGGTGGCCTGATGCAGCACCTTTGACGTTGTCTTGGCAATTTTTAACCCCGACAAGAATGCAAGTTTGCTGGGCAGTGTTGAAAAAGTGCTCTTAGAACATTTCCAGATTGCTTGCTATGCAATCCAGTTGCCATTACCATGTTATTCAGTTTTTCTCATGAGGGTCACTTCACAAGCAGGAACTTCTTTATTTATTCGCTTCAAGGCGAGAAAAAAATTTGCAGCAATGAAGACAAAAACTGCAGAAGCTTTCATGAATGGCAATTTAAGACTGGATTGCAAACAACATAGTACCACCAACTATGTGAAGAAAGTGTGTGAATGAAAACATACTGTGTGGGCAGTTCATTGCTGGATTTCATTTTCATTGTCAAAACAGGATATCAGATAACCAGGTTTGTTCCCAGAGAATAACCACAGGAAGAAAATAGAAAAAACAGCTGCAGAGTAAAAATATAACCTGAAAGCATTTCCTTCTATTTCTCCCTCGAGTACTTTAAATACTTAAGCAATAATGTCTTGAATAATAGGCTGAAAACAGTTGCATAAAAGTAGTTCTTTGATCTGAACACATGTGCAGCATGGCAGAGTTACAGTTTAAGTCAGCAGAGTGCCTTGTTGATGGAACAATGTAGCTGCTGTAGATCAAGAAAATGACTAGCTTGCATGTTGGTTGGTTGGTTTGTGGGGTTTAACGTCCCAAAGCGACTAAGGCTATGAGGGACGCCGTAGTGGAGGGCTCCGGAAATTTCGACCGCCTGGTGTTCTTTAGCGTGCACTGACATCGTACAGTACACGGGCCTCTAGAATTTCTCCTCCAAAGAAATTCAACCACCGCGGCCGGGATCGAACCCGCATCTTTCGGGTCAGCAGCTGAGCACCACAACCACTGAGCCACCGCGGCAGGTCTAGCTTGAATGTAGAGAGTTGTCAATTCCTACAGGGAGTAAGTATTCTCGGGAACCAGTGAGCTTACAAGTGCACAATGCTGTGGACACCACTCTTATGCAGCACTTTGTGAAGCTGCGATTTAACTTCATCATGCACCCCTGTGTTCTTCTTTGAAGTGGGCGACCCTGTACTTGAAGCAAATTAAAACAAATAGTACTATGGGAAAGTCAACTAGACCCAAAGTCTATCTGACTACAGTATAGTGTAGAATAAAGCGACACAAGGAATAAAAAAAAAAAATCTACGGGAGAGCAATTTCTGCAAAGCAACAGTGCGCAGTTAGTGCGGGACCTCACCTTGCCCTTTTTGTCACAGGGCACGCTCGTTTCACCATTGCCATCGAGGTCGCGATCATCAAAGTCCGCGAATCCATCTTCCTCACCTGCACGTGCAGCAAAAGGCACACAAAACCAAACATCAGGATGCACAGGACAACATGTTACATTTAGACGTGCACTACGTGCGCAGCGTATCACCAAACTCGGATATCGCACATTACACTAAAAAGCAATCCGGCTACAGTCACAGCCACCACTACAGGCCTCCTGCTACAGGCCACCCACAGCATTGTTGCAATGAAGCAACGTAACAGCGATGAAGCAGCCAACCGCGCTCCAATTGTGTGCAGCACCAGCAAAGCATACATTAGGAGAACGGACACCCCTCTCCATAGAGAGGAGCGCAGAGACTGTAGACTAGCATTTCTAGGGATCATATCATAAGCAACTACAGTTATCACGTGCCGAACACAGGGTTAAGTCTGTTGTTGTGTTAAAGATGTAAAAATAATTTAGAGTGTCAGAGCTTGTTTAGAATGGTTTCTTTTTTTAAAAATGCACCAACACACAAAGATTCAATAAGGGCATTTTTTCCTAGCGGCAAGCTAGGGTGGAATTGGATCTGTTCATCGTAAAATTGCGCGAAATATTTTCTGCTCAGTTTCCAAAGTTTTACGCACAACAGCAGGATGTGGGTGATTGCTAGGTTATCTCCACATGCCTTATACATAGGTTTTCCTTGTTTCACCAGTATAAAGTTGTGTGCGAGAGGCGAGTGTCAGTATGAAAGTGATACAAAATAGCTTGTATGAAGCGCTCTTGATGTCTGCACAACTTCCATTATTTGACAATTGGTTTTAACTAGGTGCAATTTGTTATTGGAGCAGCAGAGATGTTTTGGCAGTGAATGGGTTTTCAACCCCTAACAGACATTCCCCGAAAATGGCCATTTAGTACCCGTGCTGCCATCTGTCGGAGACCCAAAAAACTGCTTTTGCCGTTCCCCACTCGCTTTAAACCAGACAGAGTGCCAGAAAAAAAACGAAAAGCCAGACTTGTCAGGAGCCAGAAATGACTGTTAGCTTACGATGAGCCTGGCTCGTTGAAGTCCATTACGGAGTTAAGGCGTACATGCATGTGAGCACAGTTATTCAATCTCCAAGGAGTATTGCATTGCATTTGCCAAAAGAAGAGCAAGAAATACTCGCCTGTCGCCCTTGGTGCTGTCATGATGCCGAACTCAACACTCCTGCTCTTAGCTGGCAGCTGCATTGGCTGGGACTTGAGATTGTCCAGGCTGATGTGCTTCTTCATCTCCTCCCGCACCAGGGGGCGCTGCTGCTGCTGCTGTCGAGAAGAAACTGATGAGACAGCTCCAGTGACTTTGGGGGCTGCCGCCTCTGCAGAGGCATCTATCCTTTCTGTCGAGCAAGGTGCGCTGTCGGCCTTCGCTGCTGGCGTCTTCTTTGGCGATGACGAGGACTTCTCTGGACGCGGCGTCTTGGACAACCTCAGCCTCGAAAAGGTCTTGGTCCTCTCATTTTCGGCGACGTCCTTGGCTGCCTTTTCGCGGTTGTAACTCTCTTTCTTCTCCTTGGTCGTGGCAGCAGAGGTATCACCTCCACTGTTGCTGCGGTTGAAGCCCAAGAAGGACAGAAGGTTCCTTCTCGTCGTCGACGCAGCTGGGGACGGAGTGGTCTTGCGGTCCTCGTCATCATTCCTGGCAAAGAGACGCCGCTTTGGTTTTGGCTTTGGCTTCCAGACATCAGCCCGGATTTGGTACGGGTCCATGAGAGTCACACCGCCTACAACCACGTCGTCAAGCCCGTCAAGGTCGTCCGTGGACCTCGCTGGCGAAGCAACTGGGGTGGCAGAGTCATTGCCATTGTCGTCTAAGCTGCTTCCAAACTCGTCATCGTCTTCAAACTGTGCCAGCCTGTGCTGAGCTGTGCTGAAGCTTCGCAGTGATGACCTGTCATCCAGTGCGTTGAACGTCTCATCCTCCTGGTCCAGAAGGTCTGTAAGCGTAATCTCGTCAAAGGCCGGAGTGCGTGCGTACTTCCGCCTGTAGCTGCAAGGGCTCAGGCCAAGCTCCTCGTCACTTTTCAGCCTAGCCCGCTCGCGGGCTTCACGTCTCGCCCGTTCCCTTTCTGGATCCGTGGCTGCATGCAGTGCAGAAAGGTAACCAGGGCGCGAGGTGGGAGGCGTCTCGAAAGTTTCAGTCGGCGTGTTGGCCTCGGGAGGTGTCTTGAAGTCATCAAAGTCACCGGCCAAACTAAGACTATCGAAGTATGGCAGGTTCTGTATATCTTCATGGACACTCTTACGAGCTAGCTGCTCACGCCGGCTCATGAGCATGGCTGTCACAGGGTCAGCACAGGGACGCAGCGGCGTCGACGATGATGTGGGAAAGCTCTCTGGGAATTGGTTAGGCCTAATACGGACTCGTGGGTCTGCACTCTTGACAGGTCTCTCTATCTTGACCGGTGCTGAACGCGCCACAGGCTGACTGCTCTGGACAGCTGACCCGGCGTCCCCAGCCGTGGCAGAAGCAGCTCCGCAATCAGAGTCCAGCTCTTCGCACGAGCCACGGCTGCTAGGAGATGAGGAGCGAATCGAGGGGAAGTCAAGTCGTTGTAGGTTGATGTTGAGGGATTTGAGGTAGATTACATCGCCCGACGGCACCTGCGGCTCCCCATAACCACCGCCGGTGCCTTCACTGGAGCGGCTGCGCACTTTCTCAGCGAATGAGCCGCCGTAACCTTGAAACTTTGGCGGTTCTCTAAAAGGTGAGTGACTTTTGTGGTGTCCAGCTGCTACTGCCATAATAGAGTCAGCTTGCAAACTATTATTGTTATCGCGGATGGCACCAATGGCTCTGGAAGCAGCGCTACCATGACAAGATGCTTCCGGGTAACCTGCAAGACGTTCGTCTACAGCTTCCTGGCTTGTTTTCAGGTGGCTGATGTTCACAGCTTCAACAGCTTCTTCCACATTCTCTTTGCTACCACCAGATGGCGCCCTCTTCCTCCTACGCCTGCGTGTAACATTCCTGTCATCAAAAGAGAACTCCGTTTTCAGGTCTTTGTCATCGGAAGTAAGCTCTGCTTTCAGATCTTCGACAACGGAGAGCGCCTCTTTGTCACCACCCTCTCTGGCCCACTCGGACACCGTGAAGTCATCGCCATCGCTCTGCTGGCCTACAGGCGTGGCAGCAGCAGCCGGACCCAGTGCCTCCTGGACTTCCTTCATGGTCTCCAGAAGAGTCTTCTTCGACAAACTGGGCTCCAGCTTGCCATGCTGCAACCCTCTCCTGCTGAGATCGGACGCTGTGAGATCGTCTTCGTCACTCATGCTTGCAATCGGGGCATGGAGCGTCTCTCTCGGAACAGGCTGTGGTGCGGGGGACGGAACTGCAGAGTCTTCGGGAGTGGCAAGCTTGTCGGCATCAGTGGGGAACACTTCCTGGTCGCTGATGGATGCAGAACATGTCGTGTCCTCATCGGTGACGTCGCTTCGTGGTGACAGTATGTCTGGTGTTGTAACCTGCTTAGCTGGCTCGTCCTTGTTCAAGTCAAGAGCAAGCTTTGTCCTGTCGGCTGCTTTCTGACTACCTGTTTTGCTTCTGCTGCTAATTTCTTGTTCAGCTGGCTGTACACTCTCGTTTCCATTTGGACTGTCTGGTTTTGATGGTGCAAATCGCATCACATCAAGGCTCTCCTCAAAGACACTCACAATAGGACGTGCTAACTCAACGGCCTCAACAGGATGTTCCCCCTTGGCTTCCAACAAGCCGGCCAGTTGGACATTCGGAACCACGTGGTCCAGTAATGATCCGGTCGGTGACAAATCATCATCCATTTGGACAAGCCGGCGATGGACAACTGTTGCATCTTCAATGGTGTCTGTAGTTGACGTCTCGGATGAGTCTGGGCGGTCGGATAGGGCAGTTGTGGTTGAGATCTGCAGAAGAGCCCCCTCTGACAACTCTGGCTCTCCAGAAGCAGTCCTCGAAACGATTTTGTGACCTAAGAATGCTGGTGCTGCCATGACATCCCCTGTGCCCTCAAGAGGTGACCTAAGAACATCCGGAGACTGTTTTCTCGGTATGAGTGGCCCCCGCTCTTCAGAACTCGAGTCGTCTGTGCCTGGTGACCTCCTGTCGTCTGCTGCACTGGACGCCGAGCGATGAGATGATGAGGCAAGCGAGGAGCTCGTTCCGCTTCCACGTCCAGCCAGCTTCCCAAACCTGACTCCAGATGATTCGGAAGAAACATCACCATCCGACTCGAATGCGGACCCTACCTCCCTTTCTGGAGTCGGCAACGGTGAGCTTCCGCTCGAGCCGCCACGGTCCAGGAGAAGGTCGTAGCCCAACTTGCCCTCCTCTGGTGAAGCGCCCCCCCTTGAAGACGTGGTACTAGACTGGGCAGCAGCACTAACTTCAGAGACATCCGTCAGGGACGGGGACTCTAGGTTCTCCACAATGACAGGAACTCCCTCTCCAGCAGCATGAACGGGCTCAGAGAACTTGTCCACGTTGGATGAAGAGGACAAACCCGAGGACACGCTGACAGTCGGCAAGCTCTCGGCTGATTTAGTCAACTCGGCAGATTTCTGGATGGACAGCTGGTCACTCGATGTCTGGTTGTCAGTTGACCTGGGGCTCACAGGTGTAGTCTGGTCTTCACTGACCCGGGATTCAGGCAGTGTAGTTGCACCCAGTTGAGCAGCTGCTTCCACATTTTTCTCTTCGAGCTGTGGGGAATCTTTGTCCACTTGACCCAGAGCAGCAAGCACTTCCTTGGGACCCCAGTCGAGTTCGGTGTCTTGATCACCCGGTGAAGTGTCGATGACGATCACCGGAATCTCGTGCTTTGGTGGAGGTGGTTCCTCTTCCGGCTCAGATGACACATCGGAAGAACTCATCGTGATGCCCTCTTCGTCCGAAATGTATTCATCATCTGATCCTTCAATAAAAAGAGCAGTGAAACAAAGAACACCGATGTCATATGAGTGGAAGGTGGTGAAAATATTCCAAATATATATCTGTATAAGGAACTATCGAAAACAGAAAAACAGCTTTGAGCAAAATACTTTAGCACTTCTGAAATACCTAAAAATGACAGGGTTTCCTATTCAGTAGAGCAACAGCTTTATGAAAGACTACTTCTGGAGTAAACTGCCTTAAAATCCGCATTTTTGTATGTAATAACCAAGAACTCCTACATTCACCTGCTACCACAAAACAGGACTGAATCATATAGCGCAAGTCGACGCCATCCCTTTCCTGCCCCTGGAAAGAGCAAGACGACTGGGATCACCATCATCATTATCGGCCTGACTAAGTCCACTGTAGGGCAAAGGCCTCTCCCATGTCTCTCCAATTAACCCTGTCCTGTGCCAGTTGCGGCCACTGTATCCCCGTAAACTTCTTAATCTCATCCGCCCACCTAACTTTCTGACGTCCCTTCCTACGTTTGCCTTCTCTTGGAATCCCCTCCGTTACCATTAAGGACCAGCGGTTATCTTGCCTTTGCATTACATGCCCTGCCCAAGCCCACTTCTTCCTCTTGACTGGGATACTTTCTATTTAAAAAACTATTTTTATGTTAAACCAAGTGTATAAACAAAGCTTTAACCATCAGATATGTGCTGGCGCAAAAGCCAGCTGGTAAGTGTCAAGGTATAAAGGTGCTGGCATGCAGCTAAGCAACCAAACAGCAAAGCATAAAGTTTAGAAGAAGAGTTATCAAATTGGTGCTGTGTTGCATAGCTAACAGAAGTAAAAACACACTCCATCTCATCTTCCGCGTTGTGCCATGTCGAGCCAACATTTGCACAAGAAAGTAAAAATGGACGTCTTAAAATCCTACGCAAACTGACATTTTCTTTGCGTTTCTAAAGCATAGAACATTGAGAGAGTTCTGCTCTTTGATAAGAACAATGAAGCAAATGACGTAGAATGTCTCAAGGCTGCATGTAGGCTTTGAGAGAGGAAGTGGTGAAGGGCTCCGGATTAATTTCAACCACTTGGGATCCATATCCCTGTAAACTTTTTAATCTGATCCGCCAGAAAGTTAGGTGGGCGGATGAGATTAAGAAGTTTGCGGGGATACGGTGGCTGCAACTGGCAAAGGACAGGGTTAATTGGAGAGACATGGGAGAGGCCTTTGCCCTGCAGTGGGTGTAGTCAGGCTGATGATGATGATGACCCGGGATTCTTAACGTGCTGTGACATTGCACTGCACACGGCCATTTTTGAGTTTCACCTTCATCGAAATGTGACCGTCGTGGCTAGTGTTCGATCTTGCGATCCTGGGCTGGGCAACTAAATGCCACAGCCAGTAAGCCAAAATGAGGGATAATCAGGAAAGAAAGACAATTCCGGTATGCATACCAGTTGAGCTTCTCTGTCCGCCCGATCCTTTGTCCATGTTGAGAATGGGAACAGGTACCGTGAGTACATCATCCTTTCCATTCTCACAGACTTGAGCTGATGCAGCCCGTGCATGTTCATCTGTCAAAAGGAATAACAAGGGTCACGCTTCCGGCCCGCTACCACTCTGTTTTCCTCAACAAGAGGCGAGCGCCCAGAAAACACTCAAGCTGGAAGTCTGGGAACACTTTTCGCAACATTTTTACGGTCTGCAAAATCCACGCACTTAGATCGAGCCACTATTATTTCCTGCTGCATCACAAGATCTATTGAAGATGCAAAAGCTTATCCAATCACAACAGAACAACTGAAACATGCCTGTTCCAGAAAGATCCACGTTTTTCTCGAAATCATTTTTGACAATTGCTCTGTATCGCTTTTACAGACAAAACAGCGAGCTGAACTTGCAGAATATTTTCCAAGTCCTTTTTTTTGCATATCCAAAAAAAAATGAACCCAACAAATAAATTAGTAGCAGAACACATTCCGTTTTGTCATCCCAATAAATCTACTCCTGCCTAACTAAGCTCATTTAAATGCTCGAAGGGTCCCTGATACAGCCATAGCTGAAAGCTACTGCGCCACAGTTGGATACAGCTCAAGGATGAAGTGGCTAATACATGTCTTTAATGGCACTGGTCTTAGCCATGATGCCATGGTCCTTTGCCACCTGTGATGCTATGTTAGCAGGTGCCAAGGTGGTTGATTACAGCGTCACGACAGTCGGTCATCGCCATTGGCTGGAGAGCCTCTTTTGACGGGTTTATGCCACTTCATTCTTGAGTTGCATTTGTTGCAGGCACCAGGTCAATGCAGGCCTTGGCTAGGTCTGGGCAGTTCGTGTGCGTGCGTGTGTGTGCAAATTTACTTTTTATTCCTCTGACAAGCGAGAACCGTTGCTAGCAGTCCTCGTGAGACATTGCTGAACCCAGTAACAACAGAGGAGGTCTTGTCAACCTACAACGTGGGTCTTCATTTCTTTTCAAGTGATTGCGCGTGTGTGAAAAAAATGAGCTCAGTAAGAAAAGACAAACATTAGAGTAGACCCAGCATCATTCATCACTTAACAGTTATAAAATTTTCTTGAGATAATATTGTTTTGTCACAGCCCCAACTGTTACAAATTTATCGTGAGATAATTTTGTTTTGTCACAGCCAAAAGGGTTGTTAAGATCACAGTACTATAGAGTGAAAAAATTTTAGCGTTCAATTTTGTTGCGAGGTTTCTTGTCGCTCAAAAATTCTACGTAATGGCACTGACACATTTTTAAAGTACGTCTGCTTCCTCCTCTGATACTCCCAAAAGGCTGGTATAAGCCACTGCCCAATGCTCTCCATACTAACCTGACTCGTGGTATTTGGGGTGTCCAAAATGCTATGCGTCTTCTAAGTCAACCCTTTCAAGCCTATGTAAACAACTGTGTATTTTGCAAGCTCACAACTCTTTACGAGACTGTGCTGCAGCCAGCACTTTTCTTTTTTTTTTTTACGTTTCAGACAAATTTAGCAGTCTTCATACTGCAACCGAGGTGCTATTTTGTGTTCGTTAGTAAATGCAGTAAATAATTTTTCTCACAACAATGAGCTTCATAGCACATTCTTTGACATACTCATGTAGACAGATTTTGTCGCCCTCAATAGTATCTTTTCTTTTCCTTCGTCCATAGCATCATGCGCATCTTCCAGAAATCAAGTGTGATTCCCCAATCCCT
This sequence comes from Amblyomma mixtum, assembly GCF_055824585.1. Taxonomy (NCBI): domain Eukaryota; kingdom Metazoa; phylum Arthropoda; class Arachnida; order Ixodida; family Ixodidae; genus Amblyomma; species Amblyomma mixtum. Next base: position 70,945,567 of record NC_143020.1, on the reverse strand, counting down.
CAAGTACTCATATGACAAATCCTAGTGTGTCAATGCTACAATTTCAAACCACTGTGTTACTATGTCTGAATTTCTGTATATGCCTATAAAAAACAACAAACGACGAAAATAACTAATGGTTTTTTGCACTGCAATGCTAACTAATTGGCTTTCCTGAGGCCTGCATAAACAATTTAGTCAGAAAAAGTGTTTCTCTGAAGACATATAGTTGGTGCCGCATGAAAAGGTTTCAGCATAAGTAACAAAATGTGTTTCAACTCATATTATATAGGCGTCTTCCTTTGCACTACCAAATTCCCTGAATGCACCACACACCACGCAAAACAAGGCACCTGGCACAAGCTAGCCAAGCTATGACTATCCTGTAGTTTCTTGCAGTGTGCCACTGTGTTTGGCATTTTCGCTATTTCTTCTACAGTATCAGTTTTCCTGAACTCCTGCACATTTTATATTGGCTTTAAGGTTCTTTGCCTCGTGCATGCCCTTACACTGTCTCCCCGATTATGCTCTGGCACAGTGGAGCCCTTTATGTGTGGGCCAGGGCAATAACCAGCACAATTCAAAAATAAATCAACAAATAAGTAATGATAAGCCATCTAATTTACCTGCAGCTACCTTTGCACTAGGTAGGCCAGTTGCTACATCACCATTATAGGCCTAATTACAACCACTGCAGGGCAAACAAAGGCCTCTCCTAAACCTCTCATTAATCGTCTTGTGCGAGCTGCAGCCACCTTATGCCCACATACTTCCTAATCTCGTAAGCCAACCTGACTCTCTGCCCCGCCCTCTGCTGTGCTTGCCTTCTCTTGGAATCAAGTTCATTTCCCTTAATGGCCATTGGTAATCTTCCCTTGGCATTATATGCCCTGCCCATGCTCATTTTCTCTTTGTGATCTTGACTAGGATGCCATTAGGTCACGTCTGTTCCCTGATCCATTTTGGTCTCTTCTAATCCACTGACATTATACTAGTTATTCCCCTTTCCATAGCTCACTGTGCTGTCCTTATTTTAACCCGTATATGCCTAGCGTCCTACATGTACAGCACTGATTTTTTTGTGCGGTAACTCTGAAAGTTTACTGTGTAAGAGGCTCAAGACGCTCAAACTACTCCTGCACAAGGGCAGTGTTGTGTGCGTTCAGTTTTGTGTGCTGTGTGCATACAAAAAAGATTCACCAGACTTCTCTGGGCACCATTTTTCAGATTACACCCGATTAACTACACTGTGATTCTACAAGAAAAACAAATAATTTTTGAGTACCCTCGCTAGGAAGCCCACCATGCGTGAAGACAAATATGATCTGAAGACTTATCCCATGTAACAAGTAGTGAATTTGCCTAGTATCCTACATTGTAGGACAGCTTCAAATCTAGCTGAGAAAAATTTTCCACCAATAAAAGGATGATTTGGAATTATGAAGTGAAATAAACATTTCATATCAAAAATATATTTTTTTTTAAATTTCTGCTTACTGTTTTCTGTTTTTTTAAAGTTCTGTTAAATTTCAGTTTACTAAAGTTTCGGCATATATATGGGTTAATTTCTAGCCTCTTCGTTAGCCTCCACGTAAGTGTCCCATAGATTATTCCTCCAAGATGCAACTACTGATATACTTTCCGCTTGAGGGATACTGGTAAGCTGTAATTCGTGATCTGGGAGTACTAGCCAGAGTAATGAGCCATTCACTCAGTGGTACAATGGTAACCCTATTCCCAGAAAACTAAAATTGCGAAATCCAAAAAAAAAAAAAGAGCTACAAATAGCGTTACAGAAACCCTAACCATAAAATCCATTTTGGACAAAATGAAAAAGTGTAAATATCAGTTCTATGAAGAGAGGAAAGCCACATTAATTGTTTTGCTTCTAGGTAGACCCCTGAACTGCACCGCAAGGGAGAGAAATAAGAAGGGAGTGACAGAAGAAAGTGAGAAGGAGGTGTTGCAGTGGAGGACTCTAGACTGATTTTGACCACCTGGGTTTCCTCAACATCCACTGACATCGCATAGCAGCCTGGCGCCTTTTGCATTTTGCCTCCCATGAGATGCGGTCCCTGAAGCCACAATTCAACCCCATGATGTCACATGCTGTGTAGCTGCAGTTTTTTGCTCAACTGATACTTACTGCAATTCCATCGCGTAGAAAAAATGTATGACTGAAGTGCACATGTCAGAACTTGCACCCGTTTGGAGTCTCTAGTAAAGCTTCAGAACCCTCAAATAAAACCTTTTCAAGTAACCAAAACAAGCAAGATGATGACTAAATGATTCACACAGGACAGGCACGTGTAGATCACTGGTAGTGACTGACAGTGGACTTATTTTGACAGGTGACAATTAAGATGATGATGATGATGATCAAATAGTTAAGACTATTACGAGGTAAAACATATTAATGCTCCCTCTACATGACCAACACGAACAGTGGTTGAACTTCGTTTAAGCATGAAGTAATTCTTTAGAGCGCAGCTCTTAGGCAGCCGTTACTGTGTTTCATGTCACAGTTGGCGTCGTCAGCGTAACATGGCAAGCGGCATGTGAAGACCTGCGCTCAAATCTCGTATTACTGACTATTGTAATAGTCTATCAACTTTTGAAGCCCTTGGCTCATGCTATGCCAAACATTCTTTGCCCACAATTTATTTTTTAAATACTCACGAGATGAAGGTTGCGACATACACTTCCATTCACCGCTATCAAAGGCTAGGCCATATTTCTCTCTATTCTCCTGCTTTATAAATACTTTCCTTTCCCTTGATAGCCTGCCTTGCCATGCTCTTTGGTCCAATCTTGTACAGAGTTTTGTTTTTGGCGATCACTTTCTACACAAAAGCCTGAGGAGTAAAGATTTGTCCATCATAACGAAACGACAGGCTGCTTCTTTAATTGTTTGCTTAGATACTGGCATCAGCACTCCGAAAGAATACGTTTGTGCATACTCGCTCTCTCTTGAGCTAAGTAAGAGACGCATCATTAGCGGTCATGAATGCCTCTGAAGAAGGAGATACTAAAGAGACTAACTAACATGTAATCTGATAATGCATACATGTTGCAGAATTTCAGAAGAGTGCAAATATGGGCTAGTTAGTACACGTTTGAAGAATTGGAAAAAACAGCGCAACGTCTCGTCATGTCTCGTCTTCCGTTGCACTGTTTTTTCCAATTCTTCAAACATGCTGCAGAATAACCACCTCTGGTAGAGGGCAAGAAATCTGCGGGCTTTCATTCAAAGAAATAAGAGAATCCAAGAACTGTTGTTGGTCCTCCCACAGTGGCAGGCGTATTAGCATGTAACCGGGTACCTGAGGTGGTGCACTCTGTCTGCCTACCTAATGCAACATGTAAGTACAGAGGTTGCAACAAACCATGATGATGTGCAAGATGCTGTATGTGCTGCCAATTGAAGTATTACTGTGAAATGATACTGCGAACATTTTGCTTTCGTTTTCTTAGTCTTGTTTTTCTCAAAACTTATCCAGGGGGTATATCCACAAGATGGTTCGCTTTGGGACCGGTTCACTTTGGAACCGGATTGCTTTGGAACCGGATCGCTTTGGAACCGGATCGCTTTGGAACCAATTCGCTTTGGAACCAGTTCGCTTTGGAACCAGTTCGCTTTTGGAACCAGTTCGCTTTTGGAACCAGTTCGCTTTTGGAACCAGTTCGCTTTGGTTCGCACGCTTAACTAGGAAAATAGCATACATAACATGAGCATACTTTAAGGCTCGATATGAAATAGTGTTTGGCACATGCACACTTTAAAGCATGTCATCCCATATACTCATATGCCTATTTTATACTGGTACTACATTCCGCAGCGTCGGAACTTCCACACTTCCATGATTTGCACGTGCGAAAAGTGATCAAAGAACACCTTTAGGAGAAGCACCCCTTGCAGGGGTACGGCATGTCATTTAAAAAAGTTCTGCTAAATGCGATTTCAATAAACTCGAACTATAGTGCTACCCTTGTGCATGGGATTTTCAAGGGGATGTTCTGAGTGTTCGATATATGCAGATTCGACTGTATTCTGGTCAGGTGATCAGTACCTTGAGTGTACATCTATGACAGAAGACAATACTTTTCTTTGTGAAAAAGCGGTTCCATGAAATGATAACAATATCAGCCCCACCCAACAAAAAGAAAAGAATTCCATAACTGGTCTTTAGTCTTATTTAGAGTGCTCGGCTCACACCTGCCTAATTTCTTTTTGCTTCTTCGACTTGCACTAGTCCGGACAAGAATGTGATTGATAACCTGTTCAACAGCTTTTCTAGAAGTCTTCCTATGCTGTCATGCTGCAGTGAGCACACAACCACAAGGACATTTTTGCCACAATTAAAAACAGAACAAAATGTTTCTTACCCCTTGCCTCGAGAAAGATGGCCTCTGGTGACTAAACCGACCCCCGGAAACAAAGTCTGCAGGTGTGCTATGACCTTCGGTGTGAGTTCAACATTCTCTTGGACTGCTGTTCGTTAATCACGACTATATTACTCCACACAAACTACTGTGTTAGACTTGCACACACATACACACACAACTGTTAAAGTCATTGCTACCACACAGCTATAATGTTAATATACCAACAGTAAATGCAGCAAAACACACATCACAGCAAATCAACTACAACGACACAAACAAAAACGATAACACAGAAGAAAAGGCAAACCGAACACGCAGAGCAAATGAAAACAACCTGTATTATTTTTTCTTTTTTCAAAAAATGTTTTCCCCCTCCCTTCTTTCTTTTCCAGCATGAATGTTTCCTAGTGCTAAACAAGCACAGCGCCTTGTATAGCATAAATGATCCTGGCAGTGAGATTTCTCTGCTCCAACGAAGGCTTAAAGTAGCTTGCTCCATGAGTGTAAAGGTACTCTGAAAGACGACAGAGAAGAAAGAAGTTCGAAGAAAAGCATAAAGCGACAAAAATAAATGCAGGCAGGCGCAGTTGTGCGGAAAAGTGTCAGCAACATGCTCTACAACTTGCGAGCAGTCAGTCAGCAAAATATTTCGCGCAAAGAAATAAGAAGCCTTGGTATGTGTATATGTGATAGCAGAACTTTTTCACGCTGCGTTCTGATGCTAATGCAGAACTGTTTCCTTTTTCGGCTAAAAGCAACTCCTCCCAATATGACACAGCGTTAAGTTTTCTTCATGCATCATTACTACGGCCCATAAAGTGTAAATCAAAAGCAATAAGTGTCGAAATTCCCTCAGACATGAGTTCGTCTCACGTTTATCACCAACAGTAAGCGGTTGTGGTCATTCCCTAACCATGAAAAACAGAAGCACCAAGAGAAAGCTTTTTGAAAAGACACTTCCGCTCTTTTGACGCAGCACAAACATGTATATGCAGTGCTTTTTGCATGCAAAGAAACGCAGTGCAACCAAATACTTTCCACAGTGCAATAAAGTAAAGCAAGCATTAACTACCATTCAATAATTACCTAAGGAATCAATGGCTGCACCTTGGTCACGTACAATCATTCATCGATGCTAAAACTGAGCATCATGGAAATAACTACAGCCAAACTTCGTTATAACGAAACAATTTACAATGAAATATTGAATATAACGAAGGAATGACAATTCCCCTTGGAAGCTCGATCAACATGGGCTATAACGAAGTAATTGCACAGCTCTTTCAACTTCGTTACAGCAAGTTCGACAGTACTGGTATGCCCATATCAAAGTGACCTCAATAGCGCTGCTTGGATCTGTCCATTACACTAGTGCATAATGATTTTTTTCAGGCCAGGCATTACATTGCACTATGAATGAATTAAATCAGCAGACTGCTTAAATGATTTTGCTCTGTAGCAGCCCTTGCAACAAGGTTTTCTTTGCAGAGTAGCCTCCCAAGCTGTATATTGTATGGCATTGTTTTTTTAGACCAATGCCATAATGCGTAGCACCTCAATTATTTCGGACCTCATTGAAAGACCTCATAAAATTAATAACTTTAGACCTCATTACCTTAGACCTGCCAATGTTTCAACATCTCCCGGAACCTCTGAGAGCCCAACTTTGCATTCATCACAACCATGTGACAAACTAGCAACTAGCGCAATGGCGGTAACAACCATCAATAAGCATAAACTCTCTTGATGGAAGCCTGCAAATGATGCAAAGCAACAAATTAATGAAGAACCACAACTACTTGTGAGCACATATTTTGTTTACTTTTCCTAAAAAGAAATCATTTTTCTATGAAAAGCTACTATATTACAGTTGAACCCCGCTACAACAAATGACGATTGAACGAAATTTTCACTTCAACGAAATATTTCCAATTCCCTGTCAGCTCGATATAGAAAGTAGTGGAACAAATTTCTCATCACAATGAACCATTCCTGGGGCGCGTTTCCGCTTCAACAAATTTTTTGCTATGCGAAGCTGGGTTCAAAAATCTATCTTACAATAAAACAAGCATATCTTGTAGCAACATAGCATAGTGGACGAGTTGGTATTGCATCTTTAAAGAACGAAACAGCGCAACTAAAACGAAGGACCAAGAAAAAGAGAGACATGAACACGCGCTGACTTACAACTGACTGTTTTAATCGGAAAACCACATATAAATAATCTCTAATCGCTGTGTCACAGCCTCACGTTGTCATCGCAAACTACTAACATAAAAAGAAAGGAAAAACCGAAAGGTAAGCACCTACAGGCTCCCACGCTTTTCCAACAGATATATCTCGCGCTTAGACAAGGCCATCGAAGTGCTGCTCACACGAGTCAACTTCTGTGCAGATATGATACGCCTCTACTACTTCCCGTACCAGTTGTTCTTTATGGCGATACAGCACAACAGTGTTGTCAAAGTATGGAGTGCATAGGCAGGATTTGCAATGTGCAGCCAGTTTTGACGAACCGGAGCAACGCAAAGAATTCGCGTGCTCCAAATGCGGTTTTGCGATTAAAACAGTCAGTTGTAAGTCAGCGCGTGTTCGTGTCTCTCTTTTTCTTGGTCCTTCATTTTAGTTGCACTGTTTCGTTCCTTAAACAAGCATATCGCTGCCCATATGTGTACTTCCGTAGGTCCACGCTGCTTTGTTTCACTAAACTTTCGCTGGAACCAATTGATCCACTCATTCAAACGCACATGAAGACCACCATTGCTTGGTGGTGATGACAATCAGGCTGGCTGCCTTGCGACAAGGCGTGGGTGCAAGCTCCAGTTTTCTTCCAAGCCAGAGCCACATGCAATCCGTTGCCAAAGGACGCAGAAGCCTGGCAAGAGCAGCAGCGCATTTTCCCTAGTTTTTTTCCACTCGTGTTTCTGCACGAGTGACTATGTTGACGAGGGACTTATGTTGTCCAACATGACAGTGTTTTTGGGCTGTTTTCGCCGCAACAAAATTTCGCTTCAACGAAACTTTCCGCACGCCCCGTAGGTTTCGTTGTAGCGAGGTTCAACTGTAATGCTTGGTGGACCATGGAGAAAGTAATTTATGGCCACAACTAATGACCAGAAATTTTTTTTGTGCATCAACTTAGTAACTACACATACGTACTTGCTCTAGTTTTGATTTTTCTCAGAAGCGCACAAGTAACAAATTACAATATACATTACACTCCTCGGCTTTTTAGCCCATGCTCTCCCTGTCACGTGACCATACGCGCAACGGCTAGTGGTCAACAATGTGGGAAGTAGAAGCAGCTTCGCATGCTTTGCAAAAAGAAGCTAGGACACGCTGCAGGCTGCATGCTCCTCATGCTCGGGACGGTCCCGCTCTAACTCGGGACGCGGTGCAATGGGCGCACCCGAGAGGTAGTTCATGCAGGCTGCCGTGGGGGCGGGCACGGATGGAGAGGAGGAGGAGAAAGAAGAAGAGAAAAAAGAAAGAAAGGAGAAAGAAGAGAGGCACAGTGTGAACGAAAGCGGCAATGAATAAAGAAGAAACACACAAACAAGGCGCCACAACTGAAAGAAAAAAAAAGGGAAGGAGGTGAGCTTAACTGCAGGGTTGAAGTCATCTACACAAGTGAATGTACTGTTTCCTTCAAGAAAGCCGAAATTGAAGCTCTGGTTTTTTTTTTTTTTTTTCCAAAGTGGAGGTACAGACAGTCTCGCTTTGTTTTCGAGTCTAAGCGTTAAGTTTAAGAAGGGTGCAGTAATGTGACAGTTAAATCATGTTACCCAGATGCCTCTCAACTTTATGTGGCTAGACAGTAGACTTTGTTTATTCAAAGCCTGATGGACCACATGAAGTGTTTGAATTGAGTGGATTTTGGAATTACTGAAAACAAAACATAAATAAAGAAAGCAAGAGTGAAACGTTGTTCAAATGAGCATGGTACTTAAAAACTGTCATGATTGCATTCAGAAAAGCCGAAATCAACAGTTGACGACCGGCTGCCACAGCAAATTTACGTGTCCACCCGAACAAATTGTGAATTTTTGTTCAATGGTAAATTTTGCCACGGCAAATTTACGAGTCCACCCGAACCAATTATCAATTTTTATTCAAAGGTAAATTTTGTCATGGCAAATTTATGATTCCACCCGAGCCAATTGTAAATTCTTGTTCAATGATAAATTGTGCCACTGCAAATTTATGATTCCACCCAACCCAATTGTCAATTCTTGTTCAATGGTAAATTTTGCCACTGCAAATTTACGAGTCCACCCGAACCAATTGTCAATTTTTGTTCAAAGGTAAATTTTGTCATGGCAAATTTATGATTCCACCAGAGCCAACTGTCAATTCTTGTTCAATAACAAATTTTGCCACAGGAAATTTGATTCCACCCGAGCCAATCGTCAACTTTTATTCAATGGTAAATTTTGCCACTGCAAATTTACGAGTCCACCTGAGCCAATTGTCAATTCTTGTTCAATGATAAATTTTACCACTGCAAAATGTATGATTCCACCCGAGCCAAGTGTCAACTTTTGTTCAACGGTAAATTTTGCCACTGCAAATTTATTATTCCGCCAGAGCCAATTGTCAATTTTTGTTAAATGTTAAACTTTGCCACAGCGAATTTATGATTACACTCGAGCTAATTATCAATTTTTGTTCAATGGTAAATTTTGCCACTGAAAATTTACGATTCCACCCGAGCCAATCGTCAACTTTTATTCAATGGTAAATTTTGCCACTGCAAATTTACGAGTCCACCTGAGCCAATTGTCAAATCTTGTTCAATGATAAATTTTGAGATTACCCAAATAATCAACAGAGGTATGTCTAAACCAACATCAATTAACTCTTAATGCATTTTATCTCCTTTTCCAGAGAGCTTTCCAGGTGTAGCTACAAATACTAAGCCTTATTTTCCAAGAACTCATATTGTCTGATAATCAATGGAGATAAGGTGATGAAGAAAGGAAGGTAACAATGCTTAAATAAAAGTGGCAGCATTAAATGCAGCATTAAACTCTACATCGAACGCTGCAAATGGGATGTTGACCGATACACACCAAAATACTTTCCAAATACCAGTCACAACAGAGGCATTTGGCAGACAAAAACTGAATCATTTGCATGACTTACTACGCATAATCGTTAGGTTTCTTCTAGCAGAAATTTTAAGTTGTTAATATACAACGAAACCTGCTGTTTCCCCACTTGCGCATTGTTTCTCAAAAGAACTACCTTCCTGTTATGCCATTCTTGAAGAAAAGTAACATCACCATGAAACGCAGCTGGATGTTTTTCACAGCTGTGTGCGAGCCAATCCCAAGGCAGAAAAACATGACTAATTTTTATCTCAAGCATCCATATGACGCATAAACGGTACGCAAACTAACTTCTGACTCACCATCAGAGAGGATCTCGGGCGGGCTGTACTCTTCATCGCTGTCGACATCCTGACTCGTTGCATCTTCATCACCAGTCTCAGTTTCTGTCTCGTCTTCTTCATCCTCTTCCTCTTCACCTTCATCGTAGTCATCTTCACCTGAACGCCACAGAAGAATGATCGCCAAGTCACAAAAAGGCTGGCAGCGAACAAAGCATGCCAATATAAAAATATGTGTTGCCCCCTAGAGGCAACAACTTGCAAACTAGAAGCAACAGTAATCATAAGAACAAATTTCACTAGGTAATTTAAGCAGAACCAATCGATTCTAGATTAGATCTCAACTAAGAAACTAGCACTGGACTGATGCCTGTTCATTTTATCTTCTCCTCCATCCCTTGTGCGGTGGCTTCATTTTTCCTAAAACAGTTACAGCTTTCTGCTTTCGAAAAATTGAGTCTCTGACAACTCCAAGCACTTTGCCTGGACGAAATGTCTTCAAACTTCAAAATTTTAGCCTTAAGTTATAAGACAGCTTTTATGCGATGTTCAGAAAGCCTTTGGCAGAAGAGTTAAATGTGCAAGATAATACAGTGCTTGCAAATGGTCCAACTGCTGATGCATGGGTGTATAAAAGATGACCCTTGGTCTGAAGCTGACAGTCCGAGAAAATGCTAGACCTGAACTGTTTTATAACAGTGAAACATCCAGTTAGTTAAATTACCACAAGAAAAAAAGACGTTCAGGTTGATAGCACGTACTGTTTGCAAATGAGCCTAGTGGTCTGTTAGCAACATAGGAGCAACAAATTTTATATTGTTTATAGCGAGCAAAAGAGGACATCATAAGTTTACATGTAGTAAATTCAAAATACTATTGGAAAAAATTTGTTGTGAACAGGCTGCCTTCAATACCAACTGTTGCCACCATTGATTCTGCATCTATCAGTGCCTCTTTCTCAGTGAGAGTACCTAATTATTCACTCACACTTGTGCTAACCACATGTTTACAAACATGGGGACGCTCAGGGATGCCAGAGGAAGCCAGGGGTATCAGCAGTCTGGTCGTCTTCTACAGTGCACAGTTCGCTTATGACAATTAAGAATAGCCTTCCATGCAGGACTGTCTAGGCTGTCCAGTTTGAATGAATGTATTTGCGAGCAATGTAACTCACGCAACAGCATATCAAACTACCTGAGAAGCTTGTCCAATTTGGAGACACACCTAGCTGACCAAGCGCTCAGATGTGTTGGGGGGGAAGGGGGGGGGGGGGAATGTCTGGCGTCATAACACACATTTATCGTAACTTTTAAAAAACATCATCTTCGAAACGAGGTTTCATACTTTTTCATGCGCTTTATAGTACTTGTGGGCCACTTACAAGTGGTCACCTTCTTAGGTGCACAGTGAAATGAGAAACGAGAACTTTGAACAGTTTTGTTTACATCTGCTTTTACCGCCAGCACTCCCGCCCGGTACCCCAACCCGGGGATAACTCTGGCATGCACATATTGCGGTGTTTTAAAAACATATCGGGTTTAAAATCCCATTCCATACTTTCACCTCCTGCTCTAGGATGTACTGAGCTTTTGTTAACGAAGGAAGGACCTTACAGGTACACTGTGAAATCAGATAATTAATTGCAAACTTTTGTTTACATGCCTTCTTGTGGACCATATTCCCAGCTGTAACCCCCCCCCCCCCCTCCCCCCCCGGCTCATCGACAGTGATCAGCATGGCTGATAACCCTGAATGCAAGATCTGTGGCTGCGAGGAGGCCGTATCTCATATTCTTTGTGAATGCCCTGCGTACAGTTCTGCAAGACATCCTTTCCGTTTACATGCCTTCTTGTGGACCATATTCCCAGCTGTAACCCCCCCCCCCCCTCCCCCCCCGGCTCATCGACAGTGATCAGCATGGCTGATAACCCTGAATGCAAGATCTGTGGCTGCGAGGAGGCCGTATCTCATATTCTTTGTGAATGCCCTGCGTACAGTTCTGCAAGACATCCTTTCCGCCTTGCGCTGGAACCCACCGCTTCACGCCACTAACGGAGTTCCAAATTCTGGGACACTGACCGCGGAGATCATCGGCAGTGAGGGCCTGCCGTGCCCTCCTGTGGTTATTGCGAGTGTCGAGCCTGTACGACAGGCTGCGACTTTGCCGAAGCCTTTTGCCTTGTGCTTTTTCTTATCTCTCCCTTTCCTCCCTCACCTTTATATCCCCTCATCCCTTTCCCCCAGTGCAGGGTAGCAAACTGGTCCTATCTACCAGTTGTTGTTGTTAGCCTTTGAAAAGATGGCACATGGCCACACTGGGCGATTGGCCAAGAATCGGGAGGGAAAGGTTCTTCTTCTTCTTCCTCCTCCCACCCAACTATAGCAGCACCAATGCATCTTCCTTACGTCACAGACTGGTGTTGGTCTATAGAAAGTTTCACCTCCTGAACGTCACTCCTCAACACATTGGGCAAGTTGGCAATCGAGACACAACACACGCCAATTGCAGAACAACGCACCTTCGGTGCTCGACTCCTCTTCGTCTCCTTCCTCTTCGTCGTCTGCCCCCGGAGACCTCGCGGGGGGCGTGACACCATTGCCCATCTCTCGGCTCACTGGTTCGTCCTGGGTGGCGGCCACGTCCAGGGAGGAGGCGTGCTTGCGCTGCCATGTCTCAGCCATGTGCCGGGTGTCGTCCAGGTTCAACGAGTGCTCGATCTCCTCCACCAGGCTCTCGGACTCAGAGCCCTCGTCAGAGCTGCGGTCGGGTGACAGTTAGCAAACGAATAGGGGCGACATACACCGCTTAGATAGACAGACAAAAGCAGGGCATGGAATGTAATATCACAGAGCTCTGATGCACCAGTCCAGAATGGTCCCCACAGGACCCATATACAGGGTATTTTATCTAAGACTGTTAGTAATTTTTGATGATGATGATGGCGATGATGGATTTTTGTGGCGCAAGGGCATCTGTGGCCAAAGAGCGCTATGGCGCATGGTTTTTCTTCTTCTACTCAAGGTGGGGTCAGAGACCCATTTCCCAAGAATTTCACACTAGAGAAGCCAAGCACCAGGAAGGGGAAAGCTTGTGCCCGTTGTACCCACCACTGGGTACCCAGAGGCACTGGGGATCAAACCTCGTTCCTCCTGCACGCAAGGTGGATGCTCCGACCACTAGGCCACCACTGTGGTTGTCAGTAATTTTTAAAAACAGGTCTTGTAAGTTGACAAAGCGCTTTCTTCAGAGCAGTACTTTCATTGGCGGTGACCATAAGGAAATAGCTTAGATCTACCAATTACCAAATTAATCAATTAAAATTAAAATAGCTAACTTTTAAACTATTAGAGTTAGGCCTATCACATTTACTGAGAGGTTTGTAGCTCGCCATTAATGATATCAATACCACTTTTTGGATGCTCAAAACCGTGATTTTCATTGCAGCTACAGACCAAAGAATATGGGCTGCTTTCATGTGCTGAAACGAAACACAGGAGCACGGGAATGTGCGTCACATGGCAGCACGTGTGTCACGTGTTATTTTTTTGTCATCACAATTGCTGCTCAGTGCTAGTCAGAGGTACACAGGCTATAGGTGGCATATTTATGCAATCGGTTGCCCTGCAGGTGACCTATGACACCTCGACTATGTCTCCTCTTTGGGAGCCCTATGCAAAATTCCCCAAGCGGGCGTTCCCGATCACCAAAGCTGACCAAAACAAGATGTCGGAGCTCTAGCTAGAAGTGTTGTGATGGCAACAGGACGAGCTCATCGGTGTGGGCGTGAAGTACGAAACACACTACTGAAGCAACAAAAAACTATGCGCTTTCACGTAACTGGTTAGCCATCTTGTTTTGGTCAACTGTGGTATATGGGAAAGCTGACTTGCAGAATTTCGCATAAGGTCCACGGGCTTAGGAGTGCACAATGACGTAAGCTCTAGAACTTGTCTGGTCCATGCTATAAACAATAAAAAAAAAGAGTTTTCCAGAGATCTTAACTTGATTTTTGCATATTTGCTGAAAATGTGATTCCATCACGGTAGGATTATACGAAAGTCCACGGTGTTCAGTTGCTGCCAAATATTCGGAAATTTTCATACATCCATTAGCTAAATCGAACATGCACTGAATAACAAATATGTCTGACCTATATTCGAAATTCCGGTTATTTGCCCCCCCCCCCCCCCCCCCCCCGCCCCTTCCTGAAAAGCCACTTTTGTTGCGACAGTGCCTATGGTCCGTAAACGACTGGAGCTAACTAAAAAAAGGCACCCCACCCCCCTGATACCTGTAGTCCGAGTACTCGTCGTCACTGGTCGGCACCTCAACGGCGCCGAGGTTCTTCTGGGCCAGCTCCTCCTCCTCCAGCTCGCTCGTGAGCAGCTCGTCCTCCGAGAGCAGCTCCAGCGTGTTCTCAAACTCCACCCGCTCCGGCGTGCTGTCCACATCCACCAGCGTGGCCATCTCCTCGGCCGACAGCTGCCGCGGCGTCTTGTACGTCTTGGGCTGCAGAAGAGAGAACGAACAACGATTCGTCACTACTCTGCACTAAAAGCAGCTGCTTATGGTGGGTCCAGACTGATCTTCCTCGTGCACCTTTTACTGGGATGGCCTCCACACAAATGTACACCCTTCGTCAAAAGCCTTCGGGCCACAGAAATTACTTTCAGCCGTACGTTCAGACAGCTAACAGGTGTCACAAAAATCGACACACATTTAAGAAGTCGGCATAATGCGAAAGAGAAACCGCCTGCGTATACCCCAGAAAGTATGAGAACCACGGAGAAAAATCCTCCGCTGACCAGCAGAGGGTGCAAAGCTTTGTGTGTTCAGTGGCGCCCTCTCCACTTTGCTCGGAAGCGAAGTGCCTGGCTTGGGAACGGCCAATGGCAATGCATGCCCTGGCAAGAGGGTGAGAGTGCATTTGTACTGCGGAAGTTATGTACATAAGCACCAGCCTTGGCGTGAAGTAACCCGTCATTTTTTGCTCTGTGCAGTAACTATATTTGAATATATATATATATATATATATAAAGAAGAAAAAAAATTAATTATTTTTAAAATGTTATCTTGTGGACAGAATACCTTCACAAGCTCCGATTTCAGCATCAGTCTCATCGGTTTTCCTTCCTTTTGCAGAGCTACCATGCAGAATTCAAATTGTGTGCCCATTGAATATGTGCTGGAGAATGGACTGCGTCAAGAAGGCAGTCCGATGTGAGGAAAAAACTGAACCAAGCCTCACAAAAAGCCAAAAGAGTGCTCTGGCTGACGGAGCCAATAGAAAAGACTGACAACGGTAAGAGAGCATGCTGGACAAAGCTTGAGTATTGTGTCAGCATGGTGGACACCGCAAGTGTGTACTTTCGTTGGACTCTGTAACGAAGGGTTCTCAGCATGTTTCTATACTGCTTATCGAATGAACAGGTGTGTCATGTATCAGTGCAACTTATACGAGATTTTTTTTTCGGAAAAACTGCAGTTTGCAGGGTGGGTGCGAATTATACGTAGGTGCAACTTGTAGACCAGATATGCAGTACTAAGTAAACTGTAACACGGAGTTAGCCTCAGCTCTAATAAGGCTTATATAATGACACTGTGAAGTGAAATTTATACTGACACTTCAGTTAGCCTTCAGTGAGCCAGTTAGCCCTTCAGTTAGTCCTACACCAACAATCGTGATGATTTCAAACACTAGTAAGTGATCATAATGTCAATGCTTGCCAAAAAAACTCTCAGCATGGGTACAAACCATTGCTATCCTCCTAAGTGGTGTAATGATGTTTCTCACTAAGCATAACCATTACGGTGAGAAAGCAAGACTATTATGCTATCACGCTGCACACACCTGAAAGGTGATGACACCCGCGTCAGTTCCGGCTGGAGGCGTACGGACTTCCTCCATCCTTGTGGGGTCCTCCATGCCCTCCCCTGCACCTCCGTGGGGTGGTGACGGACTGCGCCGCCCATGGATCGCGCTGCCAGAGTCCTCCACAGTGGCCGGCTTAGCAGGCATGAGTGATGGTGGCTCGGGATTAGCCGACAGGAAAGCCTGCTTCCGCTTCATCATCTCCTGCCACCGCTGGCTGGGCCTCTCCATGCGGAAGTGTGCCGTGCAGTAGAACTTGCCTGCACATTCACATTGGGCATGGTATGCGCTCTGTAGCTTGAAGATGCTGTCCCTGTCACCTCAGAGAGCGGTCAACGGAATCTACTAGGATCTATCAATGCTGCTACTCTCTCCTACAAAAGATCTGCTGCAGTGACACGATGGCCAAGGCATTCTGCTACAGAGCACAAGGCTGCAGGATTGAATCCTGGCCAAGGCAGCCTCACTTCAGTCATGCGGGAGACATGCAAAGGTTCCTGCGTGTTGTGTGAGGTCAGTGCATGGTAGACAGCCCCAGGTGGTCGAAATTAATCGTGGTCCTTTTGCTAAGGCCCCTATTATAGCCCACATGTAGCTTCAGGAAACTTAACTCCACACACCACAGTACAGAATAACATAACATATCATACATATAGCATAAAATAATCCAGCACCTTTTGCAAAACAGAAGTCCAACACATCTGTCACCTTTACGAACTTGTGCACAAAGCTACGGATGAATTTCATGCACTGATAAATTTTAAAAAACCCTCATCCCTATTCTTTTTTTTCACACCTTTCTACAGTTTCAACCTTCCAGTCCGATCTTTTTCGTACATATTTATTAGTGCTCCTGTTAGTGAATAGTACTGAATGAATGGCTTGAAGTGGAATTTCAGGAATCAGCAGGCATTATGCTTGTTTCATTACGTCCATTATTTTGGTCTGAACTATATTATAACAAGGCAGTTTAGTTCTACATGACAACCACTACTAATTGCACCAAGCTATGAGTGGTCACAGGCATCTATAAATTACTAGTGCAAACTTTAGTAAATTAGTAAATTTTCGTGGCAAAGAGGAGAACAAAAACATGCCAGCTATCCCATGCTAGAATTGCATATTTTTGAAGAAACGCAAGCAATGCACAAAAGCAAGAAGGCTGCACAGTCACAAACATATGTGTGAATAAATCAAGAATAAATGCTGTAACCGAACGTCATGTTATATGAGCTGAAAAAGAACACCCCTGTCAAGCGAGCAAAATACAGTGCACTTAAGAAGAGTTTCACTTCTTAAAAGTTCACTCTAGCACAGCTAAATGGCGCAAAATAAGTGCACTCGCTGAAGTGCGCACTTAGGTCGGACTGCATTCACAGAACACAAAAAAAAATGCAATATATAACAAAATGCACATACAAGTTGATTTAACCTGCTACATATATTTTTTATTTGAGCAATGGCTTTGTGATAGCAACCAGCCGAACAAAACATCACTAAAACGAGTGTAGTCCGTCATGTTGTTTGTTGTCCAAAATCTGCATGCGAGAGACTTGTCTTGACTTGCTGCATTATTACCATAAAACAAATTTAATGCAGTCGTGGCCAAAAATTATGTTACGTTCATTTTTGCGTGCTCTACTGCTCTAAATGAGCATAATTCTGAAGGTTACACTAACAAATCACCATTTCTAAAACGTTTGGTTTTAGCCAGCTGCCATTTCCGTATCTATGAGTGCACTCTGGTTTCCTGTTTAGCAATGCACAGTGTAAAGTGCACTCGAGGGGCTGAAGCACACTCCCTTTAAGTGCACCTCATTTTGCACGCTTGACAGGGGTATTGCACATAACAAAGAAGTGTACCATTTTTTTGTTTACTATTTCATTTGCTTGAGACAAAAGCGAATACACAACATTGCAAATCAAATGGATATTGTAGTTAAAAGGTAAATTTGTATTTGTGCTGTTCTTTCTTTCCCTGGAACAAAACAAGCTAGCCAAACACCAAAAGCATGCACAGATGAAAGACAGATATTGAGTAGCTAATAAAGTACACGTACAAAAGCATGCTATTCACTGAGCCAAATGGCCCCTTAACTCCACACTGATGTCAGGGGCTTGGTGACAAAATACTGTTGAAGAAACTGGCTTTGTTAAAGGTTTAGTTAAAAATGGCTTTGTTAAAAATGTCAGCTGCATGCTTTCTTCTTTGTAATCGTGCACAAGGCATTACTATACATGGATCACCACATGGCATTCACCTATGACCACCAAATAATTTACAACCGAATTTGACTATGACATCAAATGCCAGTAAAGGTCACGTGAGGCATAGAGAAAGAAAAATACAATTGCTCCTTCTTCACTCGTTACCATCCCTGCTCTTCAGGAAGGCTGTCTTTAGCATTTCGATTAATTAAAACAATGAAGTATAATTATATTGCAGTTTTTTCATGCCTCGCGTGACGTATGGTGACTTCTGACGCCACAGCCATCACTTGGCTGTTGAAACCGAAGCAAGTGAAAAAAGAAATTAAATTGTAAATTCTTTACCGGGTTGGTGCCCCACCCTACAGTGAAGTAGTGAATAGCCATACAATGCCTACAAAAGAAGAGCGCTTTAGTGCCAGTAATAAGTCTGTACAGTAGAACCGCAGTTTTGGTGCTTTGAAGAAAACATTACCACATGGCAATCAGGTCAACATCATCCCTGCTTAGCGAGTAGGACTAGCGGAGGAAAGTGACAGCCTGAGGTCTCTTTGGGACAGACATTTCAGCATTTTCGGGCAGACAGACTGTCGCGATGCCTAGCAAATGATAGGTGTTGTTTTTTGCCTCTCTCTCGTATACTGCCGTTGTAAATCTGTGTATTGTATTGTATTTTTTCTCAGAAATAACTATCCGCATGCATTCTTATATGACCTGTAACTGCTTTGTGCCATTGTTGTTCTGTGAAACTCTCACTCAGACTCATTCTCTGCCTCTGCAACCAACAAAAGATAACAACCCCCCCTCCATTTAGTAGCACTGTACCAGCACGCAGTGTGTCACGTTAAATCGAGGACACCTTCTGTAAGTAACTGGAATAACTATCCCCACATACTCCAAGTGTCTAAGACAATACAAACATGACAGAAAAATCACACAGCATAAGTGTGTTGTATGGCTGCCGTGATTTGTGTAATTTTTTATGATAGCACACCACAGGTTGCACAAGTTATGCACACTGTCAAAGAAGGCAGCACTTACCCTTGAAGGCTGTGGTGCTGTCGTAGGCATAGTTGCCCAACCGAAGACTGCACTGACAAAACTCACACCGGAAGCAGTTCCGATGGAAGAACAGGCCTTCCGCACTCAACCTCTCCATGAGGTAGACCCGTTTGTGACAGAAACAACAGATCTCACTCACAGAGCCACCCACATTAGCACCCCCAGCACTCTCTTTCAACTTAGTCGTCGTAGGTGTCGTGATCGGTTGCTGTAAAGAGGGCGCCGGTTTCGACACAGGTGGCTGAGTAACCGCCGGTTTCTTTGGTGGAGGAGTCTTCGCACCGTCCATGTCATCGCTGCGATATAACACCACAGGCGGTGGTGGAGGGGGTCTCTTCTCCCTCAGCCCTGTTTGAGCATCCAGGACGTTGGCAATGTAATCTGCCATTGCTGCAACCCGGTTTGCCCCTCGCCGCCCAACGTCTAGCGACCCTTCCTTGAGTTGCCGGTCCAACTTGTGCAACCTTTCGTCAAGGTTCGTGAAGCGCGCTCGGTCACTCTCCGTCTCTTTGCCGTCGGCCTTGAGCCGCGCATCCATGGTGCTCCGCTTGCTCTCGAAGATGTCCCTCAGGATCTGCGGCTTCTCGGGCTCCACCTTGGGCTCTTTCTGCCTCTTCTGCTGCTGCTTGAGACGCTCTTCCAGCATCTTGACATTCCACTCATCCTTGCCAATGCGGCCAACCTTGGGCTCCCGCTTCTTCACCGGAATGGGCTTGCCGATGGAGTTGAGCTGCTCCTGGAGCTGCTCGACCGCAGTCCGCGGAATCTTCCCCGTGACCGAGCTGCTCTCGTCCTCCGTTGCCGAAGAGACGTGTCCGCTCCTCCGGCCGCGGCTGCCGCGAGACGACGGCCTGTAGTCCTTGCCAAGCTGTTCCTGGAGTGCCTGCATCCGTTTTCCGAAGGACTCCTTATCCATGGCCGAGAGAATCTTGTGGTACTGGTTCAGGGTAGCTGCGTCGCCGCCGGCCACGATGTCGGCGACTCGGTCACGGGCCCGCCGGCTCCTGGTGATGGACACCCTACTCCGGCGGTGGCCCTCGCTCCGGTCCCTGACCGGTTCGTGTTCGCTCGATGACTTGCGCTTGCTGGCGGGCCGCTGGGATGACGAGGAGGTGAGCTTGGCCAGGAGGTTGAGAGGGGCTGTTGGCGGTGGCTGATTCTCCTCGATGAGCTTGCTGACCTTGTAGGCAGGACGCCCCTGCGGGATCTCGCGCCGGAAGGTCTCGTAGATCTGGGACACGTACGAGACCATGGTGAGCTTGTCCGGCACGGCACAGTCTGCCATCTCCTGGCCAGTCATGACAGGTGGGATGCCGTACTCCCGCTCCAGGATGTCGAAGGCCTGGGCCATGGGAGAATACGGTTCACTAGCCCAGCTAGACATTTTGAATCAAGGTCGCTTATGCCCGGAATGGTTGGAGCAGTTTCATAGTGACAGCTTGAAGCCCGAAATATTTCTGAATAAGGCCGCGACCTCCCCAGACACTTTGCCTGTCCAAAAGATCTTGACAGCAGGCAACAAATGCAATTACTAGTGTACTGATGACCTTGTACAAAAATATATTTGCAGTCGCAGTCGTAGAGGCCTAACTAACAGGCTATTTCCCAAATCCAGCATTGTTCAGATGCCTTTCTCTGGCCGCGACTATTAAGGACTTTGAATGCAGTGGCAATAATGATATTCTCTTAATTTTAATGCAGAAAAGGAATCCGAAACAGTATCTGCAACCAACCACTCAACTGTAAAGGGCCTTCAACCAACCACTTAAATGTTAAGGGTCTTTGCTGAGGCAACTGTCATGCATGCAATAAACCCACAGATTTCTTAGAACTGCTAACAAGGCTCGTCAGAAGCAGTTTCCATGCTTGAAGAGCGATCTATGCCAAACTGTGTGCCCCAAAGTTCACTAGCCATTGTTCACCACTGCTCTAACCTGGCTAGGAGCAAATACATAATTGCAAACCCACACTCTATCATGACCTTGTGGCCCTAGAATAATCCATGTAAATTACTGTTCACGAACTGAAAGGTTTCCATCAAGTAGTTGTTTTTGTGCTGCATTTAGAGGAACCCAAACAACAGACCCTACACTTTTCACATCACTGGAGAATTCAGCTTCACATAGTACACCCTGAAAAGGGTTAATTCCCTGAAAGTTATAGCTGCAATAAGGTTCATATAAGTGATAATGAAAAAGAACTGTAGCACCCCTTGCTCCATGCTCTAGCTGCAGGCCCCAACTTGCTCCGTGTGCAGCGCCTATCAATGAAGAAGTTTGCACCAGTCCTCACAGTGCGCACGGCACAATAAAGACCAGTTTGGAACTCAGTGCTATCTGGGCTGGTTCTTCCTCACCATAGCTCCACACAACCTATAACACCTGTCATCAGGCATTTCGTATAAACTGTATTTATTGAGGGGGCACTTTGACGACCTGAAGTGCGCGAGGCGAAAGCCTTTCCACGCAACTTTGACTAATTAGTCATGGCCCATGACTACCGTATTTACCCAATTCCAACGCGCACCTTTTTTCGGGGAAAATACGTCTCAAAATCGCATGCGCGTTGGATTCGAGTGCAAACCGAAACTGCCCCATAGCTGCCCATCGTCATCGCCATTATACGATGTGGGAGCTCACTAACTGCTGGAAACATGGGAGCACGTTTGCTCGTCGTTTTCTGCGTCGCAGGAGCCGTTTTCAACCGGTGTGGCGCTTGTCATTGGTCGCGTGCTCAGCGACCACGGACCGCGTTCACGGCGACGGTATCCCGTGCACTGCCGCGGGCGGACGCCTCATCACTGCCGTTGCACGATCAAGATACGCGGATCGAAGAATATGTTGATGAAACAACGGTTATCGGAAAGGCGTCATTTCGGCGGTAAAGTTCCAAAAACGATGAGACTCCTTTCTGTTTTGCGGCCGACTCTCTGACAGAGATTACATCGTCCGCAGGCGGGGCACGCCGCGCCGCTGACGAGGTCGTGCATCATGCCGATCTCACAGATAACAGCGCTCCCGCGCCCGTTTTTACAGTCGAAGATCTTTATCTTTCGCTCAGACGCACTGGAAGTCATCGATGCTCCGCAAGAAGCATCGCCGTTGCCGCAGTTACGCCTAGCAGCAGACGAACCTCCCGTAACCGGAGCTCTCCGCTTGCGCTTGGGGCGTCTTCCATTATACTGATGCTTTGTCAGGAAATTGCGTGAGCGAAAATCTCGTTTCTCAGTCACATCCATAGCGGAGATAGGAGAAAAACCCGGGCAGAAGCGTTGGTTCACGTCTCGGTGGCGGCAGAACGAAGAAAGAGCGTCTGCGCCCGACCGTGCGGTGGAATGCTCGTAGCCAATGGAACGGCTCCGATCGTACCACGTGATTTGAAGGGCCAGTCGCGACGCTCGACTCGGGCGGGAAACGATCTTTTTTTTCGTATTTTTATCAAGAATGCGCCGCTGCCGAAGTGGCTTCTCGTAGACGATGGGTAGGCCTACTTCCCCGCGAATATTCAAGAGCGGGCGACGCCGTGTAGCGAAATGCCGCGTTCCCGAAATTCGGTCAAATTCGCACTTTCGCGAGCCACCGCGAGTGCTTTAATTGTATTTTTTACTAACTTCCCATTGATTATCGGCTTTGATTTTTTTACACATAAAAGAAGAGGCTTGGGGGAATACAAAACGCAAGAAAATACAAAATCGACTTCATCGAAAAAAAATCGCGGTTTTTTCACCCGCATCTCCCCTTAAAATATAAAAACGGTTGCAAATTATTTTCATTCGTGGAAGTCACATGCACGTTAGAAGCGGGGCTTGTAGTTTTTTTTTTTTTTTATTACCAATATCGGGCGCGCGTTAGAATCGGGGCTTGAAAATTTTTTTTTTTTTTTTTGGTGCCGTAAATTGGGTGCGCGTTGGAATCGGGGGCGCGTTGGAATTGGGTAAATACGGTAACTAGCAATGATTGGCTAATGACTAACTAGTCATGACTGGTTAATGACTAACCATTCATGGCTAATTAGTTGATGACTGGTTAATCACTAGTCAACCATGACTAATTAGTTGACTGGTTAATGACTAGTCAACAATGACTAATTAGTTGACTGGTTAATGACTAGTTAGCCATGACTTGTGACTAGTAATGACTAGTTATGACTTACACGTCAGATGTAACGGACAGACGGACAGAGTCATGGCCGTGAGTATGAGCCATTAAAGGCTTTCAGATGTTACGGACAGACGGACAGAGTCATGGCCGTGAGTATGAGCCATTAAAGGCTTTCGCCTTAAAAGTGAAAAAGTTGCCCCAGTGTGTAAGTCCAATCACAAAGGAAACAGCAGTCTTTTCCCCCCTCCCCCCCAAAAAAATGATACACAAGTCACACCAGCGCACAAGACGCACACGTTCATTTGATAAGCACTATAAAAATGCATTTCATGCATCCTCGTCGTTGCCCGACCTGTACTGCCAAGGTTCCTGCATGCTGACAGAGCACCCGCTCACCTGTTGGTTGTTTGCAGCAACATCCACAGATGACAGCTCATCCAAGTCGACAAGGTCAGGCCGATACCGGTGCAGGATGGCGCACAGTGCCAGGCCATCCTTCCACGAGGAGGTCATGTTCTCTATCTTGATCTTGCTGTACAGCGCCACCTGCCTCTGGCACCACGAGAGCAGGGCGTCCGGATGGATGATGGATTCTGCACCAGAGTACGAAGTGCAAAAGGAACGTATGAGGTCAGTGGTCTATCTTTCACGAGGTGGTGGAGTAAATCCACTGAGCTCAGCGATGTTCATGAGTTAATGCAAACGAGACTCTGCTTGCTTGAGAACTGCACTCTGGTTAGGGTCTGGAAAGATTTGGTTTGGTTTATGGGGTTTAACGTCCCAAAGCGACTAAGGCTATGAGAGACGCCGTATAGTGGAGGGCTCCGGAAATTTCGACCACCACGGGCTCTTTTACGTGCACTGACATCGCACAGTACACGGGCCTCTAGAATTTCTCCTCCAAAGAAATTAAACCGCCGCGGCCGGGATCGAACCCGCGTCTTTCGGGTCAGCAGCCGAGCACCATAACCACTGAGCCACCGCGGCGGCCTGTCTGGAAAGAGAATGACTGCAGAAGCACTACAGGGAATGGGCTTGTCCCCAGTTTAGCACCGGTGTTACATCCCGACAAATTTTTATCATGTACCACAACAGCAGGAAAGAGTTGAAGGGAAAAAACGAAGACAAAACAAAAATGTTGTGGCTTGACAGACCTCTGCGCCGTCGCTTGCGCTGCATGTCGCTGAGCAGCCGTGGCCCAGGTGGCGGAAGCTTGATCTCGGTGTCGGTGCGGCACAGGGGCCGCACCTGCGAGGGCAGCACCGTCTGCAGGTTCAGGTTCGGGTAGCGCGAGCTCGGGTTCAGGCTGTACTCGGCCAGGTCCTTGCTCAGGTTCTCGGGTGTCGTCTGTGCCAGCAGCCGGTAGATGGACTCCCGCTCTGCTAGAACCTGGAAGCGGGTCCAGTTCTGACAGTGCCGATAGCCACACAACACTGCATAACTGGCACCAAAGAGATTCACTGCTCGCTGAAGAGAGTCAAAGAAAGCAATTGATATTCCAGGTTTCATGCGAAGCCTCTGTTCAAGGGTTCAAGTATTCTATATGGGAAATTAAAATATCAACACTATCTGACTTTGGTTAGCAGATGTTTGATAAAAGATGACGTTCTGTCAGAGAGAGAGAGAGAGAGAGAAAAGAATTTTAACAAGAGGAAAAGGAGGAGAGGTCGGCCGGTGGTAGCCGTCAGAAACGATAACCAATCCATGCAAATAGTTATCGTTTCCGTCAGAAACGATAACTATTTGCATGGACTGGTAAACATCACGAAACTGATACATGCAGCAGTTTTCAAAGTTCTGAGAAACAGAAACCATGTAACAGAAATTACTTCTTTGCATTAACTGAGCCTTACTGATGAATGCTGTGCTGCTATCCGCAATCGATAATTTGTTTACTGATCATATATGATTCACCACGAAAATAAATGCAAAACGAATCCTAATAGCTCGTCTGCACCCAAGCAGCAAAAGGCACGGCAAGCTTACGTGCAGTGGAGAGTCTCTATTCATCGCCCATGAGCGCATCATCCAGGCAGCGTCCAGGGAGCTCAGGAATCCACGAGCACAACCGGAACCCGTGGGCCAGAACGGCTGAATGTGTTTCGGAGGAAAAGATGGCAGGTTTAAAGGTTTCCAAGCTTTTTACCTCCTCAGAAACTCATGACATGTCAATTCAAAGGCATTTTGTCCAGCAAATAATAGTAACCCTTCCTCCACTACAGATAAGTGTTATGGTAATTAGGGAGTAATTACTCATTAGCATCTGCTGATGAGCAGCCGTACGGCGACAAATAAAAGTCTAAATGCAGGCTTAACACTCTACCAACTTGTTATGGCAATCTTGACTGACCTGAAAAACCCATTTAAGAAACTGAATTTCCTGAACTCTTTCATTTAATAAACAACCTATAATAACTACTTGCAGACAGCTGTACAAAACAACACTCCTTCATTTTAATGAAGTTCATGCTTTTGAAAAATAATATGTGGCTTTTCTAATATGCTGTACTGGTCCTTGACTGCACCAACAACGGAATGCACCACTTCATAAAACGTCCCTCAGTGAAAGAAAGTGATAATGTAGAGTTGCCAGTGTGTACGAGCTAGTCAGTTACCACATCCAAGATGACGTAATAACTGGCCTGCTTGCCACAGAACTGTATATTGCTATGTATAAGTCGACCCCAGATATAAGTCGACCTCCTCCAAATTGCCCCACTGCTGGCCAAGAAAGGGTTGACCTCAAATATAAGTTGACATCTCCCCCTACCAGCCTCCCTGGCTAGCCAAAAGGCGGAAGACATAAGGTGTAAGTTTTTAGCGCATTCTTTGTTGAGTAGTTTCTCATGGAATGGCCTATCAACGCACACAAAGAAACAAAACAACCCAATCGCAAGGTCAGTGGAGATCACAGGCGATAAAATGGCATACATTTCTACCTTCCATACTCGAGCACAGCCTGGCTGACTAGCATGGTAACTGGTAAACCAAACTGCGAACGGCCCTATTATTTCGGACTCCGGTGTGAAGCACACTCCAGAGATTAATAGGAGTTTACACCTGCGCTATCTGCTGGCCTGACTGGCAAAGTGACTATCAGTATGGGTGATTCCGGCAAATGTCGCACAGTTTTGACTTTCATTAGCAGAGCCAACTGCGATCAATTTTTTTTCTTTTTTTTAACACATTGAGCTCCATGCATCCTGCCAGACACAGGCACCAGCATGGGGCATGTGCTACCCGCGACTCAGCCTAGACTGCTCAGCCTAGACGAGACTCAGCCTAGACGTCATAATGAATGTTCTACTTATGGCGCTGCTTTACTGACAACCTCATTGTTTTATCTTAAAAGAAATATATACGAACGATTGCAGCGACGTCTTAGCAGCGGAGCTGGCTTGCAAGCAGATCGGGTCACTCGCGCTGCAACGGCGGAAGCTGCTACGCGGCTGCTAACGTAAAACTAGCTTGTATAGCCATTATTACTCCTACCAGCAACTCGGTACAGGCCAGAGATCCTCAAAGAGGATTCATTTTTGACGTTCCCGTATCCCAGGGCTTATTATTTACGAGAACAAGATTAGCCGGATCACCGCGTCACTCCGTTCGTTGCACTGCAACCCAGAATGGTGGCGAACCTTGCAACAACGGCGAACCATGATTCGAGATAACCGCAGTCAAGTTTGGTATCCACGATTGAGCATTAAAGCATTTAGACTGTCCGTGTGACTGCAGGTCAACCAACAGGCAGCTGCTGCTGTAATGCAGACAGAGCAAGATGGTCATCTGCACCTGCCATCTGCCAGACAGACGGCCAGTACCATTATCGTCGGCTAGACTCGACATGTTCAAAAAATTGTAGTGTCAAGTTTGGGGTGCGATCATTACGCGGGGAATAAAAAAATTGAATTTTGCCAACAAAATTCGGGGGTGCGGTCATTACGTGATTGCGATCATTATGCGAGTAAATACGGTATGTTCATTTCTTTTAAAGGACTCACACAGCTAATACACTCAGATAACAAAATTGAAGCCATCTGCAGAAGCCCCGTGTACTGGATGTGTAACCACAAGCAGCAAATCTAGTCGGCCCAATATTGGCAATGTATTGGCAAAGGCTGTTCACACAAGGGACCAGTGTGAAGCCAGCCATTCCCAATATTGGGCCGTGTTACTTGGGAAGCTATTTGCACATGTCTTATCACGTAGGCTGGAAAAGCATTGGACTCGAGGAAAGCAGGATACACCAACCTCTAGCAGACTGTCTCCAACAAGACCCTGCAGAAGCCAGTGGCCGTGCCGTTCCAGAAGACGGCTGGCATTGTCCGCCGCGTACATGGAGGTGAAGTCAAACATGGCCACATCTGGCTGCCCATAGTGGTTGACGGCAAACTCAAGGCAGGGGAGCGCATAGCCCGTGGCGAAGTCAGCTGCGTCCCTCGCGTACTCGGTCAGTGCGCTCCGATCCACGTTGTCAGGTGATAATAGACGTGCTGTATCACTGTAGTCCTGCCAAAAAAAAATGTGACATCAGCAGCTTACCAAGGCACTCAGTGTAAGCAGTTACGCAGGTTATTTGTCAGCAGGTGGAAACTGTCAAGCTGAAAAACAGGACTGCCTTTGAATTGTGCAAATAAAAGCATACAAATGAAAGTCTAATTCCTCTTCTATGCCACTGGAGAATGAAACACCTGTTGCGCTAAACTTAACATTCATATGCCACCTGCCATGATGCAGCTCGTATGAAAACCTGAATACTGCTGTAACGTTCGGGGAGGCAGAAGTTCACAAGTAAGCAGAAGCTGACAAGTGCATGACACAGTGCTGTGCGCTATCCCATGGAAGTTGAAACATGCAGACTGCATCCAACAGGCGAAACTACCTTCGACAGATGTGTAATATGCATACCCCGGGGCTCACTTTTTGTTATTTAAAAACAATCAAGCTGCTGCGGTGGCTCAGTGGTTATGGCTTTCGAGTGCTGACCCGAAAGACACGGGCTCGATCCCGGCCGTGGCGGTCGAATTTCAATGGAGGCAAAATTCTAGAGGCCCGTGTACTGTGTGATGTCGGTGCACGTTAAAGAACCCCAGGTGGTCGAAATTTCCAGAGCCCTCCACTACGGCATCCCTCATAGACTGAGTCGCTTTGGGATGTTAAACCCCATAAATCATAATTCATTAATTAGAAATAATCTGTTGATTGCAAAAAAAAAAAACCACAAAGTGTGCCACACAGACAAAACGTGGTTCTCAAAGAAATAAGAAACGGCCACCTTACATCAATGATGACTCCACGGTCCAGCAAGCTCTGCTTCTTGGCAGTCATCACAAAGTAGTGAGTGTCGTCCTTGTAGTACACTATGTTCTCCAGATCAATTCCCGTGCTTTCTCTCATATCCTGGAAATAGAGATACAGAGACGGGAAACCATAAGACTGCACTCTCAAACCATTGACAAGAGATGCACATTTTGAGCAAGGTTGCGACTAGAAATAAGGTTGTTTAAATGTAGTTACTGAAGGAAAAAGTGTGAAGTGTATTTTTACAAGCCAAAGCGATAACTTGAAGGGGGTGCCGGAGCATCCCGGCCTGCTTCAGGATGTTCATCGTTCACACAGATGCACTTTTGCACTTGAGTGGATGGAAAGATGAAGAGATTAAAATGAGTGGACAAGGAAGACTGGATGCTGCGAAAGTCAGAACCTAACTGTACAATGCACATCATGCATTAATAAAGCACAACACAAGCTATGACCTCTTTTTGAAATATGTCATACAGAGATTTCTCAGCAGATGCCGACAGTCTATCCACAGACCATCTACATCCAGTCATCTGACCATCACGTGTCATCATGTGACTGTGCCAGCCATGAGACCAGTGAAGGCCCGTGACCGTCCACCTGTTGACAGTTGTTGCAATAGCCCAGAGTGCCCCAAAGTCTGGCTCGTAGACTTCACTGCAGGTCTTAGGCATTAGCGAAAGACAACCAGCAGCACGACAACAGCTTTCAATGGGTTTAGCGTTGTGCAGTAGAGCGTAAGCATTTGGCAATTCTTCCGCTCATGAAAATGAGATCATGAATTGTGAGTGAAGTCCGGCCAGTGTGGCTCGCAGTGACGAATAGGAGGAGGAGTGCTCACCTGAAAGAACCTCTGGTTGAAGATGAAGGCCACCCCCGAGATTTCCTGCACACGTGCTTCCTCTGGTGTGTGCCTGTTCATGAAGTTGGCTGTGATGGCGATGGCTAGCTTGCCCCGGAACTCCCTCCGGTTGAAGCCTGCTCAGAAAGGGGTCATGGAACCAATGAAGCTTTACGTTCAGAAACAACAACATTCGAGCTATGGAAGACATTGCAAAGCAAAGTAGATTAGTTTCAACAAGCGAGGATGCTTATTTAGAGTATATCAAAATAACAGTACAAAGGCTTGTTGTTAGCATTTTGTGTCCATAAAAAACCAGCCGCCACAAGTGAAAATTAAACCGGTGATGCAGAACTCAGCACTCCATACATAAAGCATCATGTCTAAAATAGGCTAAAAGACAGAAAAAATGCTTTAATTTCTGCACTGCCCTAGATTTCTAGGTGCCTTTTTTTTGTCTCCCACATAAATACAGTGCTGCTCCTTCTTTATCAAAAATAAGGTTTTATTCAAAATAAAAGAGACCATTTTTTTTCCCTATTCACATATCTACAGATTGCTGCCTACCTGACAGGAAGAAAGCAGATTTTTCATGGCACGAAAATTTCTCTGCCTTTCTGAGCAAGAAAACGAGAAAAAAACCAGTCCAAAAAGACACAAATGATCTAAAAAAAAAAATGGTTTCAGTGGTACATGAATGGCATCAACACTGTTTCAGCCAAATCCAATCTGTTCTTTCTAATTGAGAGTTGAATTTTTCGGGCTAACTGCATTTAACACCTTGAGGTTAAACTATGTGACTTCTATAACTTAAACTAGACGAAGCTTAAACTTCTCAATTTTGATGAATTTCGCTTAGGTATATAAAAGGAATTACGAGCATTATAAAAGACCGTGTCTAAACAAAATCATTTCATTGCACCCACGATCAAGTGCATGTTCCAACAAACACAGCTTCAATGCTGCTGTGGGAAACTGTTGAGATGGTGCAGAGGTGCTGAAGATCCATTAATACCTAGTTAATTTATATACAACTGCAAACACTACAAAAAGGCCATCTTTTATGTGATACCTGACCTGCTTTAAACACAAACTGTAGCACCAACTGATGAGAAAAGCCTGTCAGCACTCACCCTTGAGCGTGTTTCGTTTCCCGTCGGCCCCGATCAGCACGTCAAACTCGTACTGTGATGCAGGATGGTCAGCAGGTGATACCTGAGCTCTCCATCCAATTTCTGAAACATACAGAGAAACGACATTTTCTGTGCCTGAACACTACTCCTAGA
Organism: Amblyomma mixtum; assembly: GCF_055824585.1. Lineage (NCBI taxonomy): Eukaryota > Metazoa > Arthropoda > Arachnida > Ixodida > Ixodidae > Amblyomma > Amblyomma mixtum. The sequence goes on along the minus strand of NC_143020.1, from coordinate 70,915,139 downwards.
ACCAGGAGGAAAGCTTACGTGCATAAAGTGAACAGGCATGAGGAACCAATTGTACAGGCAGAACAGAGAGAGAACCGAGCATTTCTCCCACTCCCTAAATCCAAGGCACTTATATAAGTGAGGATGGCTCCTGGGAGATTAGCTTGATTGGGATTTATAACCACACACACATCCATCCTTGCTCCCCTGGTCCGATTTTCTCTTCAGGCTATTTTTTGTTCCATACTAGAGTACTGACCGCATAGTACGAGCACTATCAGCAGATGGTTACAAAATAACTTTAAATTAATAAATTCAGCTGCATATGCCACTTGTACGCATAAAACAACAATAAATAATTCGTGTAAATAAAGAAGGACGCACCTTCTATAGACAAACTGCTGAACTGGGAAAAAAAAAGAATGAACGGAAAGTTACTGCTCAGAATAGTGCTGTACAACTCCTGTAAGCCAGCAATAAAAGGACAAAAATGCACCCCCAGTTGAAATTACACATGTTGGTCCCCAAGCACAAAAAGAACATGAACGTAATCATCACCTTGACTTCTCATTTCACATCCCCTCTCTCTGGAGAGAGATTTGAGAATGAAACAAGAGAAATTGAGAATGAAACCGAATAGAAAAATAGAAATATGACTGAAACTGGAATGGGATGGAAGAGACTGCCTCAACTGCTGCGTGACTACACTGTGACCCGTTTTCCTTCAATTGTTTTCACATACGATAACGTTTAAAAACAGATTTTTTTCTTTTTCTGCCTACTCGCCTTTGTTGTGACATTGTTTTGGGGGGAGCAAGTGAATAAATTGAGACTGTTACTTAGCCTTGAGCTTGAAACTCTTTAACCATGATAAAATAAGTAAGCAAGAAAGTAAGCACCCAGAACAAGGACTCACTTTCTAGGCTTTGGTCTTCGGGTGGCTCGAGAAGTTCCTTGAAGGTCACATTCTCATGAACTTCGACCCCCAGGAGAAGTGCGACCTTGAGAAGGATCAGCTGCAGCTGCCTGATGCCTGCACACAGGTGAAAAAAAAAAAAAGATTATGATTATGAATGCTGCAGTGCTGCTTTCTTGCTTGGGTTAACACTCACTGATGCATACAAACTTGAGTTCAAAGCCATCAATGCAAATAATCATCTAGGTTAGTGAGTCTGTTTTGCTGATATACCTCTAAGCCTCTAAGCTTGACCAATGGTAATTTAAACCCTTTTAACAATAAAAACAGCTTCACAGGAAATCTTTACACACATAGATTTGACACTATTTCGAGATTTTAAGACAACAGGAAATAAGAACAATTTCAGGTATTTTATATGACATACAGTAAATTTAGCATAATTTTGAAATCATAACACTGCACACGCATTACTGCATTCTGTCTGCAATGAGATACGGGTGCCTATGAGCCTGGTGTCCAACCATTTAAACCAGTAAGCGATCGCACACAGCTTTTGAGTCAATGATTTTGAAAACAAAAACAACGTGCTCGAACCTACTTGATTCAAAATTTAAATGCTCGGCATATTTCAGCTGATGCTTTGGTTCCACCAACACCAGGGCTATTAAAAAGATTCTCCATTAATAGAAATGCGCATGATGCGAACAGATTTCTATTTCCCTTTAAGCTCAAATTATGGAAAGAGTCAACTGCAGTTTTTCCCAGACAGTAGCACAAAAAAAAGAGCACCTGATGTCACTAACCAGCACGATTCACCTTGCAACCCAGTCAAGATTTGATCACTGCACGAATCACATCGACAACCTTCTCCAAAGAAACTCGGAAGATGCTTAACACTGCGTAAGGCGAGACTCAGCAACAGCTGTTTGCAGTGGAAAAATCTAATACGGTTTATTTATTATTATTTGTCTTTTCTTCAGTATGCTGTATATGAGATCGCTGTGTTCAGACCACTCAGCATGACACATTGCAGTGGTGCATTGTAGTGACATCATGCATGATGTCGCAGTGTGCTGACATATCAGCGAGCTGCAATGTTACGCCGATGCAGAAGACATTAGAAATACGCATTTAACAGCTGTCGCTGTAAAATTTTAACCCAAACCAATGCTGCCTGTGATGTGGGCAACGGGTGCCACTCACTAATGTGGTCAATGGATCCGGCGCAGAATTTGCCAAAGAACTTCTTCGCCGCCAGGTTGCGCAGGTCGTGGATGACAAAGGGCCACAGGTGGAGGACATTGTTGCGCGAGTAGCGGTCACGCTTCTCCAGAACCACCACCTTGGCGCCCAGAAGCTGGGCTTCGATGGCAGTCCGGAGACCGCAAGGACCGCCTCCGATGATGAGGACCTGTGGGGGCCGAGACATGCGAGGACCTGAAGGCTTTTGCGCTGTGGCACTGAATGTTTAAGGTGCCAGCTTGACAGATGCTGCTGTTTATACTGATAAAGGTAAAAAATGAATAACAGAATAAGATTTCTTATTATCTGCTCATCAGTGCATCATGCAGAAACACTGACGACAACTCCATCCAATTATTGTTCTCATGAAAAAGTGATTCTCTGGTTTTTTTTACATATGTGGACGTTTGTCTGGTGTCAAAAGACTCCTTTATCATCAAGGAAATACTATTAAAAAAATGGCTGGCATTCAACGCGGCTTGAACCTAGTTATATGAGAGAAAGCTCTGTTAAGCATGGTCTCTTCCGTCTCAAATCAAATGTCAAGGGTCAAGGTCAAAGTCAGGTACCCAATTGTCATCGTCATATGATCATGTGGTCATACTACCATAGCTTGGGCCATATCACCACGCAGCTATGTTTGGTTTGACATTGTGAGGCACTGAAGGTCATTATTGCTGTGGTGCCCATTGTCTCAAATGAAATGCCGAGGTCAAAGCCAAGGTCAAAGGTCAAGGTATGATATCTAAATACTACCATAGCTTGGGCCATATACCACCAAGCTGTTAATTTCAGTTTGACCTCGTGAGGCTTTGAAGGTCATTGTCTCATCCCCATCGAAATTGCAAGTTATACCCCGAGGAGTAGAATTCTTGCTCTAAAAACTTCCCACCAGTTGATACAAACTCATGACGTCCTTATCGAAAAGAACAGGATGCCACCATTTTGAAATGCAGGGTGATGTATGCAGCCTCTGGGATCTATGCAAACAATTGGTGTCCACGCATGCATTTTACTTGCGACACTGGCCAGTGATGGCGACACCTATATTTCACTTCTAAAGTCTTTTCTAGTTTGTAAAAGCCACACTTTCAATGACAATGGTCTCTTTGTGATTAGAACGCAGTACCCTATTGACAGAGAGCAACTTCTATTTCTCCTCAGAGTCCCTTTAATTCCTGTACATAGTCAACCAACGGGGGCTTCTGCCTTTGAACTGTGATCACTGTATATGCATTGTATATATATGGGTAAGGGCCACACCCATGTAGGGGAGACACAGTGCCACATTGTGTGGGAGAATAAAATAGTTTCCCCAGACTATAGCTTGAAAATTGAAGTGGAAAATTCTTTTCAGTAAGGACCAAAAGCAGCCAAAATTGAAAAAAAAAAAAAAATTACAGCCATTACCCGCATTTAAACTATATGTCAGTGTTGTAACTTGCTACTAGTTGTATTGTTTGGCATAGTTCTCTTACTGAAAATGAGCAAATGGACGTGGGGTGTACATCTAACCTGCAAGGCACATAATCACTCATTACAGCAGCATGGTCATTACTGAAGAAAGGAAGATTAAGTTGTGGGTGGCACAGGCTAGTTAGGTAGCCAGCTGGTTATAGGTAGTCTGTTGGGATAGGGTGGATGTAGCTGGTACTGGACAAGGAAGTAAATAAAGTTACGAGGAGATGCCTCCACCCTGCATTCACCTTGACTTAGCTAGCTGATGACACTGATGACAATGATGATGACGAACAGCAACCAAAAGTTTGAAGCGAGCAGTGGAAGAGAGCATCTCCAACATACCCGCATGCCTGCACAGGCTTTTCCCCGGTTGTAACACTTGTGTGCGGCCCGCTTGTCCAGCTTGGCCCAGAGCGAAGCGGCCCTCCATGACCGCAGCTTCACCTTGAGGCGCGGGTAGAACACGGGCAGCGGAGACGGGCTCAGCTGGAGCACGTCACACATCTGCACGGGCAGAAACAGAGCATCAGCACATGAGGGCACTGGCAGAACAGATGAGGAATCCGCTCGTGCACACAGGTATCTCCAGTCACTTTAATCTACCCCATTTCAGTTGCAGTTTTCTGGTGGCCATCTCCCTCAAACTGACTGAACACATTGCAGTAAACTCTTGTTAATCCAAACTTTATATTTCTTCAACTGATGCTTTGGTCCTGCCTTGCCTTGCTTTCTGTGACCTTGTAATTGAACCCTGCAGAGACCAGCAGCTTCTGTAATGGCACTGTGTTCGGTGTATATCATCCTGCTAAGAATGAACACACTATTTAACGTATTACGATTTAGTCTGAAATGCCCTTCTGCTTTGTGGCAAAAAGGTTTTATGTAAAGCGTGCACTGTATTCAGAAATCTTGCACAATTCACTTAACGATTATCAGTCTTTCTGACTAAAGTTTTAAATTGCACTTCTACCCCTTTAACAGGCAGTGACAACAACACTGGAGACCACCCAAGCAGCACAGGCAATCGTCCCAATATTGCAAATGTATGGTTGCCCTCTGGTTCTTTGTAGGGCCAGCCTTTACCAGTATCTTTCCAATATTGGACCCATCAGCTGTGCTGACTGGCCCAATATCGGCAGGAACAGATCGGCTAAGATCGGCAGGAGCAGAAGCAGCAGCACTTGCCTGCCGGTAGGTGGACAGGGCCGCTTTGAAGGTGCCTGCCGACACAAACTGGTCGAAGAGGTCCGAGGCCAGGGCACTCTCGGGGCTCATGGCCTGGGGTAGCCCCGTGGGGGTGCCCCTCGCACCCCGCACGGCCATGGCTACCTCCTCCTCCTCCGCCTCCTACAAGCCGCTGCTCGTCAATGTCTTCTCCGCATGGCTGCCGCTTGTGCGACGCCCGCCAACCTGCGCACAGGAGGCAACGGTTTCGAATTGAGAAGGTTGGGCTACTCTCTTCAAACTGTGACTCTGGATGGTACCTTCTCTACAATACGACATCCCATGCATACGCTTCGTTTCAAACTGTGAAGCCTCACTGGCACCACAGTGTTTCAGTCAACACTGTCCAGCAAATGCAATATGCCCCGTGTGATTGGCCAGACAAATTAAGTGGCACTTTTGGCAATCAAAGCGGCATTAGGACATAACTCTAGGTTCATCAGAGACAGGCTGAGCAATAGCTCATTTCTCGCATGCAGAACAAAGCAAAAGCCTTTGCCGTTCGAGGAAATGGAGCCAACTGACAGCACCAAAAAAAATGTTTTTCGGGAAGTCATCGTCAGTTCTAGTCAATGAGCTCAGCAACTCTGCATAGTCAAAATCAGTTCCATATAAAGCGTTTTCAGGCACAAATCTCCTTCGCAACGTTTAGCACCACTTCCTCAGCCCGCTGCTGAAGGTTACGGCCCCAAAATTGGCTCTCCTAGATGCTACCCCTGGTGCCATATAAACTGAGGCTAAAACGCGTGTAACAACTCATAGTCACAGTGTCTTACCCAAGACATAATCACAGACCCTTTGCTGCATGCAGTTAGGGGTAACAACGCAATGTTACGCTTCTGGTTCCAAGACAACACAGAAACATCAGCAGATACTGATGAAACTCTGTTGTGACTACTGGTCTAGCTCGCCTGGAGTTTTCCAGCATGCATCCTAACTGCGGCGCACAAATGTTAGTGCTCAAAGCCTACAAGATCTGCTTCATGAAGTCAGCTGCGACGACATATGGCTAGTTGAGAACCATGCCGAACACATGACATGCCAATTGAGAGCAGTGATCAGCAAGAAATGCTTATATACAGTGCTTTACACATCTATAGTCCGCTGAAGCCTGCAAGGGACATTAAACCTAGTGCACGCTGCACAAGTTGGTTTTCAAATGTCAGGAACACACTGCGGTCCAGCTTGGGAGTGTTTTTCACACTAAGGTCACCTCAAACGTACCGCTACAACACTAAACAATGATAAAACAACTGATGATATATGATATATACGCTACCAAGTCATCTTATTGACAATCCAAGAATCTCAAGGCTGTGCCACAGGTGTGCACTTTCGCGACGACAGAGAAGACAACAAAAAAGTCAGCACAAGGTCATTCTTTGTCACTTTTGTCCTCTCCAACTAGCCCACCAAAAAGTGTGAAAGCATGAGAAAAGTCAGCTTTGCAAGTTAGTTTCAATCTACACATTAATGCATTACAGTCGCTGATTTTCCTCATGCCCTAAACTTAAAATTAAAATCGAGTAACTCTCTGACCAAGAAAGAAATCAAGCTATTAGGTCTTATCTTTTGGCATGGCAAGACTTGGTTACGGCAATCATGGCTATTGCTAACTACGGTCATGTGAAGCGGCATGGCAAACTGAACTATGGTACATTTGCTACCCGCAGCCAACGTTTCTAGATGAAGACAGTTGGAAAACTCTCTCCGGGTATGCGGCCCCTTTCTGTCGCCGATTTCATCTCAAAGAGATGCGAGCGCCATCTCTTGGGTGGTGGGAGTACCGCGTTTGTTTTCTATGGCCTCCGTGACCAGCTCAAGCATCGGTACGTTAACACCGCGTTTGATCTCAGAGGCCACGATTTCTCTTCACCGCCGCGGCGCCCATTACTGCGCTTGGTCACTGTTTGCTGCGCGAATGATTAACGTCAGTTCACGCCTCGCATCGTCTGCGCCGGGGGCAGCTGCTTCTAGCCGCGCTCATCTATGAATTGCGAAGTCCGCGTGCGCTCCACGTCTGGGGTACGTGAGGGCAGGATGCTCGAGGTTGAGCTTTTGGCTGTAAATATCGGAGAAAACTGGAAGCCCTTCTTTCCGCGGTTTAGAGAAACATGACGTACCGCTTGCCTCCTCGTAGTTTATGTTGATAATATTCCTCGGGTGGGTAATATTCCTTAAGCACGTTGTTTTTTTAACAGACGCGAGCCATCTCCTTCCAGCAACCCTCAAGCTGGGAGTAGCAGACGACGCGCTCATCCTAAAGCGACCGCAGCGCCACCGCCTAGACAGCGATCGCGTGGGGCCGCTCTGCTCCCTGGCTCGCCGGCACAGTTTCCCAACTGTCTTTATCTAGAAACGTTGCCCGCAGCTACTACAATATGTGCGACCTTGGCGAATGCACTTTTACACTACCCTTAACTACAGCTTTATGCGGCTAACCATGGGCAAACTTACTCACAGTTATCATGCCTACCATGCCGTATGCTACAAAGGTATTAAATTGATAGTCTAAGCCACAATCACATTCAAACTGATTTAGCACTCAAGGTTGGTGACTCTAGCACCCCTGCCACATCAAATTATTTTTCTCCCAGCAGTAAGCGACTTTTTTTTAATTTCAATGCTTTGTCAGAAACAAATAAATTTTTTTTAAACATGCAGGCACCAAAGAAGGCAAATTTGAAAACAAGATGGCTGCATGCGACCGTGATGAAAAAAACAAAAAAAACAAGAACAAAGCAGGATCAACAGATATGTGATACTGACACAACACCACTGCAAGTTAAGAGTGGTGAAACATGTTTCAGAAGTTTTAGCACAGAGACCTTGGTCACAAGCTTTTTCATGGGCAGTGTACAAGAATGACCCAGAAAATTAACAAAAAACCAAAGCTCATTCAAGATAGCACCAAAAAAAAAAAGGCACTCCACAGGCAATACCAGGAACAAGCAGCGCAGAAGGCATAACACTCCTACGGCTGCAGGCCAAGCTTATCTCTCGCGGAGACATACCGCACGCTTGCGTCAACAGCAAAACGATATCAAGCAAAAAGAACGAACAGCATGAAAACACCTGGCCGCACAATAGAGGTTGTTGACAGCGGCAGACACTTGTCGGAGCCAATGCCGTGGCAAAGGGCTTATATTCCACTGACTGCTTTTACATTACATCGGGGATCAGCAATCTACGATTTGAACTGCCGGCAAGCGGAATGACCTCCTGACTTTGCCGCTTTGAACAAATGACTGAAGCGACATTGAGCACTGCCTTCGAGCATTCCGGCAGCAGCAGCTGCTGCTGTGGCCGACAACAGGCTCCCATACTTCAGACCCTGTCTGCTGAACACAGCTGTGCAGTAGAGATAGAGAATCTGTCGCCTCCACGCTATGAAAAAGAATTCCAATGTTTAGGCTGGCTGCATTATGCAGAGCTCACAATCTCAGAAAGAAGGACATTATTGACTGAACTGCACTCGGTTATGGAGAACGGTTTCCTGCTCTACAACATCTTAAGGAGCTTGAAATTATGATGCTGAGAAGTAACCTGTTCCATACAAGATTTGACAACAAAACCTACCCTGCTCATCAATAAGAACACAGTTATTTGAAAGCAACCATGGCAGGCAAGGGTGATGTTATCCAATGCTCAAAGTCCTAATACCATTCAACATCCCCTTAACAAACATACAACGTGACACTGCCTTACACTGCAGGAAGTGCTTATTTGATATACTTATTGCTTGTACAGGTAAGCTAAGCACCATAAACATGGAATTAAACTTTAAAAGAAAAGTTAATTGTCTCCATGAAACTGAAAAAGACAAAAAAAAACAGCCACGTTTGGAAAAATGCTTCCAGTTATCTCCAAACAAATGTCTATGATACTCCAGAAAACAACTGCCTGAAACATTTTTAGGTAGCTACATAGGAGTAATCAAAGGCCATGCGTATTGATATTTGAACAGAGCACCTATTTATTTATTTATTTATTTATTTCATTACTATCAGGGCCGTTGAGGCGTTATAGATAGGAGTGGTAAGTATACTTATACAAATAATATACAATAAAATACAACCTAGTCTTGTTTAATCCTTCAGAACAAATGTAACAGCTGCCAAAGCCAATCTCACAGCAAAAAAACCCTGGTGTAGTTCAGCCATGAACAAGTTGGGTTAAGAACACACAAGGTCATTTTGCCTGTGCTGACAGAGCTGTACAGGGCATCACTTGACATCTGCTCATCATACCCTTGTGGGATGAGACTTTAAAAGCAGCAATAGTAAAATATTTTGTAGTAGTGATGTAATATCAAAGCTGCAATGAATGAAACTTGGCACAAATAATCTGTAGAAGTAGTAGTTGCAAAAAAAGGCTAAAATTTACAAAACAAATTCACAATTTATGTTTACTGCTAATTTTTTTTACACAATCACCCCTTCTCAGAAATTGATCAAAACAACGCTGTAACTGAAAAGGCACATTTATGACATGGAGGGGAACTAGAATTACTAGCCTTTGGCAAAAGCATTTCCTGGTATCTTTTGCTTTGTTCTTCGTAAGTGAATGCACTCATTTCAAATGAAGGAAAAACTCTAGGAAATGTTTTTTATACAGTAATAATTCTAGTAACACTTTTATAAAATGCGTGCCATCCCACACTGCTAACTTCAGTTCTGTGCTACGGTTCATTTCTGAGAAACTGCGGCAAAAGTGTGAAACAAAAGATACAAAAATAAATATAAATCATGAAACTTTTTTGTAAATGTTTATTAACTTCGCTGCAACTTTGCTGTTTGCGCATTATTAGTGCCCAATTTCATTCAGGCAACTTTGGATATACCGTTGCTGCAGAATATTTCATTATTACACCGTGTAAAATCTTCCTCTGTCTTAATTAAAGTATGGACACTAAATTTTTGGTCCAGGTACCCATCGGTGACACAGTGAGTACAAGCTCTCTCCTGGCCTGTGTAGCTGAGTACGAGGGGTGAAATATACTCGCAAAGTGGGTTTTTGATTCAGTCCTGCATAAAAGAAAAATACCTCATGCCATGACGCTCTTTGGTCAAAGCTGCCCTTGCTCCATTAAAATCTGGCATCATCATCATCGTCATCATCACTATCACCATTGTCAAATCTCTGGCTGCATGTTATATTGCGGGAATGCTTTCTGGCCACCATGGCCATAGCTTGAAATTGTGTATGTATACCTCACACCATGTAACACCTGAGCCAATTTAATACGTCCACACTGATGTGTACATATTCCACGCATTCTGATGTTTTACAGATGTGGCAGTGCTAATTGTGAATTTAGGCACTTTTTCTCATATCATTTTAATTTTTGTGCCGAAGTGCATTGTTCTGATAGTGATAGATAATAACAGTCTAATATGCATCACATATTTGTTGAATAGTTTTGTTTTAGATGAATTACTTTACTATATTATAATCACTGCTACCCTGCATGGCCTCCGTACAGATGTATACCCAGGCATTTTCAAGCTCTTATAAAACAACCTTTTTTCCCTGGAATCATCAGCCTTGCGTTTAAGAATTCCATGGAATGGCATGTATGGTTCTTTATGTTTATTAATGTCTTGCGCACCATTTCAAAGAAAGAACACAAAAGCCGAATTCGGTCTGTACTCCAAACATTGGAGACTTCAAAAGGAGACTGCTTCGCTCATAACAGAGGCCCAGAGAAATGCAGCTAATGCCCACTGCTGACAAATCCTCATAGGCCAAACATTAGATGTTTAAACATAGGACCTTCTATTTCCTAGAACGCAGAGGCTGCACTGAACCAACACTATGGCCCCTACTTACTGGATAACTGAAACCCAAATTCCTGACATTTCATGTATATTCTTTTGTGCCTACACCGTGTCGACTGCATCGCTCGTAGCTTCGGTCAACGCCCAACTCCCGTTCGCAGGCTTCCAAACGGTCAACAATATACTACGCCCACATACCCAAACAGCCTACTTCACATACGGCCGAATCCGAATAGGGGGCGGTACCTGAACACAAGACTGTTTATTCCCTAGAAGGGGGGCAACTTTCGGTCGGCGTGCGTTTTCCGTTCATCGTACATACGGATCCCGGAGACCCGAATCCCCGGTGCGCATTTCTCGCGGCAGACGCTCAAAGCCGCGAACGCCCACAAGACGCACGCAGGCGCGCACGCTTGCGCGAACGCGTTCAAGCGTACTACTCCGCGAGAGCCCGGGCGGAATGCGGCAGCATCGTCGTTCGGGAGCAGCCGCCGCTCGCAGCAAAAGACGACGAGGTCACGGCCACGTGCTCACGGGAGCGCGGAGAAGTGCCGGCCGTCCGCGATCGCTGCTGCCCAGCTCGCGGACCCGACGAGGAGGAGGAGGCGAGGCGCGCGCCATCGGCCACGCCTCCGAACACAGCGCAACGCGAGGGCGCTTCGTGCCACTCAAAAAACCGTACAGCGCTGTCCGGGATAGCAGTGGTTTCAGTGGCGAGCCATTCGATGGAAGAGCAAGCTTTGACTGACGTACGAATTCAACTACTTTCCCGGGACGTCCTCGGGACGTCCTCTCTGGACGTACAGCCTTACAGTCGGCAGCAGAAGTTTACGGGATGCGGGTGTGCAGGGAGAAAAAATATGTTCCAGCTAAGTCGTTTTGGCGGGCTAGTTGGTTACGACGCATCTTGAAGCTAACATACAGAGAGGAGGAAGAACGAGGTCGAACACAGCACTGACTGTAAACAGAAGGATTTATTTCCTAGCCACAGGGTATAAATAGGCAGATGACGGGAAAATAGTAAGAGCTGTGTTCGTCTTTATTATTCGTCCTAGCTAATCGATGGAAGAGCACTGACCTACGAATTCAACTACGTCCCCAGGACGTCCTCTGAACGTACAGTCGTACAGTTAGCAGCACAAGTTTATGGGATGCGGATGTGCAGGGAGAAAAAATATATATTTCAGCTAAGACGTTTTGGCGGGCTGGTGGGTTACAAAGCATCTTGAAGTTAACAGCGCAGTCTGAGACACACACACATAGGACGAAGAATGAGGTCGAACACAGCGCTATGAACAGAAGGATTTATTTCCGTGCCATCGGGTATAATACGCAGGTGACGGGAAAATAGTCAGCGCTGAGTTGGTCCTCATTATTCCTCCTCTGCGTGTGTCCCAGACTGCGCTGTTAACTTCCAAGATATATTTCAGCATCGTTACGTAAGCCAATCGCCTGATGTGCCTACAAGTACAGAGACGTGCATGCGCTCCATCAGCTGAAATCGATAACAGGCGATTAGTCCGGTCACGAGGGAGCGCTACAATAAATTTATTCCAGAGCATACGCGTCCTTTAAATTTTCGGTAGCGACATTTGCGAGCGCTCCGTCATTGTCCTTCCGACTTCCTGAACTGATCCCCGCCAGGTACTCTCCCCGTTCACATAGTTCGACCTCGGCGCACATCCTTGGGACATTCTAACACTCATCAGACTTTTATAAGATGTTTACCAAATTATCGTTCTAGCATCAACCAGCAAGCTGCGCATGGAAGACGTTCTTACGATGATAGACAGCTGAAGACGTCCTGAAGACTTCTTGAGAACATCTTGTGTGGCAGTGTTCCTCCGTGGCACATGAAATGCGGCCCACATCGTCTGCTGGCCAGAGCAGTGTCAGACGATGCTCCGTAGGCTTAGCGTGGGGCGAACGCGCTCGGTCAAGTACAGTCTTTATCAAAAGTATACAGCCCAAGGGGTCTCCTTTTGAGCCCTGCACCGCGGCTCCACTTGCATACTCAGGGACCCTAATCTCACGAAGGCGGAAGGAATTTAAGTCCTCAGCCCTCCCAAGCTTAGGACCGTCAAATGCGCGTAAGAGCCCCGCTAAACGGCTTGGTTTGCTTTATTGGCTTATTAGGGTTTAACGTCCCAAAGCATCTCTGGATGTAAGAGACGCCATAGTGGAGGGCTCCGGAAATTTCGACCACATGGGGTTTTTTAACCTGCACCGACATCGCACAGTACACGGGGCAGAATTTCGCCTCCATCGAAATTCGGCCGCCGCGGCCGGGATCGAACCCGCGTCTTTCGGGTCAGCAGCCGAGCGCCGTAACCACTGAGCCACCGCGGCGGGTTCTAAACGGCTTGTAAGCAAACCCCTTGGGCTGTATATTTTTGACAAAGACTGCACGTTATACTTTCTGGTGCGCACCTGCGACCGCCTTAGCACGACCCGCACCTACAGCACTGCTGCACGTTATTACCAGGACAGCAGGGTGCGGGCGGGAGAGGGTCGGGCGGCCGATCGTATCGACGCCGGGATCGGGGACGGACGATAGCCAGACAAGCGCGCGGCGCGCGCCACAAATCAGTGCGCGCCGCCTCCGCAAACGAAAGTGACAGGCCGCGCGAGCCGCAGTACGCGTCGCCCGCGAGTGCGTAATCTTAATTGGGGGCGCCCAGTGGTCTCGACATATCGCCGCGGCTTTGGCGGGCTTATATCGCGACGACAGCTGTCGCAGCTGACCCGGCGAAGGTCATATTTGAGAGCTCGAAGCGAAACTAAGCGGTTTGTATTTGATATCTCAGCAATGTTTTTGCCCCATAAGTGTCCCGCATAGAGACGACGTCGAACACTTTCTTCCCCGTCAGTACACCCGCCGTCAATAGCATATGGAATGTGATTTTGGCGAATAAATTCAATTTCTTTGCACGCAACGCCTATATTGTTTGAAATTTATAGGTGCAACGTGAAATCCGCATTCTCATAGGCTGCGTATATCTATTCCAACCTACACACAAAGACGGCGATGATATAAATAATATATAGTGTTCCAAAAACTTCCTATTGGGGGAGTCAGACAAAAGTTAGCAGGACACGAGATCGCGGGAAAAATATCTGCGTTGCCTAGTCTTTCTTACAGCGCATGGACCAAGCATGTCTCTCATAGCCGGATACAACTCGGGATCGAAGCGGCAGATGCCCTACAAGGAGGACCTCCAGCCAATAATGTTCAATCGATTTTCATGACGCCGAGATTAATTCGATTAATCCACAGTTAATCCCCTTTCATCTGCCACCCCCTGTGATGTCACGCTAGCAGGTCCAAATGGATTAACCGTGACGTCATGAGAATCAGCTGACGCCATTGGCTGGAGGGGCCTCCCCACTTTGTTCTCGAGTTGTATCCAATTATAATGCACCTATGCTTATCATTGGGTTGATTTTATTGACCGCGCAAAAAGAAATCTTTTACCGCGAATCGGCGTCCTGCAGACTATTGTCCATGACTGCACACTTCGAACACAGACCATGGCCGGGTTCAAGGCTCCACAGGATGTGCGGGACAAGCAGGAAACAGAAAGGACTAAAAAGGGAGTAAAGTTGTCCTCAAGCGCACACCCTTTGATAAGATGGTGTACGCTATAAGATAACTTTACTCCCTTTTTTATTCCCACACAGGTGTATTGGTGTTTAGAGTGAATATCAACAAGACTGAGGGTGGTGAAGTCGGTCGCAGAATGAGCAGCATGAGGGCAACATGAGACACTGGAGGATGAATTAAGAAGAGGGGGCGGCCTGAGGCGAAGAATACTCAAATCCTCCCTTTACCTCACTGCAATTATTAATGAGGAATCGCTACTTGGCTATGTCGACGATGTCGTTGTCCGCAAAACGTGTCGGCAGAGATTTCTCCGTTCGTGTGTGAGTTAAGCGAAAAAGAATGATTGTGTGCGATACAAGATAATGCACATCAAAATTTGGTCGATGTGTAGTAATTAATTAGAGCCAAAAAAGTCAGACGTCAAAATAGTGTCGAACGTCGATATAGTGCGAGGATGTGAAAACAGTACTAGACGTCAAAATTGCGGGGAAACCGCAACCACGTGACAAAGGATGATAAAATGTCGCTGTGCAACAAATTTGATTGATCCGGAGTAATCAGAGGTCAAAGGGTCATTTAGACTTCAAAATAGTCCCGGACATGCATACAGTGCGAGGACGTGAAAACAGCGGTAGACATCAAAACTGGAAGTAAAAATGGAGGCAAACAGTCCAGAGTGAAGCAAAGAGATGCAACGAGTGTGAGAAAGGCGTCAATGCTTTCCCATTCCCCCAATGCGGGTCGCCGCAGTGATCTCTCACGTTTTTCATTGGCACTCATCGCCTAACCCTGGCGGATCCTACCTCCGACTATGTGAGATGACAGAATAACCACAACGAAGGAACGGACAAGCCACAATTGAGAATGAACAGTTGGCCGAACAGGACGCAACTCGTACTGAAGAGGCGAAAAGGGCACATGTTGAAATTCAGAACGATTGGCAGGACAGTCAGTGGACCGACAGGGAAGTCCAGCATATGACTCAATAGACGCAACACAAAAATACCATAACAATTGAAGGTCAGAACAGAGCATAGTGAACGAACAGCATTAACGCATCCTGTGACAATTTGACAACGGCGTTTAGAAGTAACTGGCCGAGTTGGTGTGAAGTTCGCAACGGTGCCAGCGAATGGGAGCTTAGAGGCGGCATGGGATTGTGTGTATTGCGCAACCTGGCTTGCCCCTCGCTCACTTCGCGCAGTTTATTGTTTGATGCTTTGACGTGACTCTCTGGGTTTTGAGTTTCGCCGCGCGCACGGCCACGCAGATCTTGCAAGCTTCCAAACGTTTAGCGCAGCGTGGGGTAATAAAGGAGCAGACAACAAATTTGAGTTGTGTGTTCTGCGTTTGGAATAGCCAGCACTTCAAAAACAAGGTCAGCCACGTGGATTGTGCGAACAAGCGGTAAATAATTTATCATTGAATATTTTTTTCTAATGTTTCGGTTTCAACGACCGAACGACGGCTGTGACGTCACAGGCGATTTGGAGTCACGTGAGGCGTACAAAAACTGCGGTATAGTCGCAGCTTCATTTTAACACTCACCACCGTTTACGAAAACATGCGGCCATGAGTTGGAATCACGAAAAGTGAACAGGCAGCGATTACATCGCAGTTTTCGCACGACTCACGAGACCTCAACTTATCTGTGACGTCACAACCATCGTTGGGCTGTTCATTCACTCCAAACACTAATACGCCTGTACGGGAGTAAAAAGGGAGTAATCTCTCCTCCAGCGCCCTCTTTTTCAGGGGCAGGGTATACCGCTCGAGTTCCGGAGCAGATGTCGATCACTAAACATACGGAATGCTTACTCTTGGCAACGGAGGTATATTCCCAGTGCAAAGCGCAGTAACCTGACGCAGTTAGCAATAGGAGCAGGCTTTTAGATGCGACACCTGACGTCTTGCGGTTAGCGAGTAGAAGAAGCTGAAACGTCTCGGTTAAAATGTTTGCAACTGCTAAACTTTCAATGTTTTGAAGAGAGAATTTGTCTTCGTTGCAAACCGTAAGTACTCCGTAATTTTAGTGACAAATCTACCCCAGAGCATACCCTGCCCCAAAATGTGTGGGCTAATGGCGGCTTACTCCCTTTGTTACTCCGTTTGTACTCAGAGTATTGAAACCGAAACGACACGAGAAAAACCAATGAAAAATTGTTTAGCTGGCGCAGGTGAACTGCACGTCGTGACTCGTGTACACTGTTGTCCTGCGTACCATGCCAAAGAAGAAAAAAGAGCGCATAAAAAAAATTAGGTTTAGGTTTATTGGGTTTAACGTCCCAAAGCAACTCAGGCTATGAGGGGCGCCGTAGTGAAGGGCTCCGGAAATTTGGCCCATCTATTCCTGTAACGTAATAAACTTTCAGCTCTCGCTGAAACCGGCTGTGTCCGCGGCCAGGGGTGCTAAGAAGCGAAAATGGATAAGCAGTGATGGACTTAGGAAAAGTTGCAGATCAGTTCATCCACTCACGTGGTACAAGACCCACCACATTTCCGGGTTCAAGATGAGAACACAGGGGATACAAGGCCCACAAATAGCAAAATTTCAAGCGCCTGCGTTCGTCTCCGAGCCCGTCTGCTGCGTTGACGCGCAGAAAGCAGTTAGTCAGCTGGGAACCAAGTGGTACATGCGAGGGCCAAATTTAGCCGCTGTGGTGACTTAATGGCTGTAGCGTTCAGCTACTGTGCACAAGGACGTATCACGTCTCTTTGCGGCTCCGTTTCAGTAGCGGCGAAATGCAAAAACGTTCCTGTGCTGTGAGATGCCACTGCATTTTGAGTAATGCCAGGCGGTCGAAATTGACTGCAGCCCTCCGCTACGGCGTCCCTAATAGTCGTAGCCCATACCATAAATGCACCAAATTTCTGAACGCCGTCTACAACAGACAAATATCGAACTGTTTCTCTTGCTCTCACTACGACAACGACTGAGTGAGTCAAGCTGAATCATCGGCGCCGCAATCCAGGTAATTCCGGCGTGGATGCCATTTATCTGGTTTCGTTCCTGGACAGCCGAGGGAACGGCCTGCTGGCTTTCGGAAAGGGTGAAGTCGTCAACGAAACGCCGAACAAAACATCACGAATGTTCTTCGTCAGGCAGGATATGTTTCTCGCCAGCAAACAACAGTCGTACGCATATCGCGGAACGTTCGCGGAGATATCACTGGAAAGTAGACCGCCACGGCCGCGGAGGCCGGAAGGCTTTCTTGATTACGACGCTAGGAAACAAGAGATAACGTCGTCGCCTAGGCAAAACACAGGTCGTGAAAGTGAACGAACTTGCCTCATAACAATATTGCATCATTTCCGCTGAAAGACACTGCACAGTGAACAGTGGTTAGCCTTTAAAGGTCACATCTCGCGGGAAGTAGAGCACTGTGGTCTGGAAAATCAGCTCTGTATCACTTAAATGCGAACCTCGCCTTCGAAGTAACGCCAACGCTTTGCTCAGCATCGAGTCCAGGCCCTGTAGAGTTTATATATTCAAGAACTGCAATAGTTTTGCATCGATTACGTAGCTAGGCCGGTCACAAAAGCGATGGAATTGGTTTTAAGTGCAGAAAGACAGAACAGGACGGAACGAAGTTGACTGCCCTTTCAACTTCGTTCCTTCCTGTGCTGTCTTTCTGCGCTCAAAACCAATTCAGTAATGCACCAACTAGCCTCAAAAAAAGTCATCACAAAATTAATACTGCCGCCGAAGAAAAATTGCATGACTGTTAAATGCGCAATCGCGCATGCGTGAAAGGATGGAACATGATGATTGTACGCATTATGCCACTTAACTGGACTTGGAATGGATACAGCTGTAAACGAAACGAAGCTCCGATGACACGCACTTATAACTGAACCTCGTTATAACGAAGTTGAAGGCTCCCGGCGATTACTTCGTTATAGCCGTAGCTTCGTTATAGCCCGTGCTGACGGAGCCTCGAAGGGGAATCGTCATTGCTTTGTTATATCCATTATTTTGTTATAAACCGTTTCGTTGTAACGAGGTTCGAGTGAATATTCATGCCCGAACGGATCGAGTTTAGCAAACTTCACCGTAACGGTGGCTTCTACAATCATTCAAAGCTGGGCTCAGCACGGATTATAGCGCTTTTCATCAGAAGAAAACAGCAAGTCACCACGGTCATCAAAGACGCGATTCAACTACAATCCAGCCCGCAGCAAATGTGACCACTCGAATCGCGAAAAAGGTCCCGCCGGTCACACGGGATAACTTGAACTGCGTGATTATCTCTTTCTTTTCTAGCTTTCTGTAGAGAGTACTACAGCAGACGCTCTGAATAGTAAGCAGTTGGAAAAAAAAAAAGATCCCATTGCCGTTGCCGGTCATACTAATGTAAGCCGGCGAAACGAGTGGATTCTTTTTTTAACTACCTGAAAATGGAGCAGACGAGAGTATGACGGAGCACCTACGAATATGGTCCCGGTCGGCTGACGGTCGTTACCTGCAAATGAGTCCGTGAATGGCACGCACGACCAGTCCTCCAACGGCTACTCCAAGACGGCGATAACACTTCACAGGCAACCGAGACACAAGAAACACGAAGGAATAGTACGTCCCTAGGTCAGCGCGCTCGCGAGCTGCGGGCAACTCCTCTTCAGTTCTTTTTTTCTTTCTTCCGTCGCAACGTCCTGTCATAAGGGTATGAAGAACGAGCTTACCCGGCGCGAAATCACGCGCGCGCACAGAGACTGCGTGTTATAGGTGCGTGACGCACGTGACAACACACACATGCATGTGTCGCAACGAGCTTACGGCGCTTCGCCGCTGTAGTTCCGTCAGCGATTCAGCGTAACTGCGTCGCCGTTGCAACTGCTTGGGCGTTTCGCAGTCAAGGGAAACCACGGTGTTGTTTCCTACACCGTGACCGCGTGCACATCGCTGCAAAGGTCGCGAAATCCGTTGATTCTCGCTAACGGAGTTCTCCCCCGGGCGCTTCCTAGCGCCGCGAACCAGGCAGTATGGATCTGCTTTTCAAAGAAGAAAAAAAAATCAGATCTCGAAAAAAGATCTCGCTGTATCTTTGTGCCCTCAATTTTTCACCTGTCAGCCGACACGGAGGATTGATGAACCATTGTGAACAAATAAACCCGCTCCTCAGTCTAAGAAACGCGGAGCTTCTTCCAAGCTCTTCCGCGCTGCTCAAAGCTGCAGTACGCCTCGCATCGGTGAAGGATGGCACTTGTGCGGTGTCAGCGGCCGCGCAGGGGTTACCGTTCGACAAGGACAATTCTTTCCCTGAGAACTCGACACGGACACCCGTCGCACTGCCGACAGGAAGCCAATCACGGATCAATGATCGGCGCCGGCGACGAAAAGAACCAAAAAGAGAGAAAACGACGACACCCGCCGTTCTTAGAGCACCGAGTACTTCCTCCCCGGCGGAAAAACGAGGGAGGACCGTCAGTAAACAAACAAGAAGTCCCGGGACTAATGGTACTCATCCAAGCGTCGCGCGTGGGGTCGACGGAAAAGCGGCCCGACCCCCCCTACCGCTACCACGACGGAGTGAGAACGATGCCGACATGCCCGGTCAGGAATCGTGCCCGAGGATTCCAGTCCCCCGACACTCGCGGGGAGACACGAAGGGTAGCCGTACTCGAACACAGCTGCAGTTCGTCTTCCGTCGATCACGGCGACTGGTTTCAATTTCCTCGACACAGAAGCAAACCCTCCGCCAGCCGTCCGCTCTCTCGCTCCAACGCCCCGCAAGTCGCCCCTCGAAGCAGCGGTGCTTGGTGCCAGCTTTTGAACGGCATCGCGAACTCCTCGACTCGCGCGTCTCCTTAACACGTGGAGATGTCGAAGCTTCGACTCCACATCCCAAAAAAGAAATACAGAAACGTTACGGGCTTCGACGACGGCCTGCGAAGGGAGCAGAGCCGAGTTCGACTCGTTTGAGAGGTCATCAAACCGTGCGTCAGTCGTTCGCGGCTGTTCGTCACTTGGGAGACACCACGACTGCTCCTCGAAGGGCGTGGACGTTCAGTTACGTAACGGCTATTTCCTTGTCGCCGACACATCCGTCGCCGCCTCCGGATAGACGACGAGGGGGTTAGGCTTAAAATAAAAGCCCACAAATCGGGGACCCCCGCATATGATAGCTCTGGGCGCCGCTGCACGACCAAACACAGGCCGTGCGAACGAGCATCCCACACAGAGCGCGACCGACCAGCTCGGCGGTTCGCGGAACGGTTTCCACGGCACTCCGCAGCGTTTCTGATCGTTCAGCAGTTCGGGAAACGGATTACGAAGTGATAAAGGTGATTTACCTGGCGGTGTCCATCGTTGAAAGTATTCCCGTTGAGCAGAAACACGAAATAAAAGAGCGGCACACGACCGTGTAAACACCTGACGCCCGAGCAACTTTGTGCCCCACACGATGTATGCCGCGCCACCGGCCGAGAGATGGCAACACCTGTCCATAATCGTTCAAAATTTAGACTGGTTTCGGTTTCGCTTATTTTTGATACTATAAGTTAAACAATATTTTTTCAGCGATACTTTACCTACTTCACCTTACACAAAAACATTCTATAATAATAATTATAAAAATATTTTAAAAAGTTAGAGTTATCAAAAGCAAAACTAAATGCTAGTAATTATGAAAACAAACTAAACCAGTTTTTACAATATTACTCTTGTATTTCTTAAAGAATAAACTTTAAAAGCCTTGCTTAGAGCATGCCGTAGAGAATTTAATTCTAGTAACGTTGGTAAAGAGCTATTTGGCATATTCGTTCATAGGTTGCACTGCATGCGAATTGCCAGCTTGGTGCGTTGGACTGCCGCCAAATGGCGCCACCATCATACAAGCGTGAAGTTTTCGCAGCAGCGTGCAGCGGTAGCCGCGCCGTCAGTTGTTTTGGAAGCGCTTCGAAATTCTGCAGTGACCTTCTTTGCTCAAAGAATAACAGTAAATGACGCAATGCGTTATTTTAATATCGTTGAATTGCTCAACGCGCCAGGTGGCGCAGCAACGTGTTTTAATCGTTTGTTCAGTGGTTCCGAAGTAGTGCACCGGTCGTTTTGACGGCTGAACGTTGAGTTGGAGAAGTTCGACACAGTGACGCCCCATCGATGTCAGGAAACAGGCATAAAACTGTGTTAGCCAGAGCTCCAGAACGTGTCAATCATGTTTCACAAACTACGAAAAGCGTATCCCGTCCTGTCAGGATGGCCGAGCGGTCCAAGGCGCTGCGTTCAGGTCGCAGTCCGGTCTTCCGGGCGTGGGTTCGAATCCCACTTCTGACATTCTTTTTTATTTTCGTTTTGAACCATGCTAAAGCCCCTGTTGTCCATCCCCTGTATCGAGTTTTTCTCACACTTAATTCTTCAATCGGGATTGTGGCTAGGAGGAGGAGGAAAATATAATGCCAGCACAAAGGCCCATTGAATGCTCCGCTAAGGCCAATTGATCATCTGCCAACCCCAAGTAGCCAAACACTTCAGGCTGGAGGGGAAGGAAAATAAAATTATGTTTGGTTTGGTACGGTTTATGGGGTTTAACGTCCCAAAGCGACTAAGGCTATATGTAATGGCAGTGTACATGAGTACACATTCTGGCCATGGGCGAATTCTGGACAACAGCAGATATGCCGAGAAGTATTTTTTTAATCCTGCAATAGTACAAATATACGTAAACATCGTTTGTAGTAATTATTACCTCTAGACGTGTACGAACTTGAGCAGGAAACACATCGAACTGAAGTAAAATAAAAGCTATATATATAGAACAGATCTGGCATTCGATTACGATGAACGTGATTAGCTCGAGCAGCCTCGGAGAGGCAGATGAAGAAAAAAGGAACGCCCGCGAGATCGCGAGGCCACAGAGCCAGGCCACGTACTGTCTTTGGCGACTGTCAACGGCGAGCTCCCCCATTTCGAGTCCCGAGTTTCCCTCCTGTCGTCCTCGACCACCTGGAAGGGGTCGTCTCAGCCATGGCTGCCAGGCCCGCTACTGCCGCTGAGAACATTAAGATGAGGAAGCGGAGGCAGTCGGTCTCCAGCAAGTCGAGCAAGTCAAGTGGGACCAGTGCGTCCAGCTCGAGCTCGGGGAAGTCCAAGGTAAGAACGAGAACACTTCCAGGAGAGACTGATAGATGACTGCGGGTACGTGTTACTGAGCACTGAAAGGGAGTGTCCCAAGAAGAGGTGGCTGTGCCCATGCGCTATGGCCAAACAGCGCAAGAAGACAGAGCACAAGAAAAGATCATTACACGCGCTGCCTTCTTGCACTGTTTGGTCACAGTGTACTACATGCTCTCTCGGCTGTGCCCACTTAAATGAACCCAGGCTCTTCATGTGCGTATACTTATATGGAGAGGGAGAGATAATTTATTATCAAACCCAGACCGACGCTCTATTAGTGCTACCATTCCTCTTCCATGACGCCATGGGAATAATGTCCTAGAGGGCAGGGAGATAGATTCCGAACATAGAACTCTGTTTTCTAGGTGCTGGAGCCGATACAGGCTGTCGTAAAAGAAGGCGCGCCGCGGCAGTCAGTTATAGTCACGAGAACTTGTTTTTTTTTTTGCTTTTTGCTTCACCGCACAGCACACGTGGGCTGCTTGCAACGTGTCTGCACTTGACAGCAGTGTCTTACACAGAATGAGTACGCCAGATGGAAGGCTTTGATGATGGCCTCCTTCCGGTGAACGAAAGTTACAGTCGAGCCCCGTTATTACGAAGTAATGGATATAACGATTGAATGACGATTCCATCGTCGATGACGATGTCACACAGTAGCGGTAGAACGAGCGCGCGCGCGTCGGCGGTGGCAGCTGCACAGTTGAACACAAGGCTTTCGCCAAGCACACTTTATAATTTCCGAAGTGTCTTAGATAATTTTTTTTTATAAACGGGAGTGCTCTAAAGGACAGCTTACTCTATTTTTACTCCTTGTTTAGAGTGTAAGGTTAGCAGATGGGGGAGATTGAAACTTGGGTCAAACCTTCATAACTGCTAGAACTTCGTATGGGTTGGAGAGGAAGTTTGTTCCTTTTGCCGAGGGTAAATATTCCTTATTTTTAGTGATGGGAATCTACCCTAGTGCTTGGGCAGCAAACCCTGCCTTTTAAAGGGAATGTGCTAGAGGACAACTTCCTTTTTTACTCATTTCGTGGTTAGATTATATGACGCAGCAATGACTCGAAACTCGCTATGGTATCGCCGCCTCACCCCCACCCCTGGATTCCGTATTTTTTTTAATTTTCTCTTGAGAATGATTGTGAGTCCTACTCAACAGCCAGCTATTATAGCCAAGACGTGTACTACAAAGATACTGATCTTTTCAGCGAAACTGAATTTAAAAAAAAACTCAATTCAGCTTACTTTTTGTTTTTTTTTCGGTTTAGAGAATTTTACTTCGTAAAAACGAGATTGCAAATACCTGGCTGCTATGGCAGCTTACAAGAGAAGAGCTGTTCCTTCGTAATATCCAATATGTGGTTATAAACTGTTTAGCTATAGAGAGATCCGATAGGGGGCACGCAGCAACACCACAGCACGAGCCTGCGTCTTTCGAGCTCTTTGCAATCCATGAGCTCATTATTTTCGCCTTCTTTTTTGTTTTCACTTATTCGAGCCTTCTCTTCTCCCGCGCATGTCGGACCCCAGAAAAGCCAGCAGATGAAGACGGCAAAGGCGCCACAGATGAGAAAAGAACTCGCACGCAAGGAATCTCTGGCTCTAACCGGTAAAGAACTCGCACGCAAGGAATCTCTGGCTCTAACCGGTACAGCGACCTCTTTGACAATGGTGAGTGGCACACTACGCGAACCTGATGATATGACATCACGGACGTGAGCTATATCTACATCGGTGGAAAATAAAGTTCTACTACTACTACTACTACTACTACTACTACTACTACTACTACTACTACTACTACTACTATACGTCAAAAGACACCTTTAGCGTAGCGCACCGTGCTACCGTTGCCGTTGCCGGAGTTCCAGGAGCCCGCGCTTCGTGCGCTGATGGCGCCAGGCTAAAGTGAGCTAGAAGAGGGTAGTGGGCTCACTCCTTAGCCGCCGCCATGCATTGCGGTGACGCCGTCTATGTCAACAGATTCTACTTCTCCGCGCCACCGCGAGGCGGCACCACCGCCGCCTTCACTGTAGGAGCGTGCGCTGACGCGCGTTTGAGCCGCTGCCGCCGCTGCAGCCGCTGCTGTATGCCTTCGCGTCTTGCGCGTTGCCGTAATCAGTACACCAGCCTATCTTACGCAGAAAGTCGGATACAAATACTGGATGACGTCAAGAACTAGTCAGGACCCCCTTGAAAACCTATTTGGTATTATCCGGTAGTCAACAGGTAGCAGGGACGGCCCCACTCCCAACACAGTTTTTGATAATGTCTTTCATTCAATGGTCTTGTCAAGACAGTAAGCCAGGGGAACTGTGACCAGGGCGGACTAGCCGCATTGCTAGATATACAGACTTGTGCTGACACGCTGTCACATCAAGAAAGCACAAATGCAGCTACAAGTGTAAATACTGCAGGTCAGCCAGTTACTGCACAGACATCTGCTGACCACAGCCAGCATATATATAGCTATAGAAGTGATTCTAGGCTGATATTTTACATTTCTGGGTACTTTGCTAGAAAATGTGTAGTGAAAACGAATTGCGAAGCCTGTACTACTAACCACGGCACCGCAGGGAGGCTTTACAACTTTTCGCGACAATTTCGAAATATTCACAACATCTCAAAGAACAGCTATATTTTACTCGCGTCCGCACGGTACTCGAATATGCCTCAGTGTGCTGGGACCCGCACACACAAGAACTTATTGATAAAGTGGAAAAAATACAAAACAGGGCAGTCCGCTTTGTATTTGGAAATTATTCCAGGACACTCAGTATCTCAGAAAGCAAAAGGAATCTGCAGTGGCCAGAACTTAAAACTCGAAGAAGAAATCAGATCAAAATTTTTACATAACATTTTCTATTCCAAGAGTAGGTATAGACGGAACAAAATATTTGAAGCCGCCTGTCTCGAAGCGAATTGGGACCACAACTTAAAGCTTCCTTCTAAAGGTATACTCTGCTATTCGTTTTTTTCTGCGAACTGGCGAATGGAATGCTTTGCCGCCACATATTGTTAATGTTCTACCTAATGAAGCCTTTTTCCACTCGTTAAGTGCATGATTTCTTGTTTTTTGAATGTGAAGTGCCCCCCTGCTGTAATGCCGAAAGGCGATGCAGGTACCAAATAAATAAATAAATGAGAGACTGCTGTATCCATCAGGTCAGCTGTACAGCTACCTGAACAAACTAGAAAATATGTTCACGGAGTGTTTTTCCTGCAACGAGCTGCATTCGGACAGCATCATGGATGTACTCGGAGTAGTAAAAGAAAGGCTCTTGCAAGAAATCGGGTGCCCACAGCATGCCTCGCGTCTCTCGGCTAACGTTATCAGCTGTTATCTAACGACACGGTTGCATTTTTTTTTGTGTTTGTGAAAGGAACGCTGGCGGATCAGGGCGAGAGAAAGCTAAACATTTAAAGTTGAGCCGCTGCTCATGAAGCATACACGTCCTATAAATCGCGGTTTTCATGTGCTCAGAACTCCATGGTGCGGCCTCACTTCTTTCCTATAGGTCAGTTTTCATGTCAGTGTAAAAACTCCATATGCGCAAATAGCCATTTCATTTAACAGTTATTTGAGATACTTTATCTACATTGAACAAGCGCGAGTAGTGGAGAATGTGCTGCTGCAAGCTTTTAAGCTATGTTGAACACAACAATTTTAGGTAGCTCTTTTCCAGAAACGGTGTGAGCAGCAAATTCACGAGCCAAAAGAAATGCGCACAACGAAACGGCGCTGGCAGCTACAGCTGTAGCCAAAGAAATACCAAGAACGTATGCATGTCGACGCTTGGTATACTTGAAGCCGTGAATAATAATCCTCAGAAAGCGGGGCTATTGGGCGCCGCAATCATTTTCATACAGCTGTGCATTCATGTTTCTGATCTGCGTTGCGGCAGGTACGCCGGAGAGGAGCCAGAAACGCGTTTGCGGTTCGAACACTGTAACCTGTTAGTTCATCGTGTGCTACCGGTAGCAGCATTATTTATTATCATATTCGACGTCTGTCTGCCTGCTCCATGCAAGTCTAAAAAATGTGACTGAAGGCAGCGAGTTTTTCCAAGCCAGACTGCCGCGAGAAAGCTGCTCAACCAGCAAAGCGCTACAGTGAAGTCGCCGGTGGCGCCACCCCGTGCGTGTAACATATACCGCGTCAGGGAAAGAGCCCCAGCGAGCCCACTACCCCCTTCTAGCTCACTTTAGCCAGGCACAGCTGCCGACGCAGATGGACGCGAGATGGCGCCAGGCACCCAGCAGCTGTAAAGCCGCTGTAGGGAGCCGACATGTGGCGCTTATGTATACGCTCCCTAGGCAGCTGCGCGCGCGCCTGTCGCATCGGGACCAATCAGCGCGCGCGAACCGGCGGTGGGCGGACTCCCAGTATTCCGGCAACGATAACGGTAACACGGTACACGGTATGCTAAAGGTGTCTTCATTCTGTCCACACTAGCAACGGTGGCTCGGCAGCTATGACGGTCGGCCGATGAGCCCGAGGTAACGGGTTCGAACCCTAACTTTGGCTACTGCTTTTAGATGGGAACGACGCGAAAAAGAGAAAAGTCTACAACAGCTGTATAGAACCGGTACTCACCTATGGGGCAGAAACGTGGAGGCTAACAAAGAGGGTTAAACATAAGTTAAGGACAGCGCACCGAGCCATGGAAAGAAAAGTGTAACGTTAAGAAATCGGAAGCGGGCGGAGTGGGTGAGGGAACAAACGCGAATTAATGACATCCTGGTCGAAATCAGGAGGAAGAAATGGGCTTCGGCAGGGCATGTAATGCGAAGGCAGGATAACCGCTGTTAAGGGTAACGGAGTGGATTCCAAGAGAAGGCAAGCGTAGCAGGGGGCGGCAGAAAGTTAGGTGGGCGGATGATATTAAGAAGTTTGTGGGGATACGGTGTCTGCGACTGGCGAAGGACAGAGTTAATTGGAGAGACATGGCAGAGGCATTTGCCCTGAAGTGGGCGTAGTCAGGCTGATGATGATGATGATGACGCAAAAAAAAAACGACTGTGTACTCTCATATTAAAGAACCCCATGTCGCAGCTAATTAATCCCGCAGCCCTTTTTGGAGCGAGGCTGTTACCTATAGCAACCCCGGGTTTCATTAATGACGATACAGATTTCCAAGACCTGCTAATAACCCCTGCGCTGGCATATCTCGTAAGGGAAGCTCAGCCCGACAAAGGCACGACAAACTATCAATCTGTACATTCCAAGAATCTTGCCAGCATGAAACGAACTACAGCGGGCTACTGCGCCTCGAAATAAGGCTGGACTGCGCAGGGTAACCTTGCGAAATAATAGACTCGATGACTGAAACACTCATCCAGGAAGCTAATGGCGCACCTGATAATCACCCAAGTGAAGAAACCTTGAACCGCAAAGTGGGAGACCAGTGGCCATTCCATACTTTCACTAAACGTCACACCGGCACAACAAGATGCCCCAAAACTGTGCCATCCCGGCTGTGTTCAGGCATTGTTCAGGCTGTGCAGCATGGTGAACGAGGCGGGCAGGCAACGGCTAAATGCGAGGAATTGCCACTATAAGTTCTCGCGCACTGAAAAAGAGGAAGGATCACCGAATAATTAATGCACGTCTGCCGGCTAGCCACTTTCGAAAGCGCCGTAATCTACTGGGTGCCGCTCTCCTGCGGAAGATGCTACATTGGACGAATTCTGGACGGGACATAAATGAGAGATTACGGGAGCAGCGCGCAGCAGTGTATAAACAATGGGGGTAGCTGAGTGGGGCATCTGGCTGATCATTTCCGCTGCTGCTGCAGCTGGACGCCTCAATTTCAAAATACGCGTTGCCTAAAAACATTCCCTTTCCCGGCACAGAAATCTGTGAAGCCTACTGATTAAATAAAGAAATTGATGAGTGCATTAGCAAACTACCCTTCTCAATATATGAAAGAGAGTTCCGATATCTCGAAGAAAGAACGCGCGACACGCGCTGGTATGGTAGGTAGATTATCGTGATGAGTTTTACCTTTATGATTTGCATGAGCTTGCACTACCTACAACCGGCGTCAAAAATTTGCGGGGCACACGTGTCACTGAAAAACGCAATTTCCGTGTAGCTGGAGCAGATTGCCCGTGCACTGTGCGATGTCAGTGGACGTTAAAGAACCCCAGGTGGTTGAAATTTCCGGAGCCCTCCACTACGGCGTCCCTCAGAGCCTGAGTCGCTTTGGGACGTTAAAGGTGCCCTGCGACGTACATAACTTTACAGTTCTTTATTCTTTGTATGCAGAGTAAGGGACACTGAGTCCCGAACGCGCAATGAGATCACCGAAATCATAATATTTGATATTTTAATCTTCGCTAGAAATGCTTGTTTCGAGCCGATGGTGTCGCAACGTGGCGGCCATTTGCGGCAGCGGAAATGAGGTGGCATTCAGATAGGGCGCTGCCTTTCTCATTGGTTGGGCGTCCAGTTTGCATATTGTTCCTTTATACTTGCGAAATGGATCCAAAATATTATGTCTCTGAGTACTGAAAGCTTTTCGCATGCCACAAAAACTGGAAAGAAGCAGGGAAAGCGAACGAAAACTAACAAGAATACAGCTAGGGGCGACACTTTCCATTCCGCTTCAAACCTTCGTGGCGGCCAGCGCTGTTCAAAAAACGTTGGCTCAGACCAGAAAGCGCGCGCGTCGAGACAGCCGTGACCATACCAAGACGGCAGTGAAAAAAAAGCCAGTCGACACACCTTGCCCAAAATTGTGAAGAGAAATACCGGACAGGAGACGGGAGTCGAGTTTGGGGGGGAGGGGGGCTACCGCTGACAGCCTTACAGTCCGACTAAAAAAGAAACTTCGGGGAGCTTTCTTTGTAGTTAGTCACCCCTGCCCTGACTACGGCGTCGCGTACACGCGGGGAAGACGCCGTCAAAATGCGCGGCTGTCTACAGCCTCGACAAAGCAACAACTGCATGCACGCTTCCGCTGCGTGTGCGCCAGGCGCGGTTAAGTTCGCGCCCTGTCCTGCCCCTTCTTTCCAGCGTCCCCGTTCATTGGCGCTGTTAATATGCATTTCAATGCGAACTGCATGGCTCCAACCACGTAAAAAACAGCGCATGCGCAATTCGTGTTGGTGACAGGTGCAAGCAGGGTGGTAGCGCACACCCTTGAATTATAGAAAGCTGGCCTCATGTCCAACATTCTCAGGCAAAAAGTTTGAAAAAATGAGAAAATTGTAAGACACCCTCGTAGAAATATCGAAGGTAATGTTCCATTTTTCCGATATGTAGCAGAATCTTTCTTTTCCAGCGCTTCCATCGATCGCATCGAACAGTTAACCAAAAACCAAGGGGGAACGCTTTTGACGACAGCAAAAACGTCAATAGAACAAAAAAAACTACAAGAGTGCCGTCGGGTGATCTGCGGCTATATTAATTGTTATAAGGGAATATTACCTTATATGTGCAGGAGAGAAATTTTCGTTCTTTCCCCAGAGGGCGCTGGATCTTTTCATCATCATCATCCTCAAAACGAATTGGTGATTCTTGTATGCGCTTTTTTTTCTTCGTGAACGCAGAAAGAGATGGACAAGCGGAAGGCCTCCAGAATATCTCTCGGAGAACCCACCGATGCTACATCGAAAGAGGTAGGTCTTTGAACGTGCACTGATATGACGTCACGGGCGCCATGATGGAGCGGGGAGCATAGCTTCAACAGAGCGGGCATAAGCAGGTGGCGATAGGCGGATTAGAAAAACACCCAAGTTTTTGCGACGCCTCTGTTTCAAACATGGCGGTCACTATATGGCGTCGCGGTGCAAGTCATGTACACTATGGCTCATACTGTCGTCCGTTAACAAAGCGTGTCACACGCGTTTAACTCGGGAACTAAAAAAGGTAGAAGGAAGCCAATGGTTGATTCGGATAGAGGAGGAAAAATAAACCTAGAAGCCAAGTTTGATGACTGTCAATTAATTAGTTAATTAATATTCGGCAAAAATGTCGAAATTGCGTTGAAATAGCGCGGACGTCGATATAGCCACGGGAATAGTGTGACGTCACATCCACCGGAAGTCGTCACGGCATAGTGAAATTGTCACAGAATGGTCGGAAAAACGTGAAGTTTGTGTCAAACTAGATTTTAAAAATGTGTAATTAAGCGTAATTAACACTTAAAATCCCCGAAAGATGTATAATTTGGGTATGGATATAGCCACGGGAACGGTGTGACGTCACGTCCACCGGAAGTCATGACGGCATAGTGTCCTCGGCTTTCGCCTCTCAACACTTTAGTTGCCAAAGTGTCGTCGCAATTTTCACCTTTTTTTTCGCGTATTACCCGCACCAAAATATCGAAAAAGGTGCGATCTAAAAGTTGGGTTGTGGATTTAAAGGGACCCTGTAATGATTTATGTGGCATATTATGACGTCAGTGAGCAGACGAGACGAGCTTGAAGGCTGGCTCTTCTGCCCACTGACGTGCATAGGGGTAGGGGTCGCGCGGTGAGGTACGTCGCCCTAATCGGTTGCGAGCTACTGCGAGCAGCGATTTTTTTAAAACTATTTATAACCTATAGGGTCCACGCAGAGCTTTCCAATTTGACTCAGATACCCACAAATAACACCTCTGCAAATCTGTTGCACTAGAATAGGACAATCGAAATCATTTCAGGGTCCCTTTAAAAGGGGGAGGCAGGGTCTGCTTTTCGGGTGCGCGTACCGTCAAATACACAGCGTTCCCTTGCAAACCCCATATTATGTGCAGCCGGGTCACTGTTGCGACGATGGAGAATGGAAGTCAATCCGCCTTTTTAGCAAGGATGCTCTGCGCATGCGCGCCTCTTCTCCTCTACCTCCACTGGTTGAAAATTGAACCGCCTGCTCCTACCGCGCATGCGCAGTTCATAGTAGTGACAGGCGCTCGCGACAGATGGCGGCAGCTGGCTCCTCGTGGAACCAGATGGCGCCTGCGTCTCCCAGGCGCTTTTGTTTTCAACTCTTAGCAGACGAATTTTCGCCACACCTTGCAAAAAAGGTGGATTCCTGTGTACTTTTCGACCGAAGACTTGAGTGTTCTGCTGCAAACAAGCTAGATGAACCGGAAGACGCCGAAGTCTTCGACAGCGCAGGCAATGCTTCGTAAAGCGGAAATGAGAGCAGTGATGGAATGGTGTCAAAGACAAAGAGTTGCAGCGAGCATCATAAAAAAATTGCGAGGACACTTTGGCAACTAAAGTGTTGAGGCGCGAAAGCCGAGGACACTATGTCGTGACTACTTTCGGTGGATGTAACGTCACACCGTTCCCGTGGCTATATCGATACCCAAATTATACATCTTACGGGGATCTTAAGTTTTAATTACGCTTAATTACACATTGTCCCATCTATTTTGACACAAATTCAGCGTTTTCCCCACCATTCTGTGACAATTTTCACTATGCCGTGACGACTTCTGGTGGATGTGACGTCACATTGTTTCCGTGGCTATATCGACGTCTACGTTATTTTGACACAATTTTGACACTTTTTGCTATAATTAATTACTCTACAGTCATCAGACGCGGCCTCTATGTTCATTTTTTCCTCCTCTATCTGAAGCAGCCACTCGTTTTCTCTTATCTTTTTTAATTCCCCAGTTAACACGCTACCAAAGGTGTGACACCCTTTGCTAACGGACGACAGTATGCGCCAGTAAAGGCTTTCGTCCTAATAACTACACGAACAACATTTTCAGTAGACAGTCATTACAGACTCTTCCGCGCTTTTCCTTTTTTTTCAGGACCGGCAGTCTAAGACCTGGGGAGAACTTTTCCCGGACCCTGAAGTCGTTCCGGTAATCACGATGCTCTCGCACCTGTCTGCCATATATAATTAGCAGCTCACTCTTTTTATCGGTGCTGCCATCTGGCTTATAAGCATATATATCCTGAGCTGTTTTCTTTGAAAAGGGCCGAACTTTTTCTCTCCCACCCAGCATTTCTATAACCTCCTTTAACTCACTGCTGCTTCCTCATAGGGCTCCTGATCAAGGGATTGAATGTGCCACATTTACTAGTAAAGCATGCTATTTTTTTTTTTACTGATCAATTAAAGCCTCTGCGGCTTTCAGGCTTCTCTGCACAGCACAGTGCTAAAAACCGAGGGCCGCATTACGACGCCATCTACGTGGGCGATGCATTTACAAGGCAGAAACGCTTGCTTGAATTCAATAAGGGAAAACAAACGCTGCGAAAAGTAAAATCCGCGTTGCGTTGATTGGCGACCTGCTTTCTGAAAACAAGCAAAGATCTGCTTCTCAAATAATGTTTAAACCACCTCGTGTCTGTAGGCAGTGCAGTGTCCGCATATTTGCTGTTGTTGTTTAGGAGATCCTGCTGCTTCTGGGATATTTCTTTTCGCTTTGTCAAGTGAACATATATTTGTCATTATTCTCATTTTTAAATTTGAGTGACTGTAGCAACGGTGTGCTTCACATACCTATCTTTATTGCTGTTTTTGAAATCTGCAGTTTTTCTCTAATACTGTACTTGTATTATGTGCCAAACTGTGGCTGTATGGATGCAGGGTGTCTAGGGCCTGGTCAGGTGACCACTTGTGTCACCTTTAACCCTCTTCACTTCGACAAGTGTATTTTTCTAAATTTCAATAAATTCAAATTTGACGAGGCACGGCAAGGCGCGGTCTGAAGCAATGAAAACAAACGTAGCCGGGATGTTTATTTTTTATTTCCGAGGGGGGGGGGGGGGGGGGGTGACTGATTTTGGATACGTTCCTTCCTTCGATAGTGCCTGAGTGAAAATATAGTTGCTTCCGCAGATGACGTCAGCGTCCTCGCGGCTTTAACCTCCGATTACGTCAACGTTTTAAATGGGAGCGGAAAAAGAAGAAAACTTGGCTCGCTTTAGCTGCAAGTTTTAAAATTTCGAACCTTTGGAGTTTGTCAAATTCTCGAAAAACGGTTCTACTTCACCGTTTCTTCTCCAGGATGCAGACGTCCCTGCTGTCGGCATGTCAAAGAACAAAAAGATCCTGCTAGCACTGGCAGCGTTCATCATCTTGGTCGTCCTACTGATCATCGTCCTGTTTCTCAAGTTCTACTACACGGTCGGCTACTGCGAAACGCAGAGCTGCCTGGAGCACGTCCGCGAGCTCAAGCGCTCCATAGACACAAGCGTGAGCCCCTGCGACGACTTCTACAAGCACACGTGCGGTTCGTGGAAACCCGAGGGCAACGAGTCGTCCATGATCGCGCGCATCTTCGCCCGCTCGACTGAGATCGCCATTCAAGAGATGGAGGGCCTATCGGAGGGCGCCGTGGTGCCCAAGGCGTCCGATTACTTCAAGAGCTGCGTCAAGCCGCGCGAAGTGACGTCCACCGAGCTGCACACTCTCATGAGATTCAAGCAAGACTTGGGACTCATGTGGCCCGAGAAGAAACAGGGAGCGCAAGACACGCTGTTCATGCTGGTGAAGATGAGTATCAGCTGGGGTATCCACCTGCTCTTCAACCTGCGGGCCTTGCCGGCGTACAAAGGACGACCGCAGACGCTCTACCTCAGGCGTGGCATACTGAACGCTAGGTGGCTGGGGAAGAACTGGTCGCACAGCGCGTTCGTCACAGACGTCGCAAACCACTGCGGAATTCTGGGAGTCGCGGCGCCCACCGATGGCTACGACGGGCTGAGGCAAGCGGTCGAGGACATCATCAAGTCCGCCCTGGCCATTCCGCCGGACGCCACCAGCGACACGCAGTTCAAACTTAAGGAGATTGAGCTGCTCATGCCGAACAGGTCGCAGCACTGGCTGGAATACCTCAACGACCTGCATAAGCCGCAGTTCAGATGGGACTTCAACAGTCCCGTGGCCCTGGAGGACGACGCGATACTCACAGCGATCGACGCCCTGCAAAAGCTCTACGCGGCAAAAAACGAACTGCTCATGGAGGGCTTTTCGTTTGTGTTCTTGCGAACCTACCTGTGGGTCCTAGCCGGGAAGCCGGAGCTGCTGTACGGGTCCGACGCCAACTTTGGCAGGCACATGTTGAAGGTCACCTGCCTCCAATTCACCACCTCCCACTTCGGCCTTCTCGTAGCTGCCAAGCACATCCACGAGCGCTACGACGCCGGCATGCGTGACAGCCTCAAGCAGTTCTACCAGACCATCCAGTCGGAGACCAAGGTCCTGCTGAGCGAAGCCCAGTGGGTGGGCAGCATGACCAGGACGCAGGCGTTCATCAAGCTGGACGAGCTCACGCTGAACGCGATGCCCGACGAGGAGTTCTTCTCCAAGATCAACCTGGCCCGACTGTACCGCGACTTCCCCGCCATCAGCGGCTCGTTCGTGAACAACTTCATCGACGTGGCCGCCGCATACAGGCTTCTCATCGGCCACGACAACTTCATCGGCATCTACTCGAAGCGGCTGGGCGGCGGTGCCCCAAACCGCTACAACTACTACTACAACATCGCGTACCTCTCTTTGGGCGCCATGGAGCCGCCCATCCTGTACACGGATGGCACGCTAGCGATGAAGTACGGCAGCTTGGGCACCGTAATCGCGGAGTGCGCGGTGCGCACCTTTGACAAACGCGGAGTGCAGGTGGACGAGAAGGGACGGACCGAGCACTGGTGGGACACGCCAGCATACGTGGAGCGTACCAGTTGTGACCTGCTCGCAGGAGTCGCTTCCGGGGGGACGTCGCCCGACCGGAAGCCCGCCGGACGCGACCCTCGAGAGATCCTCCACTCAGCGTTGTTTCCGCTGGCGCCCGCACTGACCACGTCGTTCAACGCGTACCGCAGGGCAGTATTGACGCTGCAGGAGGACAGCAAGGTGGACCAGCTCCGGCTACGAGGCATGGACGAGTTAACGGACGACCAGATGTTCTTCCTCACGTACTGCCTGATGACGTGCGCAAGTAAGACCACCGGCGATGCCTGCAACGTACCGCTACGACACATGCCGGAGTTCGCCACCTCGTTCAGCTGCCCCGAAGGCTCGGCCATGAACCCGGCCAAGAAATGCACCTTCTTCACCTGATTCCGACAGCCCTGCTTTCTTCGTCGTCTTCACCTGTGATCTTAGTCGCTCCGTTTGTTTTGTGCATACGTAATAACAATGTAGATACCCCCCCCCCCCCCATACTGCCGAATACCTTTTTTTATGTGCGCATGACTGCCGGTGACTTTTGAAATTCGTAACTCTCCATTTAACCGAAACAGCTTCACCGTTCAAATCTTTATCCGTAACTCTGTTTTCCTGATTTAAAATGCGCATTGTATCTTTCTGCCTTTCTGTTTGCCTTTATTAACGAAGACTAGCCACCTTGATATCTTTTTTTTTCACTCAGTACATCTTGAAGCTGCGTGAACGTATGCGTACAAGCGTAGCGTGAAATATGTGTCGCGTGGCATCAATGGTGTACATTTTTGAAGACTTGTGCTGGACGCTGTTCCCTACAATTCCGTGTGCATGCGCGTTTTTTGTGCGGTCGACGGCGGTGGCTTCTGTGTATTTTTGTTAGCGTCCGCGCAAAACTCTGAAGTCCTCTTTATATATGCAATCGAATTCAGTGACAGTTCGCTGCTTGCACGTTCTTTTCACTTACGGTCCAGTATGCCCAATGTGCCAATCATTCGTGAAACACGTGTTGCGCGGTAACGGGAACAGAATTGAGGATTTAGTTCCTGTGCTCAGGTGGCAACGGGGTTGGTTCATGGATTGGGGTTGAAATTTCCCGCTTCTTATTTTGCAACCCTTGGCTGTGGCTGCTTGTATATATTGTGGTGGCTGTATAAAATCGCACAGAATAGGATGCGAGTAGCAGTGGGTCTGTATAATACATCGTACAGATTGTAACACTCCACTTCTTTTATCTAAAGTTCGCATCGCAGCCTTTGTACACTGCGGAAATCCTTGTGGCATATTTCCGCTTTGTTTGAGGGCAGGATCCTTTGGAAAGCAGCCTTTCGCAAAACGCCGATAAATCGGTTGAAACCACGCTAGGCTCTTCCTTGAGTGTATTTCTTTTCGGAATAACTTGCATACAACCGTGGTCAAAACCCTCCAGACGGTATGGCAGCCTAAAAGATCAAACTGGATGGAAAAGTGCGGACAAGGGTTCTCCTCAAGCCTATAGAAGTCTAGAGCTTCAGGGCTACCAACTTCGAAGCCGAAGGCAAACCATGTGGAGAGGACTTTTGACCAAGCCCGTACATGCATCACAATGGCCCACTGCTTTTTAACGTATATGTATTCGATTTGGGTTTAATACAGCTTAAGTAAAACGTTTTTCAATGCGCTGACGATACAGCGCTAGCGCTTGAAGCTACTGATTATCGTACAGGCGTGGAGTCATTTCAAATAGATATAAGTGGAGTCGTTGACTGGTTCTCGCAAAATTTCATTTTTTTTTAAACGTGAACAAAACAAAACTGACATGCTTTAAAAACCCTCATAAAATTGTTAAATAAAATTGTTGAATGTATTACCTTGTGTATAGCTTGAGTTCTTTCGTATGTGCTATTTTGTGTTCAGACTTTTCTTTGCCCTGTATGTTCGCATGACTGTTTAGACAAGAAATGTATGCATATGGAGGCATTTCCCCACCTGCTGCCTGATCAGCAGGTGGGGATCATTCATTCAAAAAACAGCAACAGAGTGGAATCGTCTGCCTGCCGCGTTAGTACTTACAGTGTCGAAGTTTTCAAGAAAAACTTATGCTTACATTACAAAGCATAGAAGTTTTTTTTTGTTCTAACTACTTTAGTTTGAAAGTTTTCAGTTATATTGTTGTGTGTTGTATGTAGTTTCATATTGTTATCTACTTCTCCATTTTTAGCGACCAACATTAACGAGTGTTGCCACTCATCAGCTATGTTTCTCATTGTCGTGTCCGGTCGCTGTGTTGAATGCAGCGAAAGACGAACACGGTACTTTAAGACTTCGTTTATTTAAAGCCGATGAGGGTGCGACCAGCGTCGACCGAGGCAGGAGCCGAACTGGCCGCCCGAAGAAAGGAGGGAGTGGAGAAGCGTCCACGGCAGGGAGTGGCTTCCCAGAACAGGAGGAGGGTGCGGGGGCGCACCGTGGGGGGTCCTCTGGCGACAGCGTGCGACGAAGGGCAAGCGGTCGTTAGGAGGGGGATTGAGTGGTCGTTAGGAGGAGGATGCGAACTGTCGTTAGGAGGGGAATGCGAGTGGTCGTTAGGAGGGGGCGCACACACACAAAGGCAATAAGGGGACACAACACTTCCTTCCCCCTTAGAAAGTTGCCTGGTATCGTGCAGGGGGTCGGCGCTCACGCGTGGAGGCGCGCTGGCTTTGTGCGCTCGGGGGAGAAACACTTGTAGGCTGGCTGTTGTTCGCTGTGTCTCCTAGGTCTGTCCTGGGCGAAGTCTCTTCTTCCGGGAAGAGGTGCCAGGCTATGTGAGAAGATGGTGCACGTGTTCTCTCCGCTGGCGGACAGCTCTCAGACGGCGTCGTAAATCTACGCAGCTGGTTGAGATGTCGGCGTGCTACTGTGCCATGTATGTTGACGAGCCAAGAGCGCAGGCCTATGCGTCTGACAATTGTAGCTTCCTCCCAGCGTGGCTTTTTCAGAAACTGTCGGGCGAGGACGCGCTGCCCCTCATTAAGCGTGCCGCAGCGCGGAATTGCTTTTTCTTCCCGGAACGTCTCTGCCTTTGGCTCGGGGAGGATGGCTGTGAGCTGGGTTCGCATTTCACGCTCGAACATCATTTTCGAGGGGGTCTCGCCTGTTGTGCTCTGAACCGTCGTGTGCTGCTTGAAGAGAAAGCGCGCAAGGCGGCGCTGCAGCGAGCCTGTCTGATCTCTTTCAAGGGCGCGTTTTAGCTCGGCTACGTAGCGCTCGGCTTGTCCGTTTGTCGCTGGGTGGTAGGGGGCCGATGTAACTGATGAGATCCCGTTGTCGCGATAAAACTTGAGGATCTCCGCAGACACAAACGGTGTTCCGTTGTCCGACACTACCTTGCGCGGCAGGCCGAACGTTGCAAATAGTGATCGGAGGTTGTCAATGACTGCTGCCGAAGTCGTCTGTCCCATTTGCCTTATCTCAAGCCACTTTGTGTAGGCATCTACGACCACAAGGAAAGTGCAGCCCTCAATTGGTCCTGCAAAATCAATGTGCAGTGTGTGCCATGGTGTGTCTGGCTTTTCCCATTCTGGGACAGGAGCTTTCGGCGGGGCGCTCCGGCTGCTCTGGCAAGGCTTGCATTCTCGCACCACTGTTTCGATGTCGTTGTCAATGCCAGGCCACCACATGTAGCTTCTGGCACACTTTTTCATTGCAACGATGCCCCGATGTCCGGCGTGGATGAGAGACATAGCTTGTGCGCGTAGTTCTCTCGGCATCACAACTCGGGACCCAAATATGATGCAGCCGCGATGGGTGCTCAACTCTGTAGCTCGCCTGCGGTAAGCGTCGAAGTTGTCCCCTTTGAGTTTATGCACGTTGCCTTGTTGAACAGCTGTGTAAACTAGCCGGAGAGCTGCGCACTTCTGCGTAGATGCTGCAACTGTGCCTGCTGTAAGCGGAGGTTCTGGCAGTGCTTCGAACATCAGAACGTCTCCTGGTGGAAATGGTTCGTCAACAGTTGCGTCTAGTGGCAGACGGCTTAGCGCATCGGCGTTTTGATGTTTACTCCCATTGCGGTAGACCAGAGCGTAGTCGTACGCTGAGAGTTTGATGCAATGCTGCGTCGGCTCGATGACACCTTGCTGCTCCAGTTTGTCCAACTCTTTTTCAACTGAATCTCGGAGAGCAAACGGCACCGGCCTGGCCTTCAGAAATTTGGGTTGCGCGTTGTCCAACAACTCCAGTGTGACCGGGGGCCCTTCGTTTCCTGGAAT
Organism: Amblyomma mixtum; assembly: GCF_055824585.1. NCBI lineage: Eukaryota > Metazoa > Arthropoda > Arachnida > Ixodida > Ixodidae > Amblyomma > Amblyomma mixtum. The sequence goes on along the minus strand of NC_143020.1, from coordinate 70,875,969 downwards.
CTCTTCCGAGAATACTCTTTCGTATTTCTCTTGCAGTTGCTCAACCATGTTCTGGCTCGGCGTCTGGTGTATGCCGCATATCATCACGCCTAGTGGAGAAAACCAGTTTCTCCCTAGAAGGCTTGATCCTGTGCCCTTCAGAACAAGCAGAGGTAGCGTATGGGTCTGGCCGTTGTAGTTAACCTGCACGTTGGCAGAGCCCAATAGTGGCAGATTCTGTCCTGACCACGTTCGCAGGTGCGTGTCGTCTTGTTGCAGGGCGGGTGCGTCAGATGGCCATGAAGTTCGGAACGTGTCCTCACTGATCAGAGTACAGGCTGCGCCGGAGTCCACCTCGAACTTAATCAGCTGGTGATGTACGCTTACTTCTGTAAAAATCTTCGGTCGCGTGCCGAGATTCATGGTGTTCAGGTCGTACAACACAGATGGTGTTGCTGATGTTGTTCCATGGAGATCAGATAGCGGCGTATTCTCTGAGGCGTTGACGCTGTGATTAGGCTGGGAAGGTGACTTTATCTTGGCAAGTCTCCGTTTCGTAATGCATGCTCTTTCGATATGCCCTCGCTTGTGGCAAAAATTACACGTGGCTGACTGGAATCGACATCCCTGGGGGTTGTGTTGGTCGTCACACCGCCAGCAGCGTTGTGCCTTTTTGACCGATTTTACAACAACAGAAGGCTTGCGCACCTGGTTGCTTGTCTGGTGTACCGGCTCGGTGTTCCGGCGAATCCCTCTCTGCTGGTGACCGGCGCTCTCCGCTCGAACGGCGATGTCGTAAGCTTTGCTGAATGTGAGGTCCTTCTCAGCGAACAGGCGCTGCTGCAGTGACTCGTCACTCAGTCCGCACACAAATCTGTCGCGTAACATCACGTCCAAGGGAAGCATGGTGGTGTTAGCAGAAGAAGCTGCGTCTCCCTCCTGCCCGGTAGCTGTTGTCGACAGCGTTCCAAAATTGCAGTCGGCAGCGAGCTTCTTGAGCGCGGCTACGTAGGCGCTCACAGTTTCTCCTCCCAGTTGATCTCGTCGTTGGAAGCGAGCCCGGCTGTAGACCTCGGATGGCCTTGGGTCGTAGTGCTTTTGCAGCGCTTTTACGATGTCGTCGTAAGACACTGCCGCTGGTGTGCTTGGCTGAATAAGGGCGCAGACAGTATCGTAGGTCTGCTCCCCGCACAGCGTCAGCAGGTTGGCCCTCTTCAAGGCTGGGTCTGTGATGTTGTTAGCTTCAAAGTAGAACTGAAGGCGTCCAACCCACGATGACCACGATGAGCCGTTGAACTCTGGTATCTGATTGGGAAACCCTCGCGTAGCCATGGCTTGTCAATAGCGTTGCGTAGCGCGGGTCGAATCCACTTTCTCGTCGCCACTGTCGTGTCCGGTCGCTGTGTTGAATGCAGCGAAAGACGAACACGGTACTTTAAGACTTCGTTTATTTAAAGCCGATGAGGGTGCGACCAGCGTCGACCGAGGCAGGAGCCGAACTGGCCGCCCGAAGAAAGGAGGGAGTGGAGAAGCGTCCACGGCAGGGAGTGGCTTCCCAGAACAGGAGGAGGGTGCGGGGGCGTAGAGTTACTGTATATGCTACCAAAGGTAGCAGAGTTGCGCGTAGGTCCGCCATCTTGCCTGCCAAGCAACCGAAGTTATGCGGCGAAGCCGCACTCCGTTTCTGCAGGCGACATGCCTAGCGCATCACCGATCGACCGTGAGCGCTTTTCCGAGGTTTTTAAAGCACTTTTTCGATTGATCGCAAACAAAAAGCCCCTAAAAAGCTGACTGTGTAACCCAGTAAACAAATGTGGCCAAGAAAAAACGGTGCTCTAGCGCGCGCCGTGAGCTGCGGCAGCAGGCGATTCCCGTCACCTTCCCCGAACTATTTACCTGATAACCTAAGGGCAGACTCAGTATTCTAAATACGCCGTGCAAATGCAGCATTCATTCATCTTTGCGGCAACATTTATTCACCGGACCTGCATTAAAAAAACTGTTTATAGTCTCCTTTACTAAATACGAAACCCTGCAAAATGTTATGAGCCGGAACTATAGAAAGGACTGTATAAAAATCCAAAATACAGTTTACTCGAAACTGGTTGAACGTTACCATCTGACGTAAGCAATCAGATGCCTGAACATGTTTTCCTCGATAAAAAATGGTTTTGCCATTCAGGTTTTATGCCAACAGGCATAAATACGCAACGCAGAGCTCTATTTTAGCGTTTCAACAGTATACACGAAAAAGCGCAGAGCCGCAAGTCCAGCCTGTTTTCGGTAAAGAAACCGCAATGCAACTTTTACCAAAAAAAACAAACAAAACGCGTGAGCTACACCCCACAGCAGCGAACGTAAACAGCCGTTGGATAGTGGATCCGCTTCGAACTTGCCCGGCTGTCAATCCAGTTCGCTGCAGCGGCGGCCGGCCTACGTCATCAGCGCACGTGTTTCTGGCCGGATGGTCAAAACATGCACCGTACCGAGGAGGCTCTCACAGGGAGAAGAAAGGCTGCAGGGCGTCTCGAATCGGGGACAGAGGCGGCGGGGGAGCACTCGACACCGGTAAAACCGGTTCAGAACCAAAAGTGAACGATTTTGCCCATCGATCGTCGTCTTCTCCGCAGTACACGGTTGCTTGGACACCACGTGATGGCGCTCTACCAATGGAGTCGCGAGCGGCGTTGATCAAACAGACGCGCAACTCTGCTACCTTTGGTAGCATATACAGTAACTCTACGGGGGCGCACCGTGGGGGGGCCTCTGGCGACAGCGTGCGACGAAGGGCAAGCGGTCGTTAGGAGGGGGATTGAGTGGTCGTTAGGAGGAGGATGCGAACTGTCGTTAGGAGGGGAATGCGAGTGGTCGTTAGGAGGGGGCGCACACACACAAAAGCAATAAGGGGACACAACACTCATACAATGTCAGTGCTTTCTGTTTAGTTTTTAGATCGTTACCCACGAGCCCCGGGGATAATCACCTGTTCACGCCTGTATTCAGTTTTGCCTGTCTTTTTGTATATGTCTTTTTTTATTTATCCCGCTTTCCCGAAATACTGTGCCATAACATTAGCCTCTGTTAATTTTTTTGTCTCTGTTACATTCTTTGGAACTGTTTGTTACGTATTTTGCACTGTTTTATTTTTCCACTGCATCACTTCCCCTCTGTAATGCCCTCTGGGCCAAGAGGATAACTTGAAATAAATAAATATGTGCTTAGGCAGATCAGAATTTCTAAATGTGTATACGCATACAGACGAATAACTTTTGATTTGATTTGGAAAAAAATAGATCGTTCCTACAAGGAACTCATGCAATCACGAGAATGAAATGCCAAAGTCGGTTTTCTATAGCCAACACTGGGCCACGATCCGCGGCGTACTGTATTATTAAGGCGAAAGCCTTTAATGCCTCATACTGTCGTTAGCAGACGCGTCGGCAGAAGTGTCGACAGACGCGTCGGCAGTCGTGTCGACAGACGCGTCGGCAGATTCGTCCGCCTTTCGGCACCACTGCTTAAAAGGCTCAAGGTTCCAGCATGAATAAAGGCGCATCTAGTGAATGCATGGGCTTCATAAATAAAATAAAAGGAATAAAGTCAAGAAAAGGGAAACAAAAAATGAAAAAAAAGAAAACAAACAAAAATAAAAACAAAATAAAAATAAAAACAATAAAGTTAAGAAAAGGAGCAAAAATAAATAAACAAAATATGAAAAATAAAAAAGTAAATAAAAACAAACTGACCAGGAAACGCTTTCGCCTTGCAGCACTTTAGAGAGCCAAAGTGCCCCCTGAAATTTTTCCGCTAGCCAGTCGCGAAAGTAAACGCAATCCGCTTTTTAACGTTTGACTTCATCAGACGAGCCAGTTATCAAAACTCCAGAGCTTATATTTTTTTTTCTTGCGATTGGCTTCTTGTTTTGGTGACAAGTTTCAAGAGGGACTACTTTTTGGTCGTGGAGGAATTCTGTGCGCCGGCCATGAATGCGGCCTGTGCTGTGTTCATAAAAATGGTGGAAGAAACAATTGACGGTCGTTGGAAGGGGCTTATTGTCACGCTTAGTAGTGCATCAAGAATGGAGGTCAATGATCGCCTGCTTCTAAGTACACCTGGTTGCATAAAATAAACAAAAAAATTCTATTTTCGGTTAAATATCCAACTCAATAGACGAAACATTCCTGAACATTGCACACTGACTGGCATGCCTCTACGCCTTTTTAGTTACCGGAGCCGGAATAGCCCGGTTTCTGGAACGAAGTGGTTTGTGGGCACACCTGATTTTTTTGGAGCTGCTTTTCTACTGGAAACAAGGTGTCGAAAGCAAAACGCACGCACACCGCGCACGGTTGCAGAGAAGGGCTCTGCACACACATCCCGGCACAAACGGCTGCGCATGCACTCATAGCGCGCACTGTTGCTGAAAATGCTGAAAGTGCACAGACAAATGTCCCGGCACAAACGCGTGCAGCTCCGCCCTCATCAGCCTCCGCGCACAGAATTCCTCCACGACGAAATAGTAGTACGCTGCTTAAACGTTTCTTGTTACTAAAAAAAGAAGCTTATCACAAGCAAAAAATTATGAGCTCTAGAATTTTGATACGTGGATTGTTTGATATGGTCAAACATTAAAAACCTGACTTCGTTTACTGGTGCGATTAGCCAGCGGAGTAATACAGGACGCCGGGGACCGCAGCCCAGTGTTACCAACTGCTGTTTCTTTAAGTTGTATCCTACTACAGACGCGCACAGCACACGCAAGTGTCACAGACGGGAATCTAGGCCTATTTCACAGAAAAACCCGAGAACAGCCTTCTGTCAGTTAGGAAATTTTTTACGCCTCCCATGACCTGTACTGAATTTTGAAGTCACTGGTATCGTTCGACTGTTGAAACCGAAACTGAAACAGCATGAGAAGATAGATTTAGATAACTTAGTGGTATTACGTGTCTGGCCTGCGTTGATCCATGTATAACAATATATTACGCACCATTTAAAAGATGAAACGACTGAACGAAAAATTGCTACTGTCATTCATACCGGTGTACACCTGAAAGAGCTACGTTCGCGTGCGCATTTATGCATTGCTGCTCGGAAGTTCGGCTAACGCCTTATATCTTGGGCAAAAAAATTAAGTCTGGCGAGCGATCTCCGCGCGTGATTTAAACGAACACGATGCAGTTGTACAGGCAAAGTCGACTTCCTCGGTCGGCTGCGACAATTACGCGAGAGCCGGTTTCGGTCCGCTCACATCCTCGCAAGACGGTGCGAAACCTCATCGCCCCGATGAGCGAGGCTTTATATGCGAAGGCGAAAGTGAAAGAAGCGTCACAAACAAGTTTTGGCGCGATAACAAAAGGAACAAAAGATGGAAGCAGCAAGAATATTACAAACAGGCGGGCGTAGGCGGCTGACAAGAACGTGCACGCACGCGTGCGACCAGACATGTGGCGTGGTGCCGTGTCGCAATTTGCGGGGAAAGAAGAGAGCGCGAAGATTTCGCGTTTTTTTTTTGTGCGTTTATCACTCATCCGAGAGATCCCTCAAGGACAGGGGTGAGTCAAGGGTGGCGATGGGTACGCATCCTAAAGACGTCGCCGAGTGCACGCGTACGAACACTCGCGGGGCCACCACTTTCGTATTCGCGGAATTAACGCACCGGCGAAGGTGCCGTACGTGCGAGATCGTCGTTTTCGCCGCAGGTTTCGGAGCCGCGAGCGCTCGCTGCATTGACTTGAAGCGTACTTTATAGCGAAAGCTGCACTACGATAGCTGCGATGCATTTCGTCGTGAGTATCCGAATGACCTTGAAACGACCTCGAGATAAGTAATGGCTAGTGTTGCTATGCGCATATATCTAACAATGTGTGGTCTGTAACTGTTATAGCGGTCATAGCGGGTTGTTCGGGCAGAGCATAACCACACAGCGAGGGAGACGCACGTGCTGCTCAACAACTGTTACCTGGCGACTGCGAAGCAGATTTATTGGCTTGGCTGAAGACGGATATGGATGTCTGGCGCACTTGCCAGTCCAGCTGCCCGTTGCATGGTCCACGTAGTGGACCATCTTTCACCTTGAACTTTGACAAACGACACACATTTCGCCGTGAGCTTTCGAATGACCTTGAAACGACCTTGAGATAAGTAATGGCTGCACATGTGCCTTACCTTGTGTAGTTCACCTTGGTGCTGTACCACTTGACCTTTCAAGCTGTTTGTAGACGGCGGTAAGAAGCTACGTGGTAAACGCGTGGGGTCACGTGATTCAATCTACAGTTGTGACGTGAAGGCATGGCGTATATAAACTGGAGTTCTGCGCTCTGCTTTCGCTGCGTGAAAACTAGGTTCAGCAGAACTGAACCCTTTTTAATTTTTATCTCAGGCCTAGTGCGGGGCTTTTTTAGTTTTTTTCTCGCGCTCGGTATGCTTTTTTAAAAATTCCGTTACTGTAATCGTCAGCCTGTTTCACTTCATTGACCCTTGATAGTGACGTCGATGCAACTGGGTGCTCGACCTTCATTCACGACGATCAGCGTACTAACCATGCTCGGGAGGCGACGTGTCCCTTTTTTCCCACCGACGCACAAGGCCTGTCTGGGTTTATCCATTGTCCCTAATTTGAGACAAAGGAACATGACCTCATTTTCGTCACAGAACTTTGCTTATTAGTATTTTCATTTGTATTTATGCAGTAGACCCGTCCATCTGTACTAAGCTGTTTCCCCTCTTTTAGTATTTTAGTTTGCTTTCGTGGTCAGAGAAAGACCATGTTTGCTGCACATTGCGGGATTATTTCACTGTTGCATAAACGACGAAACACACGATGACTATAATCTGAAGGGGACGTAAAGCATGCTTTCAAGGTAATGTTGCTCGACCGTATTAACTGCCAATGAAGAATCACAGGCAGAACGTTCCAGTCATACAAATTTTCCAAAAGCACATCTGTTTAATTTGAGAAATTATGAAGTGGTCTATAGAGAGTCTATAGAGTTCTTATAGACTATTGCCTTCCTATAGATGTTTCCCTTTGTCTATTCACAGTCTGTATACAAAGGTCTACTAATAGTGTATGGCTCTAAATCTATAGATTGTATATAGTCTGGCTTTAGAATTTGTATTGCCTATGGATTTTCTATAGACTATAGAAAAATGTCTCTGGGCAGTCTATAGACTGTGTAAAGATTTTTTGTAAGGGTCTTGATGGTGATGCAGCGAATGCTTGACTGCTCTAGTGGACGAAGAGGCCAAGACTCCACCACTCTGTCCAACAAGCCTCTTGAACTGCTTGTGCTGTTAGCACAAGACTCCAGAGTTCATCAAAAAGCAAGGCAGTGATCTCCCATGTTCCCTGTATGTGCTGCGGTACAGGTAGTAAGCATGAAAGGAATAGTTTCTCTCGCACCAACTGGCAGCTCCAGGGAAAATGTGCTGATAAGTGGTCACGTGACGGCCCAGTTTGCAGACCAGAAAGCATTTTGCTGTCGTGTGAACTGACGTGCAAACACCTGTCTAGACACCAGCACTGTACAGATTGAGATAAATTTATTTACACAGCACACAACAGTTCCAAGGCAACAGGATGCCATCGCATTGTAAAGAGATGATCGCTAACGAAACTACTAAGCTCGCTAATATGTACACATTAGATGAACAGCATTCCCTACAGACGTGACAATATCATGGCATCTCCAGCTCACAAAAAGGCCCCAAGACACCTTAGCTTCACAAGAACATCAGACATTGTGCACCATTGATGCAAAAAGCTCAACAAGGTTCAACAAACTCTTCCCCCACTCATGCATCCTGGTCATTTCTACCAGCTCGAAGCACCAACTACAATCGCCTGCTTCCGTCCTCGTCTGTAATGAAGCAGATCAAGTATAGCGCCAAAGCTGCTGTAAAGAGCCTGACCTAAAATGTGACCCTTGGATGGAAAGCACAGGCAAGCAATGAGCATATGTATACGTACTGTCACAACTGCCTTAGAATGCTGCACGGCATGAATTTTCGGTATTTTGTTACAACACACAGTGCGTCCTGAAATTAATTTGAGCGCAGAATTTCCACAAAGAACTAAGGTGGTCCCGCTGTGGCGTTGTCAACCACTGAGTGAAAAAGGTCAGCCCTGTGCTCTGCACGAGCACTTACGCCATGAGGAATGGTCACACGGTACTCCACATCTTGTGCAGGATTCAGAAAAATCGTTGTGATGTTGTGCAGCGATTGTTGAGTTTCACGTCTGCGTAGGCAGCCGTGAGGGTAGGCCTTAAACAATTCACAACAGTGAGTATCCCATACGAACCGAGATATTTGAAAGTGTCCCAAACTTTAACAAGCACAGACTTTGGACAAACTATCTGCATTGCACGATGCATGCAAATGACAAGCATGGTGTTAGAGTGCACAATCGCTACATGACCAAAAAATAAACTTCTACACACAGATGAATCTGCTGCCTACGCAACACATGCTCACCTTCGCCAATGCAAGGTGTGTACCATCTTACGCAATCATTGCACAATGCCTACACAGAACAATACTAAGGTACTGTGTACATAAAAAAATCGCACCCAAGCAAGGTACCACAGATCACTCCTAAAAGCTTAAATGAAATTAAAACTGAAAGTGAATATGTGCGTAGCAAGTGTTACCATCACATGCTCATGGTAGCCCACAATGATGCATTGTGCTGCAAAACTAAAGACAGTTGCACTAAGAGTTGAAATACCATCAAACAACAATAACTCTTTCCGCACTGTCTAAAAAGGTGGTTGCAGTCATATACTACTCACACTTATTTACAAGAAGCCCATGTTACACGAGGCAACATGTTGCAAGAAAACTTGCACGGCATGACTGTTGGCTTGGCATAATGCCGTTTGCGTTGCATTTGACTCATTAAAAGATGGAAGCATAATCGCTGTCCCTACTTTGTGTGTGCACACCTCTCCATGTTCATTCATATAAAGCACACAGAAAAACTATTGTACTCTGCTGTCACAACACAATGTTGATAATTGGGCTCAGCTGACCTGTACAGCTTCAGCAAGGCTTAGCTGAAGCATCCAACATGTGCTGAGAATCGCAACTTGCCCAGTGATTACTGGGCATGGCATCCACCGCACAACAACTAAAAAAACACCCCACTATAGTTCAGCGTCAAGCCTTTCCAGTGATGTGAAAGAAAAAGGGGCATACTACATATTAAAAGGCTGAAAAATGACTGCTCCTCCAGCTTAGATATCGTTGTTGCTAACAGAAGTTCTTCATGCTACTGAAAAACATACGTTGAAAAAAAAAATGAATGAAGGATGATAAAGTATATGCAAATGCTACCCAATGCTGAGAGGTATTCATGAGGTAAAAGAAACAACCTTCTACAGAGGGGAATTAGCAGATGACGCATGCAATAAAGTTTGGAGAGCTTATGTTTTCAGCCACACCATACCACTCAGCCTAGTAACATCACTTTGCAGACAGCGAAATGACCTAGAGAGAAAATTTTCAAATATCATGCAGCTTTGACCAAAACATCTGCCAGTACAGTGAATTTGAGCAAGCTTCAAAGTATAGCATTCCATATAGCACAGTAAATGTGGAAGCACGCTGTGAGGCACACTGTGGTAATGACTAAGCATCCCTTGCCGGAATGTCTAGTATGCACCCATGCACATATTAGGTGTATGTACCCATGCATGGATGACGACAAATTAAAGGAAAATTTGTTGCTTCCATACATCATGACTAAAGGTGGTTTAAAATCTCACTTAATGTGCAGAAAATCCATACAATAATTAATCTGAAATTTGTCAGAGCACTGTGACCAACTGTGTACAGAAATAAAAGCGTTACGTGTTATTCAACATTCAAACAAACCCTGTGCAAGGCATCAGAAATGTCTTTTGGAAATATAAACAGGCAACGTTGCTGTTTTTGATTTTGTTCAATGTTGCTTGCAGTATCAAACTTCAAAGAATGAGATAAGCTTTTACACTACAGTACATGCAGCTCACACAGGTGAGCTTCAGGGTTTTTCAATGCAGTCAAAACGCTGTCCATTACACAGATGCCGGTCAATAGCATCTACCAAAGTTACTGAAATAAAACCCTTGAAGAAGTGATGAAAAAGCTCTCGAAAGCTCACACGTTTTCATGCAGTCATAAATGAGTGTTGGTATCAAGTTCACAATGTGTCTCTTGTTCACACAACTTCAAAGTGGTTTGGTCCTTGGTTCTTGTATCGATGATGGGCACCATACCATCACTTCTGGTACACAGCATACAAAAGGACTCCGAGAACAGAAAAACACGTTTCCTCCAAAGTTCGTGCATCTTCACGGAGGCAGCAATGAGAGGACTGTCCTGGTACACAGTTAATAAGATAACTGTGGCCCACGCAACTTCTTTCGCAAGTAAAATCTGTCTTTGTCCTTGGTCCCCTGTAAGGATGTTGGGCAAGAATATAAACCATAGATAGACTTGGTTTGGAGTTTTCAAAAAGATTCTGGCAGATGAAGTCTAATCCCGACTTGCATTTCCTCTCGACAGCCTCAGTCGATGTCGCAGTCGGGCCCCAGAGTGGCCAGTGAGTAGAACCTCTCCTTGTCCCCACTTCCTACGCTGGTCACGTGCTGGAAGCAGCAGGGCAAGGAGATATCGCTCTTGCCCGGCAGTGGCTTGGGCTTGGCAGCCCGGTTCTTCTTCTTGAGGCTCTTGCTGCTCTTGGGCACGGACAGGCTGATGTTCAGGGGGTCAGAGATGAGCTCCTCGACCTTCTCCCAGAACTCCTGCGCCGCGTCGGGCACATCGAAGCTGAGGCCGGCCATGCGGCGGTGGTCCGATGACAGGTGCATTGTGTGGAAGGTGACGGCCGACTTCTGGTAGCTGCTCAGGTTGTCGATGACGTCCTTCCAGAGGGCAAACCCGGTTCCCCGCTCGGCCAGCACCACGTGCACCATGCGGCGCGTCCTGGCGCGCGACTCGCCCTTGTCCAGGATGAGCACGGGCACCCCGGTGCGGGCCAGCTCCCAGCGGCCCGGTGTGCCGTCCTGGGCGACGTCTGTGAAGTACAGGTTGGCCAGGCAGTGGCAGCCGTAGACGTATGTCTTGTGGCTCTTGAAGCAGCACTCGACCTGAGCGAAAGTGGAATGGGCAGAGGTATAAGGCCAGACGCCGGAGGATTTTACTGCCGCAATGGTTTCGTGAGCATTCCACCGTCACTCTTGTATGTCGGAAATTTGCCGTTTTATTCAGCGGCCGTGGCGAATGTGGCGAATAGGTATGACATAAGAGTGGTCTTTTCAGCACCAAAGAAACTTAAAAATGTTTGTGCAGTAGTGGAAAAAAAGGATGAAAAACCAAATGAATCCCAATGACCTGTGTGATCAAGCAAGTGTGTACCATGCTCTGAAGGGGTTGTGTACAAAATTCCCCTCTCCTGCAGACAAGTCTACACTGAACAGACGGGGCGTTACATTAACACACGTCAAAAAGAACATGGAAATGCTTTGCATGCAAATAAATCTAATAATCTGGTTGACCATTGCACAGACTGCAATTCTTGCTTCCCATCGTTGCATTATAGCGATGTATGGTTCAGACAACCAACCCCGTTATACGAGAGAGTATGGAAGCATATATCACATGAAGAAAAAAACAAGCTTGTGTGTTAGCAATCCGCCTGTATTTCTGCGTGACAGGAAAGTTCCATACCTTGACAGCATGCAGCAAGACATGCGTTTCGTTGTTAGCTTGTTTCACTGATTGCCGCGCTTTCCTTATAGTGTCTTGGTTCCTATGATTAAACCTTCATTTGTGAGTCAGTGCTTGTCCTGTGTTTTCTCTGCTTTCCGTCTACGCCTTTCGCATTTTTTACCCTTAAGAGAGGAAAGAAGGAAAGATGCCGTGACGTCATTTTCTGTGAAGCCGGAGAGCAACTACAACATCGCTGCAACTATTATGCTGCTTCCGGCCGTTGCTTAGAGTGCCCAGACAAGATGGCCACCAGGACCTTGGCACCATACTTGCTCATAATGGAATAAAGGAAGCGTCTGGGCAAATGCTCATTTTTTTTTACATGCCCTCTCTTGTTTACCTCTCTAGATTTGCTGCTGACAGACAATATACCCGCACTTGTCATAGTGATTACAACGCAGTATGTGGCCGTTGCTAAGAGCAGCCTGACAACAGGGGCGGATTTATGGGTCGTTCCTGGAGGAGGTTTGGTTTGGTTTGCTTTAACGTCCCAAAGCAACACAGGCTATGAGGGACGCCGTAGTGAAGGGCTCCGGAAATTTCGACCACCTGGGGTTCTCTAACGTGCACTGACATCGCACAGCACACGGGCCCCTAGAATTTCGGCTTCATCGAAATTCAGCCGCCGCGGCCGGGATCGAACCCACGTCTTTCGGGTCAGCAGCCGAGCGCCGTAACCACTGAGCCACCGCGGCGGGTTTCCTGGAGGAGGAACGACCCATGAACCATGTAGGACTTTTAGGGCGCAGCTCTTACGCGCCCGTTTGTGGGTGAACCAGCGTCGCCGTCGGCGTAACCGAGCGCGAAGGAAGGGGAGGAGAGCGAGGGGAGCAGAGCGAACGAAAGTACTGCCGCCGTTCGCTCATAGATGGCGCCAGAGTGGTGCGTTGCTCGCTGCTGCTAAACGAGCTGCCTGAGCAGAGGCTCAGCGCTGCCGCCGAGGGGACCCTGCATTTCACACTGCCGAAGCACAAGTTCACTGTTGCCGCCCAGAAGACCCAGAAGTTCGCGGTGCCGGAGTAGAGGCTAGGAGGCGCTTTCGAGAGGACCCTGCCGTTTGCGCCGCAAAAGCAGATAAGCTGCGCTTAAATTTCACATTAGGGAGTATTGTAATCGTACTTGGAATTTTTCATCGAAAATGGGGTTCAGTATGGTTTTTCTACGTACATTTCTAGACTGTGGTGGTGGCGAGGGAAACAACCCTTCCGTCCCCCTGCCTGTCAAGAAAGCCCCCATCAGCCACGTATCTTCCCCAACATGCTCTTCCAGGCCTCTCCGGTATTTTTTTTCCTGCATGTCCTCCCCCTTCATTTTATACCACAAGATTCAGAAACTTTCGCGTTACTTTCTTTTTTTCCTTCTTCAATGGCAATAAACCACGCACCTGGTCGACCTCGATGTCGGTGAGTCGTCCGGACTCGTCGGGGTCCTTTCCGTTGAGCGCGGCGCCCACGGTGTCGTACTTGGTGGTGATCTTCTCGATGCCCATCTTGTGCGAGTTCTTGACGATGTCCGAGGAGCAGTAGATGAGCGCCTCGCTGCCGGCCATCGCCTCGGCGCGCCTCTCTGAGCACGCCCCTCCTCCTGCCTCTGGTCACGCGGGCCACCTACTGATGCTGCTAGGGGGCGTCACTGTGCGGCGCTCCGTAACGGTAGCATCGATACCTGCGAGGAGGAGGGAAGAGAAAGGGAGGGGGCGTCATCAGATTCACGTCCACTCCAAGCGATATAGCTAGGGAACATTTATTTCTTTTAGTGCGATAGCATGTTACTAGCCCTATGAGCCCGAAATGCGCCGTCGTTCATAAAATTCGCCCGTTGGCTGGATGAATTGTGACGTCACGAGGGCACAGCATTCCCATTGGCTGCAGGGAAGTGACGCCCGCAGACAGGAACATTTCAATTGGCTGGAAAGAAGTGACGTCACCAGACGGGAAGTGAAGCCACTTTCGTTAAAGGCAACCTGCTGCTAACGCTATCGCAGTGCCAACTCAGTAGAATTAGTCGTCCCTGTGATTTTTTTTTTTTTTTACTTTGCTTATGCGGGCCGTTTACAGCAGGTCATAGGTTCCGTGACGCGCAGCGCGGGAAGGCGACGGAAAAGGACGCTAGACAAATACGCTGCACCACAGGAATTGGTGAAAAATGACCAACCTGCCGAGAAAAATATTTTGCTCGTAGGAGCTACGAGGTTGCACGTACAAATGACTTACAGATTACTAATGTCATTCAGAGAAACTGTGCGCATGATATTCTGCGGGGCCGGGCGCTTATTTAGACCGAAGGGTTTAGTTCAATGGAATAAAGTACATTTACAGCGTTTAAAGCGCGCCGACGGTTGGAATTTCTGACGCAATGTGCAGTGCCAAAGAAAGTGCCCTTGATCAAATCTGTCCTAAATGCTGTGACGTTCCATGCGTGCGCTACGAGGGCCCATATCTTCGGCGGAATCTTCTCTGTGCTCAACCCCGGAGGCACCCGGGCAAAGGACGCGGGAGGTTGGCTGTTTGAAGCCGACTGGCCCATTCAGAGAGCTCGCAGAAAAGAAAAAACACGCAGCTCGTTCCGTCCTACTCCCTTGTCTCCCCTTAAACGGTCCGCGTTCGACGGCGCCGCGTAGACGGAGCCCCCAGAGGCAGCAAAACCACTGAAGGGGTACAATGGTACAAAGACGCCGGCGGGAGACAAACGACATCCCAACGCGGGAGGTCGGGGGTGCCGCAAGCGCCACCGTGGAAAGGAGGATGGGGGAAACAACTGAGCCTAGATCGGGCGTGGGCGGCGGAGCAGGGATAGCTGGGCCAGTGCGGACAAAAAGCACGCTCAGGACGAGATCGTTGGCGAACGGGTCCATCAGCGCCGAAGCCCGACGGCGCGCAGCTTCCGCCAGCAACCGACCGAGCGCAACTCCGGAGCCCCTCCATCGTCCCCATGAAGGCGTCGGCACGTAAGCTCGGACATACCAGCCTCTGATGTACAATGTATAATTATTGAATGCATCTGTTTGTTTAAACCGAGCCATACGGTGTCTCTGCCTCTCCGTCCCGTGTGGACCTGCGCATTATGTGGGGTCGTCACAATGCGTTCAGAAGCGAGCGATTCAGTGTACACAACCACCCTCTAATCGAACGAAGTGCGCTACAGTTACGGCACCTAGAACCGGCTCGGCCCAGACTAACTAACTCAGGTACTATCTGTGCCCAAGTTTGAGACAGTAACGGCGCCTGATATGCTCGGGAATTCCTCGGCGTGGAATGCGAAGGTGTCTTTTTCCACTATCTAAACAAAACGGCACGAAAGAAACGCATTCGTGAACACACGAGCATAGCCAGCCACGGGTCACCAAACCCACACGTCGTGCTCGCCGAACCACCAGTGAAAATGGAGGGCGAATTCACCGCGCGCCGAAACGAAAGCTCCCCAGTAGTTGAATGCCATATATCGAAGCGGATGTATCTGCTGCGTTGCACAGTAGGCGGGAACAAGTTGGTGTGCCTACCATAGGCTCGAACGATGACTCGGTCAGAAGGATGGGGCACTCACGACACGCAACCCGGAATGACGCATGCAGCGGCAAAGCGGTCGGTCAGTCAGCAGTCGCCTATCGGATTCCTAAATCGGCGAGCCCGGATTCGTGACCCGCTAGCTGACTCACTCACCATTTTGGAACTGCGGTTACTGTCCCTTTCGTATGGGTTTTCAAAGTACATTAAAAGTGAAAGACTGTTAGGGGTTGAAAAAAAAAAAGCCCGGTTAAGCAAGAGAAACGAAAATGCTGGCCCTCCCAAGGCGTGGAGGCAGAGGTCAAAGTTCATCGAGGCAGACGGAGGGAGAGGGGTCTCGGTTCTCCGGAAAAACCGGCGCGCCTCCATGAGGCGTGACTGCACGATGGTCGACGGGTCAGCACGAAGGCTGTTGCGGTGCGAGCAGCGGAAAAGTAGAAGAGGAATCCCAAACTGTTTCTTTCCTCCCTTGCGTTTGTCGGAATCCTGAGCCTCCTTTCTGGATAGAGTGGAGTCTCCGCGAATTCAAAGTCGCTAAATTCGAACTTTCGGTTCATTCGAACTGACGTTTCGGCCCAGCCAACATACAGTGCGTTAAAAGGGCTCCTTTTAAGTGTAACTCCGCATTATACGAAGAAATGTTCGGTCTAATAAATCCGAATGCTCGAGAGTCGATTGTGTTTGCTTCAAGTGAAGTCTGCACCGTACTCCGATACACCTAGGGTCCTCCGACACAGGGAGTTCCCTCAAAAGAAAATAAGGCTGTTCACCCACCACCAAGGAATTCGGATGAGCGGTAGTTCTTCCTTATCGTCATAATCATCATCATCAACCACGACAACAACAGCATTCAAACTGTGCCCAGCGCACGGCCATTAAAATCCCATCTCGTTTCTCTTCAACTGCTTCTGCCCCTCGTATCATTCATCATTACTCTTAAGTGTTCGCAACCCAACACCTTTACCAAGTTCACTAGCACGCTATGCTCGTCATAGACTTGTATAGTAGGCATCCCTCGTGCACTTCTAAAGGAAGAGAACAACTTACTCAGACAGTTGTAGGCCTTCGCAGCGCTCACGGACGAAACGCAATGGTCATGGGCTCTGCCACTCATCAAAGCGATTACGCCGATATAACGGACTCACAAGCACGCTTGCCTCTGATAGCCGCAAAATGTCCCTTTCCACGAAGCACTCATCTCGGAAAGCGTCGGAGAGGCCTAAGGCACGCTATCCGGAGGACGCCAAAACTGTACGCACCTCTCTGCGAGATAATCGGCCATTGTGTAAGAGACGATCCATCTTGCAGATTGCATATCTTTGTTAGTACTTCTAGCGCGACCGCTGCAACCGCGATGACTCCGAAACTATACACATACTGGCGGGAAAACAGGGTGCGCAAAGGTGAAAGCGATCTAGCTGTTACTCCCTTTGTATTTTTAGACCCCTGTTGCATTTGTATCCTCGTTCATACCGCACAAAGGAATTCTGTTCGCAGTTTTTAGGAACGAAGTCGATACAAGCGGAATTTGATGGTTTATGGTTTATGGGGTTTAACGTCCCAAAGCGACTAAGGCTATGAGAGACGCCGTAGTGGAGGGCTCCGGAAATTTCGACCACCTGGGGTTCTTTAACGTGCACTGACATCGCACAGTACACGGGCCTCTAGAATTTCTCCCCCAAATAAATTCTAGCCGCCGCGGCCGGGATCGAACCCGCGTCTTTCGGGACAGCAGCCGAGCACCATAACCGCTGGGCCACCGCGGCGGCAAGCGGAATTTGAGTTCAGGTGATTAAGAGTCATTCAAGGATTTTCTAAAGTATACGATAAATACGATTTTCTACAGTATACGAAAGCGTCTTCTCGCTGTTTCAATTAATATAATCCTCCTCTGTGATTGCATCTGGCGAGCCCTTCTATACAGCAGTACAAAAAGATTATCACTCGATTCAGAGTAAGATTGTGCGCAATTTGCAAGAGGAAGTCCCAGAGCACAGTGCAGAATTGGGCTCTACTGTCGGTATTTATATAAACAAAAATAAATCATAACAACTGCGCTGAGGTAAATAGTTGAAAATAAAAAAAACAGCAGGAAATGGTTACAAATCCAAAGCGATTATACAACAAAAATTTTTCGCATAATACGTCAGCATCGTTATCTCTAAAAAAAGCCTCAATTATGGAATGCTGTTACGTAGGACAAAACGCCTGTATTGAAACACCACTTTGAACTCTCTCATTAAAGGGTCAGTCTACTCACCGAGATGAGTGTATAAACAATGGCATATTCTGGTAGTTGGCACCCTATAACATCAATAACGAGGAGTCTGCGCCCGGTTTAGGCAGGAATTTATATTTTATTTCGGCGTTAAAAGTCGCGTAAAAAAGCATGGTGGCGACCCCAAACGTTCATTTTGTTCAAGAAAGTGGTAGTCTTTTTTTGTAGAAGCATAAGTGAATATACTACGTACCATTTGTATGCCCCAATGTCAGAGAAACGCACGTTTTGTTCTAGTAAACTGTAGAAGGCGTACCGCTCGCTTTTTCTGTAAATCACATGAATATTTATAGTTACACGTACGCAAAACGCAGGCACATTCCCACTTTTAGTTCAGCGTATGCTAGCAGAGACGCAAAAATAAACTTAGCCTATAGTGGCGCCATCTGGTCGTCAGGACGGGAACCATTGCTGTAAACAAACCGACCCTCCACTTAAGCCTAGGAGGGGCAGAATCCTCACTCTAATTATTAAAATAAAGCAAATTTATCTCTTATATGTTTTCTTATAGGCGAGATGAGACGAAGCGAAAGACAGGCGCCCCATTTATGGCCAGTGAACGCACTGAAAAAGGCAGCAACAACGAGAATTCAGTTCGAAGCGAGAGGTCCGGCTTCGACGAGCGCCGCCATGTTTGTCGCCGTGCGGCGGAAATCCAGATGGTTGCCAGATGAGACTACCATCTCATACAGATGTGTTCCCACATTAATAAATTCTATTTTAAAATGTTCTACCGCATTCCTTGGCACCACAGCTGGCTAAACGGTAATTTGAGTAAAGAGCTATCGGTTGCCGCAAAGAAAATATGGTCGATAAAATTCAGTAGACTGACCTTTTAAGGAATCCTTCCTAATGCATGGAAAGAAAGTATTTCTTGAATTGGGCGTTTACATGTACGCCTGCAAACAGGGCAGAGTTCAACCTCAGTCACGAGGAAGAATTGCACCCCCTTTTTTCTTGTTTTCAATGGAACAGGTTTTCGTGCAATCGGTGGGCCTGTCACTTTAAAACGTAATTCAAGCGCTCTACACGTGCCGAAATAAATAAAAAAGATAGTTTCGACAGGGACCACACGTAAAGCAGTGTCCCGCCGCATTTTTATTCGGACGCATATATCTTTTTGGACACTATGTAGCACTCGCCTCGGTTCTACAACGAGACGCTCCATTAGTTTCACATGCTGCGTTCGTTTCTTCCTTCACCCCCCCCCCCCCCTTCCCCCCCATTTAAGTCGCGGGCACCCCTATCGCGCGAAACCGGACGGCAGAGACCTCCTGACCCCGATCACCTGCGGCGACGCTCTTTTTCCAAGGATGCGTTCAAATTCTTACTTCTTCTCCAATTTAGGTTGGGTGTGTGTACAAAAAAAAAATTCAAAACACGGCTGCAAAGCGACTAAAATATCCTCGCATCCTGCCAGATCTACCGAAAGGCGAGTCGCGTACAGCTTCAAGCTTTCGAAATTGCGATAACCGATCGAGGTGTGGCTTTGTCACTCGAATCACGAACGCGAGCGACAACCAAGCGTAAACGATATTTTTCAGATCGTGGCGTGATGAATAAAAAAATTGCTTCGCTGAATAAGCTTTCATAGCACATTGCCCATTTTTCTTATAGATGCATAAATTAATGAAGTGTCGCAGTGCATTTAAAAGCCATGCTAGACCGCATGTCCTACAGCGACAGTTTTCTCCCGAGTACTACATTTCACAGCGACGGATGTATACTGCCACTCGCCGTTGCGTTGCTCGTTGGTGTTTCGACGCCTCCTGGCATTTCGCCAAGCAGATGTGATAGAGGCCGAAAAGAACTGATTGCGTTATGTTGTGTTGGGGTTTTATGGCACATAGGCAGCGCCAGACTTTTAATGTCTGTTTGGTGTGAGGAAGTTTAAAGATTATTTTGTAACACTACAGCAGGTTTAGGACGTTTGCTTCTTTTAGGTACTAAAAATGAAGAGGTTTTGACTCGTTAATTTTCTCCTAGGAGCGTAATGGGATGTGCACGGCATAAAATTGTGGGAAATGCACTTTTTCTAAGTTCATCAAGATTTTTACAGAATATTAATATCCTGACTGGCATGCCTCTCTAAACGAAAACAGCCCGCTCTTCATCTGTCTTAAGAGGAGGCGATGACAAAAAAATGGCAGTGGCTTAGCTGAACTATGCCAGAAAATACGTAGTGAGACGTGTGCAGTCTCTCTCTCGGTCGGAGGCGAGCGGCGCGGCGCGCACCAGCTGCGCAACTGTGACGTCACTCGGCTCCTCGGGCACACGCACAAGTGGTGCCGAAGGCCCACAGCGAAACGGCGAGACTGCAGGTAATGTAGCTCTCGCTACAAACATGGCGCTATGCTTAAGTCTAGCCGAAGCTTTAATGGTATGCACTGCTATAAACAGCACTTTTTCTCCCGAAAATACGGGACACTTTATCAGGAAGCAAAATTACGTCCATATAGTTAGCTGGAGAGAAATTCTAAGGAAGCCCGCCATGTATCGTCAATGCTTTTAATAACAGCAGATGTGAGTGCGAAGTTTCGTTGAGGTTGGCACATATTCATCTCAATTGTCCGCTTTTTGGTGTGATATTAACTGGCGGTGTTTTCTTAAACATCTAAGGGCAACAACTGCGTACGGTGCACGAAATAAAGGGGGGGGGGGGGGGGGAGAGAGAGAAAGGAGGAAGCTTAGCGAGCAAAGAGGCGCCGCGACGCCGAGTAAAGCGGGAAGACTGATGGGGAAGCCTTGAAGGCAAGGACATTCGGCGTTTTGTCTGCAGAGAAGCAAAGGCACCGCCTGGCAGCGTCTCCTCCCAGCCACGCTCGTGGCAGGACATGGCTGCCACGGGAAAAGGGAAAACATAAACAAAACATAATACGCGCACAGCGAGGCCGCCGGCTAGGAGAAGCACCACGCATGCAAGCACCACATTTCACCTAATTGGCCACTCTCTCGTATATACAGATGCCTGTAGTTCCTGCCGTTGTACAGGTATAAGGGCGGTAAGGAGAATAAAGGGAGGTAAGAAAACAAAAGAGGTTTCAGAATAATCCCTGCCATGCATGAATTAGCTGAAAGCCTGAAAGTATTTTTTCTATGTGCAGTGGAGTACCTTCGCTTTGCGTTTCCCTTGCCCAGAGATGCCCACAATTTCTTCACGGCTACCATCCGTACGCCTGTAGACACACGAACACACGGGAGAGAGCGAGAGAAGTACTAACTTAGTGAAATGAAAAGTGGAGAGGTCGGCCCCCGGTAAGGTGACCCTGGACTTCTACTCCACACTGGGGAAAGGGAAGGTAAAAGGAGACCGAGGGGTGGGGGCGAATAATAATAATAGTACTGGTAGTAAACACAAGGTTGTTCTTCCCCCGTTATCCCGGTGAAGTGGGCTCACACCGAAGTCTATGTATTCAAGAGGTAGCTAGGGACGTTGGCACAGTCGAAATTTCCGGAGCCCTTCACTACGGCGTCCCTCATAGCCTGAGTCGCTTTGGGACGTTAAACCCCATAAAAACAAAACAAAACCATTTCACGACAACATAAGTTTGGTTCATGGTTTGGTTTATGGGGTTTAACGTCCCAAAGCGACTCAGGCTATGAAGGACGCCGCAGTGTATAGGGCTCCGGAAATTTCGACCACCTGGGGATTTTTAACGTGCACTGACATCGCACAGCACACGGACCTCTAGAATTTCGCCTCCATCGAAATTCGGCCGCCACAGTCGGGATCGAACCCGCGTGTTTCGGGTCAGAAGCCGAACACCATAACCGCTGAGCCACCGTGGCGGCACGACAGCAGAAGTGAGCGGACACAGGTGAACCGAACATTATTAGCAGAGTGGACACTGGACACCTTTTTTCCGCGGAACGCCTTGGGCTTCTGACCATGTGTTAAAATGAAGATAATTTTAAGGGAATATGCTTCGAATTCCGATGAAGAGGTCACCGGTCTAGTGCGCCGCTGGTGCCGTCGGTATAGCTGCCGTCATTCTACTGCGACAGCTTGCTGCTGACGCAGGCGACCAAGTGCACCTAAGCTGTCGGGGACAATATCGAAAAGCTGTTCGCTCTTGAGAAACGGGACATAAACTAGCACTTTAATGCGTCATCTTTCAAAGGTTTGGTTTAGTTTGGTTTATGTGGGTTTAACGTCCCAAAGCGACTCAGGCTATGAGGGACGCCGTAGTGAAGGGCTCCGAAAATTTCGACCACCTGGGGTTCTTTAACGTGCACTGAAATCGCACAGCACACGGACCTCTAGAATTTCGCCTCCATCGAAATTCGGCCGCCGCGGCCGGGATCGAACCCGTATCTTTTGGATCAGCAGCCGAGCGCATCTTTCAAAGGTATACTATAACAAAATATAAAGTTACAACACAAGTCACAAGTCATTGAACATTCCTCGTAATTTTTCTTTCGCTTCGAGACACCACACGAAGAAATCGCTGCCGGCGGACCGACGTCAGGAAATAACGAACAAGGTATACACAACACCGAACTCATGTCGCTGTACTTCGAGTTGCCCGCCCCCGAAGCCCGCTGTTGCCTTAAACCGCGAGTCTTAAAACCAAGCTAGCAGAAAAGCGAAGTCGGCAGGACCGACTAGCTCTGTCGTTACTTCTCCCACGGGACACGGTAGACGTTTCTCGCTATCTCCCATCTGCGTTCTAGTTCCTTGGTGCTAAAAAAAATAAACAAGCAGTATAGATGGCGCCTGCCCAGAAAGCCCCCTATCAAGCCGCACTAATTAATGTGCCGATTGCAGCGAGCACAAGAAGAGGCAATTAGGCTATTTTCATGTCGGGGCAATTAAGGGGCTACGGACAGAAACGCACAAGGACAGGCGAGAAGAGAATGCTCAATCACGTGACCGCCGCTAATGTGCGAAGTCGTTATTGGTCCATTCATGTTGCTTTCTGGCCTTATGAAGATCCAGAAACCAGGACCATGGTCTTACGCAAGACGAGGTGAAATGAAATGATGTGAACGATTCAGTTTCTATTTTTCTAAGCAGAAGTCGTGTTAGGGAGCTCCAGTGAACATCAGCAAACAATTTTTGCCGACAGCACGGTACCGTACACGAGCGAGCACACGTAAATTGCGCCGGACAAGCAGTTCAAGCGGATTCCATTACGACATGACGTGGAAAGTGATGCGATAGCATTCCGCAAACATTTCTATGAGCAAACGAGCAACCCGATCCGTCTTTGAACCCTCATATCAGTGACTGACTGCAATTAATGGAACTGCGAACGTTTCAGAAAGGCCTTTGGGGTAAGTTAACAAGGACTGCTTGGGCAACGTAGCGAATTTGCGTGCTGCCTCACAAACAGCTGCATCGTATGAGCAAGAAAGCACGGTTTCTCGTCGAAACGCAGTGTATATAAACCTGCCGCTCATATTGCGATGCGAGTTGTATTATCGTTAAACGCATTTGTATGCTGACGGCAAGTGTGGTTCTCCGCGTGCGGCCAGCAAGTGTAGACAGGCTCGTCGTTTTGTCGTGTTTTCGCCCGCAGCCAAAGCGAGTAGCCTAACCATGTTATCTGCACGTTCCCACGTTTCTTCCAATCACTCCGGCCTGAGGCGTGTCCGATGGTTCTGTTGCCAGCCATTCGGCGTAACACGAAAGGGGGGGGGGGGGGGGGTTAAGGTGCTCGGTTCTCTTCCTCTAATGCAGGAGCAGCATATACAGCACTGATCCGATCCCAGATAGGCCACCCGAATAGCGGCGCGTCGAGAAGCACCAGACCAGCGTCAGGATTGTAGCACGCGGAAAGTATACGGTCATTCGGAGGCGCCAGATTAGTGGCCCTAGCAAAATGTGCCATCGGTGGTGAAAGCATCAACCTTTCCCACAGAGACGGCGAAAGGTAGGTCGATCGGGTAACGGAAGACAATCTCGAGTGTCCTGCATGCGAGCGAGAAGTGTGTGAAACGAAGAGGACGGACTGCATCCTGTCGCGGACGCCAATTACTGCAAGACACACGGAATTAGCGCTCGGCGCCGCAGGGTTCGCGGAGAAGCGGAGTGCGGTATCGCGACAGCGGTTGAACAATGAGCCGCTTTTGTGTGGGCGCAGGCAGAGAAGTCCATTTCTAAAGATGTAGAGCGGCGAAGTGGGAGAAACACTTTTGATAGACCGAACCTGATTTCGACTGAGGGATACAAGACCGGCGTTTCCAAGCTCATGGCGTAGGCCTTTCATCTTGCGGTCATCATCATCACTATGGGGCATGGCGGATCTGTGCACATATGCTCGTACGTATTGCTGTCAGGGCGCAAAGTTGGGCCTTTTTAGGCTTTAAAACGAGGAGAAATACGGTCGGTAACGATGTCATGCTATGAGCGACTATGAACTGTCCATGAATGCTATGAATTGTCTGGCGACCAAAATTTTGCCAAGTTGCTGCACGAGAGAATAAGTGTACTGAGTGTTATTGGGTGTGTGCTACCCTCTGTCTTTAGCAAAGTTCTCGTTCTGATAAAAGCGCTCCAGTCAGCGCTGTGCTCACTGAAATATCCCTTCACATTCAACCGACTTGCAACGGGCCTCTATTGACGTTCTACTGAAAATTTGCAGATGTTCCTAGGAGGAGGAGGAGAAGGAAGAAAGGCGGGGAAAGAGTAGATTTCAGCTACACCTTTTTTGTTGTTGTGCAAGGTGGCGCGATATGGGTTTCAAGCAAGCGCATGTCCTGGCACCAACACCCCATTTGTAAGCAATACGTGACCGGACTACCAAGCGGCGTTTCGCAACCAAGTGCTCAGTCATTTCAAAACAAGCATCGGAAAGGCGATCGTAAGTGAGTTTGCCGGATGCAGCTTGCTACACGGCACACACTTCGTTCTGTGACGCCGCTATCAGCAGGTCTCGGAAAATTTTAAAGAGCACGCTAATTACAGGTGCGAGCCATGTGCAAAGACGCACGCGATTCCCACTAATTAGTGAAATTTACCACTATTTCCGCACTAAAATTGAAAAGACAAATGAGATTACGCGTTCAGAAATACGCTACTTAGAGGGAGCTCCGGTGCTAGCTAACAGCGACAGTGACAGCGACAGCTGTACTGAGCACATCTTCGCACCAGAGTGTGCACCCTCACCAAGGCCCGCCCGAACCACGTGACCAAATGTGGCACACACTACAGCCGCACGCTATCCTCTTACAAAATTTCCATTATACAGTACATAGAAAGCCTATAATAATCATCATCATCATCATCAGCCTGACTACGCCAACTGCAGGGCAAAGACCTCGCCCATGTCTTTCCAATTAACCCTGTCCTTCACCAGTTGCGGCCGCCATATCCCCGCAAACTTCTTAATCTCATCCGCCTACCTAACTTTCTGGCGCGCCCTACCACGCTTGCCTTCACTTCAAATGTCTCCTTCGCATTACATGCCCTGCCCAAGCCCACTTCTTCCACTTGATTTCGACTAGAACGTCATAAACCCCCGTCTGTTCCCTCCCCCACTCCGCCCGTTTCCGGTCTCTATAGTCGATAGTCTATAGAGTCTACGCATTGCCTACTGAATTTTTTGTCCCGGCCCGGACGCAATGGCTCTAGCTCAATTCGACAACAGTCTCACTGGAGAGAAACTGACCCCCGGTAGTTCTAGTTTACGACATATTACGACGGCGAAGACGCTCACATCCTAGAACGTCCCTACATGACAATCAATGTAAAGGCATAGTACTTCTCGTTAGTGACTTCGGAATGCACGCTGACATTTATTCCCTTTTGAATTGCTAGTTTCCGCACAACCACGGCGGAAAACCCCGCTTGCGTTCGTCAGGAGCAGGCTATTCAATCCGGAAAAGTGGCCGCCGGCTTTACTCAACACCTGCCGACCGCATATTACTAAGCGCACGGACGGAAGCGACCGTAGAAAGGAAGAGAGCAGGAAAGACGGCGATGATGAGATGAGCGGCGGCGTCGGCTTTGGCAGGCGCCTAGCGCGCCTTGAACCGCCGTAGTCGTGAGGCGGCAAAATGTTGGCAGAGGGGAGGCCTTGAATCACCGTTCCTCCTCCTCCTCACCACCACAAATTGCGACAGCCGAAGCAAGGTGAGGAAAGGGTACGCATGCGAGGGCGGAAGAACGCAGTTGCACGTGTACTGCCTGGGTGAGCTTCCCCTGGAGCGGCCGTGCGCCGGTTTCCCAAGCAGGGCGCGAGATAAAGCACGTTTGCGTTGTTTGCGTGTTAGAGACGAGACACGCGCCTTTCGGAATGTTGGAACTCACCAGAGAAAGCATATGCGCGCCCACGTAGCCCGTGCTACGCTAGCCAAGCGTTCCATACAGTACAGCATTCACTGGGAGGCTTTTCTTGGAATGCAGCCCTATATTCCTCAAAATACAAGTAAAAAAGAAAAAAACTTATGAAACCATCACTTCTCCCTCTAAGGCTTACTGTCAATGGAAATTTTCCAGGCTATTCTAAAATAGTGCTAGTGCAGGCGGAAAGCTGTTGCGTTTGCCTCACCCGTACGGCGAGTGTGCAAACTTTCAGGTGCAATGACAGTTAACGCCATAAGCCCAAGCGCCTTAAGATCAGCTTGCAAATACCAATTTCTTTAGAGTCTCAATCCTCGAAGAAATAAGGGGTCTCGTGTGACGTCACAAGCCAGACTGGAGCCTGCCTCGGTAGGTCGACTTGGTACACGCGGACACTGTACATACGTAATGTCACAAAGCTCTTTCAGGAATAACGTCTCAGCCTCGGCGGTGATATCGAAGTAGAAGTAAGCAAGTCTGAGCAATGACAGGTTTCCGGACTTATATACAATGCTCAACAGGTGCCTAGAGGTTTCCCGCGATCCTTGTGAATGTGGAAGGCATGTGATAGCGCTTCTGAATCTGCCAGAACCAGACTGAAGCCAGCCAAGGGCCACAAGGCAGCATAGCAGCTGCTTATGAACATCCACCGAACGGCAGCCATACAGCTGGCAAGAAAGGCCGGATAAATATTTACCGAATCGTCGAAATGGACAGATTCCGTCTTGGTACGGTACTGCAGCTACCACGGTGGCAGCTACATAGCATTTCCTTTGCAGCCGTATGGGTGCGCTCGGGCACCTGTAAAAAGCGATTACTCATTGATCGATACCTTTGCGGAACTCAATAATACAATGGTCGAGCTCCTGCCTCCATTGTCCATGTGGTATATTCGCTGTAGCGTACGGACCAAAACAGTTAACTATGGTCATTTCCACTGTATGGTACAGCCTCTGTCAAAAGATTAGAGCCCGGGGAGTTTGCTTCTGGGCCACATTGCTTTGCTCGTAATGCGTCCTCAGCGTCCCAAATCTTCTGAGGGTAAGATTTTTGGTCCTGCTCCCTCCGATGCGTAGGACTTCCATTAGGAGTACCAGGAGTACCACAATAGTGCTTTGAAGCAAACCCCCTGGGCTCTAAACTTTTGAGAAAGGCTGTACATGTGGAACTCCCTCTCTGTACACTGACAAGGCCAGTACACCACGGACCTCTTCATTTCTCGCAGCTTCAACACCAAGCACGCCCGCTCCGACAGCCTCATCACGCACCACACGCAAAACTTCGGGATCGCGCCATTACGCCGGGCACAGAAGGTGAGACGAGCAACGCGTGACGTCAGGGGCAGGAAAGGCGAAACTGCGCGTGAGGCAACGAGGAGGGTGTCGAAAAGCGCGCCGCCAGCAGAGAAGCAGCGACGACGGCGGAAACCTTGCGCGAGCAGCAAAGAAGACCCGAGGCCGCTGCCCAACGTTTCGGGGAGTTCCAAGGTCTGCGGTGTTGTGTACTGCGCGGTCACGAGAAGGGAGGTCGTTGCTGCTGCTGCTGCTGACGGTAGCGGCGACGATGGTGCCTGCTTTGTACACGCACAGTGGGGTCACGACCCTCGTTTCCTGCCGCGCTTCTGTGAGCTGGCACGCTTACAAGCGTGAATCCCTGCTGCTCACACAGCACGCTCACCCGGCCTCGTCTCGTATTCGCTCTGAACCTCGCTACTTTTTCGATCAGCGCAGGCAAAACAGCTAAGGCCCCTGGTAGGTGCTGATTGTATGCCAACTA
This sequence comes from Amblyomma mixtum, assembly GCF_055824585.1. Taxonomy (NCBI): domain Eukaryota; kingdom Metazoa; phylum Arthropoda; class Arachnida; order Ixodida; family Ixodidae; genus Amblyomma; species Amblyomma mixtum. Next base: position 70,848,389 of record NC_143020.1, on the reverse strand, counting down.
ATGACCATTGCACTAACGCCTCAACTCCATGCAGGCTGCCGTTAGCAGTGAATACATATTGCTAAGGAGAAACTGTTACGACGTTTTGAAATCAGATAATGGACTGAACAAAAAAAAAAGGGGGGGGGGGGGGGTGACGTCAATTCTTGCGTCCAAGTCGAACAACATGCTGTGCCGTTGGATGGAAAGTGGCGATGTCATATGCGGGATCTAACGTCCCGAAGGTGGCGCGGTAGATGCTGCAGTGGTGGGCTTTGGATTAATTTAGACCACCTGAGCTTCTTTAATGTGCATCGCACAAAACAAGGGTGTGACTGACGAAGAGCAGGCATGCAGAAGACAGGCTTTCTACAGTTCAGGACCCGAAGTCAGGCGCATCAACGTGGTATGTTCCTTGTGCAGTTATGGATACCGGCTAAGGCGACGAAGTAAGCCACAAGACTCACTGCCGGAAGAGGCAACAACCTAACTCTGTTCAGCTGTCAGATTTTAGAAGGCGCAGATGTGGGACGAAAACAAGACGCCGAGGACGAAAGGTGTCTCGATCGTGCCACCTATGGGCGAACTTCATGACCGTTTCCAGCGTTTTGCAAGCCCGGTTTCCTAGTCTAGGTTCAAAGGCGCAGTCACATCACAATCGTGACCGTTGAAGGTCTGCGAACATTATCACGAGTTAAACCAGCCTACTGGATATTGCACTGCCGAATAGTGAATACACAGTGCTGCATCCTCACTACGGCAAAGCACTAGCACAACGCATTCGACAACGCACAGTGCCGTTGTTGCGTAATCATAGCCAGAAATATTCTCGACAAGCGCATTTTTCAACGGGAAAATGGTTACGAACGCAACTTATTCATAAATTGTAAGATCCACTATAACAATCAATATATCTGCAGACCTTCCCTGGGCAGGCTTGCATTTTTTTTGTTTGCTATTAACGTTTTGGCTATCGTCAAAAACATTCCCCATCGGTTTTCCATGGTAGGCTTAACTACTCGATGCCAGCGATGGACGAACTTTGAAAGAAAGGTTTTGCTACGCATAAGAAATAGGGACCAGTATACCTTGAATATTCCCACAACGGCACCTTACAATGTTGCACAGTTGCCTCCCGATTAAAACTGCAGTTTATCCACGAATCTTAGACTTGGCAGTGTCCTCTGAAGCCAACCTGCGTAGAACGTGAATCGCGAGTCTTGTTCGTCAGCCCGCCACGATGGAGAACCCCGAAGAACCATGCGAATATTATACATTTAGAATACATAGCGGGATGCCAGTGACCATGCGCAGAACAATGACGCCACTCCTGCGCACGCTCAATGGCGCTCGTTATGCCCCTATGCCCTAATCGAAAGTATATTCCCAGCGTCGTCGTCGTTCGAGGGAAACCGCTTCGAAACGATCCTCTCACTTCTGCGGAGCCCCCTCTCCATCACCTCGCAACACTCTCTCCCTCGCGCAGTCTCTCGTGCCATCCTGACCTTCGCGAAAGCAGCGGGCGCGAGCGAGCGAGAAGCGTGTTTGGCCGCCGCCATTGGCACACAGCGCACGCCACAGCACGCGAGGAAACAAGGAAAAAAAACGAAATTTCGTTGTCCTTAACTTGCGCGGTACGTGCGACGGGCTAAGCGCGCGCTGCCTGTGTCTGCCGGGCCGGCTGTTCGGCTTGTGCGTGCACGTGAATAACGGACCGTGACTTCGCACGAGACTGGCTGCTCGCTGCCAGAGAACGTGTCCCACAGCCCACTTTCTGTGTTCCTCCAACCTTTCTGACGAAGTCACGTGCGGGACGAGGCGCGAGTCGATCTCAACGCCGATTAACGACGGAGGTCTAGCGATGGAAAGACACACTAACGCGTTAACTATCAACCCGCAAACCAGGCATAGTTTTCCTCAAAAGGAGTCCCCCTACCCTTCCAGGAGTCGCCTCTGTGCCCGTCGCAAAAGCGTATGTCCTGCACAAGGACGATTTGGAACAGCTTTGAGAAGGATTGCGCAGGCCTGCTGCTACGCTGTTGGAGACAACGAGCAATGCATGTGAGACGTGGGCGTCGTTGATTCGGCGCAAAGCACGTGGACGTGGTTTTGCGACGTCCTGTATCTCGTGGCCTGACCTACACACGCAGAGGTCTGCTTTCGGTGGCAGACTAACGCCGGCTTAGTTTCACGGCCAAACCAGGTCAGCCGGAGACGTGGTCGTGGTATCACAGGTAAAATAAAATTAGACAGCTAAACAAATAAAGCAGTTACGAAGCCTACTGACTACCCGGTTGCAGCAGCTCCTGTTAGGTTGTGATACGTTCGATCAACTATACTGGCGCCTCAAAATTGAACTGCTTATCAGTAACAAGGTTAAAAAATTGCTGAGGCTCAGCTTGGCTAAGCCTGGGGAATGCGAAGCATATTAGTGGCTAGGCTTGGTAATACATGGCTTTCCTTGGTTGAATACTTGGTCATTTTAATACAACCACTAGAAGCCTTCGTCGTGGGGGAAGACAACGGCATGGCTACAGCGGAACGCCGACTAACCCCGAGACGCGCGTTGGGTGGGCGCCTGGATTGCCACGGAAGCCGCGTCTGCCTGCCCGGTGGAGCGAGCGTTTCACCTACACCGAGTGTGAACGCGCGTTCGAAATGCGCGGGTGTGACGGCTAGGGGTCCCACGGTGACGGCGCGAGGTGGAGGCCGGCTCTCTCATCCGATGTCATGTGGTGTGACGTCACGGTGTCACGTGGTGTGACGTCACGGTGTCACGTGGGGGTCCCACGGCGACGGCGTGAGTGGTAGCTCTAGCAATATGCTTTGCATAAAAAAAAATTCGCAGAACATATCACTGTAGTCATAATCTTTACGGTAATCTGGAGCAGGAAAGGTTTGGTTCAGTTTGGTTTATGGGGTTTAACGTCCCAAAGCGACTCAGGCTATGAGGGACGCCGTATAGTGAAGGGCTCCGGAAATTTCAGCCACCTGGGGTTCATTAACGTGCACTAACATCGCACAGTACACGGGCCTCTAGAATTTCACCTCTATCGGAATTCGACCGCCGCGGCCGGGGTCGAACCCGCATCTTTCGGGTCAGCAGCCGAGCCCCATAACCACCGAGCCACCGCGGCGGCTTTAGAAGGAAAGGTCTCATTGGAGAGAGTATTTCTTTTTTTAATCTTAGAGAGAGAGCTAATGATGATGATGATGAATCTGCCACTTGAAACTGAGTGGAAACGGATCATTAAACGTTGAACGAGATACGAAGCCGATGAATTCGACCATCGAAAGAATCGTGCTGACCTTCGATCAAGGACTGAATTGGGAAACGATCGCGCAGCTAAACCCGTATTGGCCACGCAACGTCCCATCGTAATTCGATTGACCTCCGATACGTATCTTCCCGCGTTCTCGCTTCACTGGCTGCATTTTGCTTTTCCCGGGCATATACTCTGCAAGCATTACGGCTATCGCGAGCGCATGCATTCGCTGCTTATAGTGTTCCTACCTGTTTCGTCCTTTCAACCCGTCGGAGCGCTCTATTCAAAAAGCAAAGCAGGAGGACGCGTGTTGGTCAGCGCGCAGGCTAGCCTTACTGTGAGCACGGCGCCAATTTCCGATCGGCCCGAGATGGCTATCGAATGGTGGTGCCCTGGCGGGAACGTGATTTGGAAGCGCAATGCAGGGGCGATGCCGGAAGAGAGCTATTGGTAGCACACACGGATGAAAGAGCGCGATGAAGTGTGCTTACTGAGAATCGGGCTGAGGGCAACGCCTGTAATCACGCATGATGCGATAGGAAAAACTTAGCGTTTTTCTTTTTCTTTCGCAGTAGGGCAGCTTTCGGGTGAATTGACCTTCGCGGCTCAGTTCAGAATACGAAGGGAGAGGAGGCTGTCCGGAATGGTCTGGCACACAAGCGAGATGTAATGTAGACTCAAATGCAACGGCGGGCTGGAAAAAAGGTGCGGGGTTGAGGTATACCCACTATGGACAATCTGTGCGCCATATCCGGTCGGTCGCGAGCTCACATGAGCTCGGCTGCTGGACACGCTACGAACTCCCTATACCATGCATGGCTTGCATGTGCAAGTACGCACTAATGTTAGATCCGCCATACACGTCCTATACTATATACCACGTCTCAGCACTGCGTGTTCAGGTTTGAGAATACAGAAGCCATGAAACAGTTTAATTCGCTCGCTGCCTGAATGTGCACTGCAGACTTCACACAGAGAGAAAAAAAACTACTGAAAAAACTCTGAGATCACTGCGGCGATCCGCATTAGAGCAATGCTAAAGCAAAACGTCCACATACTATATCGACGTCCATGGCTATTTTGACATCCATGTGTAATTTTCGCGTGTAATTAATTAATTAATTACAAATTCTGAACCAATTTTTTTTCCAGAGCAAGATTTCACCAGGCGCTAACACAATTAAACTCTTACACATTTATCTTTACTGGACGACACAATCGGGCGGAAAAGTTTTGATGACGCCACACAGCCACCTCATGTTTTCGCATTAATAAATGCAGTCGCCTTTGTCGCGGGTGTGGTCTCAAAGGCTTCGAAGTGCAGAGCACAACATCCAGTTCATGGTAGCATATGCTCGGACTCCGAAGAAATTTGGGTTTTTCGAGAGTTTTTCTGAAAAATTTTGCGGGAGGGGCGAAAATTTGCCTTTAGCTCTTGACCCCCGTTTCTAGCCCATACGCAGGTATATTATATGCAACGGGGAAGACAGCGCATCTCGGTGGCTCCCCGGTAGCCGTAATGACTGCGTAATTCCTTGACACACATTCACACCGCCGCTGGCGAAATGGCCGCATAAACCACACCGTTTCCCCGCCATCGTGCGCATGCGCCGGAGGTCTAGCGCGAGGAGGAACAGCACAGGAGGCGACGAGAACAATTACTGCATGGGAGAAGGTGTCAAGGACGGAAGTCTTGGCTCCTCATCATACAGTGGCAGAATGCAAATCAAGGAAGAAAGAAACTAGTTTACTTTGAAACTGAGCCAACAGAAGTGGCAAAGCCCGAGCCCATGGGTCAATGATCGCGGTATACCTATACTAAGAGTATAAATCGCACGATTACGACAGTTTCGGTGGTTTACAAGGCCATGGACGAGCCTCTACAGTGTCTTGTGTGGGCTGCTAAAGGATCTATACATTTTACAGGTTACGGTGTTATATTCCGAATTATCATTGCATAAATTATCCGGGTTTAATGCATTTAAGGTTAAGATGTAATAAAACGAAATACAAATCAATCAAAAGTGCACAAAAATGTTGGTACGGTAGGAGGTCCCAAAATAAAGCTGTAGAAGGACCTCTCGTCAAAAATACACGAGTACAAGTACACTAGTTCGGCAGAGCAGCTGGAAAAAAGGAGTAAAGCAAATTGAAACCTATTAGTCATTACTAGTAGGTTGCATTACTAATACTGTTGTGTTTCTACTGTCCCTCTAATTTAACTGTCCAGTTTCTTCTTTTTCGCTATCAGTAGCACTTAAAGAAGCTCTCAACCACTTCAGTGAGTTTGCACAGTCTTCGCTAAAAGCGTCCCACAAAGAGGGTTCGCTGCTGTCGCTTGTAGCACGTGGTACAGCCCGCCTGAGGCGCCCCTGAAGTCACTAACGGGGGTCCCGTTAGTGGCCTATGATAGAAGGCTCAGCAGCAAACCCTGGGGGACTATCACCTTTAGCAAAGACTGAACATTTCATTTAAAAGGTCAGGAGCCACCGCCAGTCATTCTTGAAAACCTAAGAACCTTCATCACTGACAATATGTACCCACCGACAGTAATATTTAAACTCTGAAGTCAAAGAAAGCAGCCCAGTTGCATTTCCATCACATCACAATAACACGGGGAAGGCTGCGTGCTCTAAACGGGTCCCGACGCGCGATGTCTCTCGGGCTTCCTCCGTCTATCCCCCTTACGCGCCGCGGTGACTCAGCTGTAAGCTATTTCCGGTATTCATAAATGCATTCATAAATTCCACGCGAGTACGTCTTTCGAACCATGTTTCAGGACCCCTCGCCGCTTCGCAGGAATCCTACGCAGCGCTGCAGAAGCTGCAGAGTCAGTGAAGTGTGAGACAGAACCGCCGAAACCAGCGCGCATTGCCGAGAATGCTTCGTATTCTGAATATGCAGATGGTTATTTCCTAACGAGCAGACCCAAACAAAACATGAAAATCATTCAAAACGGCGCCTAGTCTGTCGCATTCGCTTCACAACATGATGTTTCGCTGATGCAGTCAATTTTCGAAAAGCAAAGGTAAAAGTGAGTAAAAGATTAAAGAATTAGGAATAGGAGGAAGACAGACCAGGCAAAAATGTGCTATAAGGGACAATGAAGATAAGGTTAAGTTGGCATGAATAGATAGACTACGGCATTCTAAATAAAGTTATCCTATCCTATCTTATCCTAACCACAAAGATACAATTTTGACAGAAAACCTAGCCTTTATCAGCTAGAAAACACCGAAGAAAATTACAGGTGTCGTCATTGCCGGCCGATTTCGCAAACTCCTCCTTTTCGGTAAGGGCGTCACGAGTTTGAATGTGGTGGCGGGAAAATTTTAATTAATCTTTCTCAGCCATAAATGGTTGCTTTTTTTTTCTTTTGCTGGCAGGCAAACGTTATCATACCACAAAGAACCAGATAGTTATATATTACTGAGAGCAATAACTGGATGGAGTTGTCTCCTCACTGCCTCTTTAAGAAACATTTCACGCTTCCTGTAAGCCACCAACACGTTCGTTCAGGCAGCCTATACCGAACGCTGTGCACTCGGGACGACTAGTGCATCAAAAACGCATTAGCCTCCCCCCCCCCCCCCTTCCTCCCCAACAATCCAGACGAGAAATTGTGCGTAAGAAGACCACGCCGAAACCCCATTTTTCGAGGAAAAAAAACCCCCAAGAAATACGTGACTCAAATGGGAAAACTCACTAATCACCCCATCCAAGAGCAACCAACATCACCGCTCTTGTAGTGCATGTTTAGTGTACTTTATGGGGGTGTCATGTCCAAAAGCGACTCAGGCTATGAGGGACGCCGTAGTAGAGGGCTCCGGAAATTTCGACCACCTGGGGTTCTTTAACGTGCACTGACATCGCACAGTACACGGGTCTCTAGAATTTCGCCTCCATCGAAATTCGGCCGCCGCGGCCGGGATCGAACCCGCGTCTTTCGGGTCAGCAGCCGAGCACCATAACCACTGAGCCACCGCGGCGGGGCATTGTAGTGCAAGTCTCAACACATAAAACCTCTCAGGCACATCATTATCAGCCCGTCCCTTCAACGTGGAGGAGGGGCAAGACATGACAGGGGCACCTGTACTCTCTTCTGTCGCACTTCCGCCGGTCAGTGATTAAAAAAAAAACGTGTAACTATCAGTCTGATATAATGAAGCACTACTGTGATGCCCAGCGACCACCTAGTCAGTCTGCAAAGCAAGCAAAAGAAGAATTGAAGCCCGTCCCTGTAGTAGTGTTGTCCGCTATCTCGGCCCCCATTTCTCAGCGGCTTAATATTTACATCTGCGTGAAGGGGCTTAGAGAGAGTCGCGGCGTCGTATTAGTCGGCGGGAGATGAGATACCGGGGCCCCCCACAGAGCCTCCGGGAGGATCGAAGGAGAGCACACGCGCGAGTTCATTTCGAGGCTGCTTTAACTTGCAGATGAGCCGATTTGAAAGCGCCACCCGGCGATAGACAGAACGGCCAGAAAGCGAACGCCTGGGTTCGGATGAAAGTGGAGGGGAGAAACCGAAGCGCAAAACTCGATGGCATATTAGAGGTGAGTTCGCGCTGTGCGCATCTTACCCGGAAAGAGCACCGATCCGCAAACGTTGTCCTCTGATACGGCTGCAACTGCGATGGCTTGGAATCTTCCAGGTTTGTGTTCAATTAAAGGTGCACTAAAGAGAAATCTGAACTCGTCTCTTTACCGCGGGAGCTCGATATACATGTTCCGAGCATTCTTAAAAACTTCGAATTATTGTCCTGCGCGGCCGATTTCCCTAACTTAAATACATCCCGGCTCCCGCCCGTTTTTGAACTTACCGCTGAATGTAGGAGGAATCAACTAACTTATGGAGTGCCTTTCAGGCAGTTGCGTGGCGGCTTCACTTTCGCTTTTATTTTGTTTTTTTTTTAGGTTAAGTTTTCGTGAATAAATAGGTCTAGTCAGAGACTACATAGCTGCAAATTAGGCCTACGGAAATAAAAAATACGCGTGGACTCTTTGCTTTTGCCGATCGCTACTTGTCACTCCGCAGATGGCAGAGCGGCAAGCCGACACGGGACAGGCTGACAGATTGGTTGACTCCTCCTACCGTCAGCGGTGAGTTCAAAAAAAGGCGGGAGCCGAGACGTTTAATCAGATGTAAATTAGGGGAATCGATCGCACGGGACAACAACTGGAAGTTTTTAAGAATGCTCGGAACGCGTAGATCGGGTCCACGCGGTAAAAAGACGAGTTCAGATTCCTCTTTAGTGCACCTTTAAGCAGGAAGACTAGCAAGGAAAAAGGGAGCAAAGGAGCGCACACGTAACGTGATACGAATTTCGTGAAACGCATTGCACGCCATTTATACGAATGGCTGGCCCACTTAAGCAATAATGTGAGTAAAAAAAACTTACTGGACCCATCTTTTTTTTTTCACGAAAAAAGTTTCAAGAAAAGCAATAGGACCGCCTCTTCCAAGAGTCGCCCTTAAATTTTCTCCTACTTACACAGCACCAGAGTGCTCCCTTATTCAAAGTAGCGTCGCCCAGCTCCCGTCTTAAAGCCAATCTCCAAACGGACCTAACATGTGAGCAAACTGGATCAAAACACCATCCCGGCTTCTCCTGGTGTTGAGCACGTCGGATCTGTCCTGACGTCGTAACGCAAGACCTTTAATTTAATTTAAAATTCCTCCTCCTCCTTTGCATCATCCACTCGTCCTGTACGTTTATAGGCCAACAAGTGCGTTCCACGATGCAGCGTCACGTCCTGATTGCTTGGTAGGTATAATCTTAACCAGTGCAGCATCCTTCTCTAACCCTGCCTCGGCATGAGTAGCAGCGCCGTAAACAGTAGAGGAGACATTAGCAGGCAGTACCGTGGTTGCGTGCTTGTAAAACCTGAGGTACCCTGTAACCAGGTTGCAACGAAGAGGTTCCTGGATGACTGTAAGGCCGTTGGAATCAGGTGAGGAATGACCAACGATCAATCCTCCGGCAATGTCCATGAGGCGGGATGATCGTGCATACTTCGTGCATCCAGGAGACTCGCGTGAGCGCAGGCATGCGAGGCAGCTTTAAACTCCTTGTAAATAATACACCCGCCGGAACCGGTTGAAGAATCACCGAAGCAGCCACGCGACAAAAAAAAATACGCATCACAGCTTAACAGCCTTTTGTTCCCCGAGGCAGAAGGGGAGGGGTTGGGGGAGTTGAATTGAAGGGGTCGGCAAGCGCCCTGGTTGTTGCGGCTTGTATGGCGGGCGAGCCTTGATCTGCATATTATGTGGGCCACCGATGCCACCCCCCCCCCCCCCCCTCCTTCTCATGGTATGCCGAGTGAGCAGCTATGCAACCATGACGCGCCCACAAGGGACTCCACTTATAGAAGCCCCGGACAACAAGCAGCTCGAAGAGAATGACCGGCTGGGGCGAGCGACCGCGGAGCGATGGTCAGCACAGAAGAGGAGACGCCAGGCAGGGAGTAGTAGATGGGAGGGGATGCTCGATCCGGACAAGCACGCCATCTATACACGTATGGTCAGCGCGTTCGAGACACGCAGCAAGCGATGTTGGTACAGCGCAACTAGGCGGATTCGAAGAACGATTAAACAGGCCGTAGAATAAAAGAAAAGACAGCCGAAATGATGCTCAACACGGATATGGCTGCGCTTGGGTGCGTGCTAATGAGTAATTACTCCCTTATTACGGGTGTATCTATTAAGTAGTCGGGAGCTTCTGTGCTTAATTATATCACGGTGTATCTGAGGCTCTGCGGGGTGGCATACCAAATGAAGGAATGCTCCTCCAGTCGATCTCTTCGCCCTCTTTCTTTGAAACAAGAGCAAATCACTCAAGCGCACGTGTCTCGGTATTAAAGAAAAAGTGCACCTGCCGTGAACAACGATGTATTTGCTTTAAAAAATATAATCAACGAAACTCATTGGCTACATGCATATTTATATTATATTCAATTCCTTGACAAACAAAAACCAAGCACTGTTTCCAGCGGATAAATACGAGTTCGCTATTGCTGCATTTGGCTGCACTTTCTTCTCAAGGATTTATCGCTCACCAAAACTTTGCTTGTATATGCAGTTCATAGGCGAAATTCTAGAGGCCCGTGTACTGTGCGATGTCAGTGCACGTTAAAGAACCCCAGGTGGTCGAAATTTCCGGAGCCCTCCAGTACGCTGCTCCTCATAGTGCTCGGGACGTTAAACCCCTACAAACCTAAAATAAACAGTTAACAACAGAAAGAAAGCACAAATATGCGATTAGCACTTCTAAGTGACAGCATTTATGGCTATCCAAGGTCGGCCTGTACGGTGTATTTACGCAATGTCGTCTACAGGGGGTCCCGAAAAAATCTCAATCATTCCGCGTCAGCAATAACAGTCAAAGCGATCGATCAGGCAGTCAATGACCCGTACTCGAATGTCGCAGCTCTCGACCCCTTAAGAAACAGGCGAGAAGACCGTTCAAGGCTTCCCCGCGCACCTGAAGAACAGGCCCAACACGTGACGCAATCGCACCAAGTCTCGGCAGGCTAAGAACACAATAGCGCTCTGCGAAAGTGTTACGTCACAAACAGTGACCGCCCCTTATGTGGGCCGGAAGATGCCCGCGAAGCTTCGGGGGATGCGCCCAGGCACTCCGCACCGTATCTCGTGATCTTGACCGCGCAACTTTCTCGCATGCGTGAGCTTACGGAAGAATACGCTCTCTCTCTATTCTCAACCGCTGGGGGGAGGGTACTTCCTCTCCTATTCAAGGGGCGTGTGAGTCACGAAGAGACGAGACCCGACCCCTGTCATGGGGGAAAACGTCTTTTTCTGAGGCGCCTGCCCGCAGAAGACGTGCAGACGACAGACACATGAGGCTGAAGACGACGAAGGAAATCACGTTGAGCTGGAGATAAAGTATGACGTCTGCGAAGAGTTTCGAAGCGTCGGTAAAACTTGTCATGATCAGAGAAGAAACTCGTGATGATCTCCGAGAGGCAGTTAAGAGGGGTAAGGGACTTAATGCAGATAGGAGATGACCGATGGTCCATCAGATTAACGGAGTGGATTTCGCGGACATCCGAACGAGAAAGCGGCGGAGAGACCGGTGGGGAGACGAGATTAGGAAATTTGTGTGGATAGCGTATCGGCACTGCCGGCTCAGTGGACCAAGTGAAGACTAGAGCAAGCAACCCTTTATACTTCAGTGGGCGTAGCTGTACTGATGATCCGCCTGGCGAAAACGTTACGGGCGCACCCGGGCGAATGGTAATTCGTTTAACGTGCGGACTTCCGGGAAAAAAATCAACGTCCACTTCCCGTAGCACATGGCCTAAACTCAGTTATGCAACTGCTCAATCGACAAACCAGCTCAAACAACGCATGCATAGTCACTCTATACACGAGAATGCGTTCCGTCAAGTCGCATTCGCAGACAACTCGCACGAAAGCCACATCTGCAGACGATCGGCAGCGCGGACACGCAGACGACGCGTGATTGGGCGCAGCAGACGACAATCCAAACACGCCACCGCGGTCCGGCGCAGACGACGACAACCAGTTCTGCAAGTACTTATACATATATACGCAATACAAATCTGCTGCAGGGCATAGCCGGAGACACGGCCGCTTAGCGACCAATCAGTGTGCAAGAAGAGCAGGTTTGAAGCAACTCACGCGTGAGGCTACTATACTACTGTCGTCGAAGTTCTCTCCCTATTCGATAACCGTGCTGCGCGCCTTGCATTTCATAACAGCTCGAGGCTCGACGACATGACAGGCGTGTCACGAAGACTGGATTGGGTTGCTGCTGAAAACGAGAGATTTGTACATGCATTCCAGCGTACGACACTAGATTTCTCCCGGCGCCATCTTCTGAGAGGACGCTGCCTGTGAACGTGTTTGCGTTGCGTAAGCTTGCTTGCTCCACGGTTTACTGATACCGACCTCCGGTTATTGGAGAAAAACAGGTTGTGGCGCAAACTCGGCTCGCCTTGTTGTCGCGTTGAGCACTGCCGACGGATGTCTGCCGAGAAAGGAAACACGGAGACAGGGGATGATGATTACGGCGGTGGCGGTTATAGTGACGGTGGTGACAGTTTTCGGTGAAGAAAGAGCAGCGAAAGAGCGCCAATGACAAGGTTATAGCTTTACGCAGGTCTCAGAGATATAATGTGGACGTAAGAACTGTTTTGGAGGCGAAACGCAAAAGGCGCCCGTGTGCTGTGCGATGTCAGTGCACGTCAAAGATTCCCAGGTGGTCAAAAAATTATTGCGGAGCCTTCCACTACGGCAACTCTTTCTCTCTTCCTCATTTCACTCCTACCTTCCTCCCTTCCCTTACGGCGCAGTACGAGTGCGCACCGAGACGTGAGACAACTACTGTGCCATTTCCTTTCCTCAAAAACCAATTTTATTCTTTACGGTGGTTTTTATCAACTCACCTATGCAATTTTATCTGATCTGGTTTGGTTTGGTTTATGGGGTTTAACGTCCCAAAGCAACTAAGGCTATGAGAGACGCCGTAGTGGAGGGCTCCGAAAATTTCGACCACCTGGGGTTCTTTAACGTGCACTGACAACGCACAGTACACGGGCCTCTAGAATTTCTCCTCCAAAGAAATTCTAGCCGCCGCGGCCGGGATCGAACCCGCGTCTTTCGGGTTAGCAGCCGAGCACCATAACCGCTTAGCCACCGCGGCGGCTTATCTGATCTTATGCATGCTTTGGACACCTCATAATTATCATCATCATCGTCATCATCAGCCTTAGTACGCCCACTGCAGGGCAAAGGCTTCTCCTTAACCGAACCCTGGAGTGATACCGGGTACGGCTACTCTTGCCTACAAAGCCTGGCACTCAGGCGGCAGTATGATTCTAAATAAGACAAAATAAATATGGAAGACAGGAGCATTAGCAGAAAATATCCGAAAAAAATTTAACACATGACGCGAATCGCCACATTTCGCACTCCTACCCGCAAGAATGAAAGCAGGAAAAAAGAATCTCCATAGAGCGAAACAAAACAGCTTCGGTTTCTTCCTAGGACGAAACCTGCTAACTCAGACACAAAGAAGTCAAAGTGAAGTATTGCACGTGAATGTCGTAAGTTCCCCCCCCCCCCCCCCCCCCCAAAAAAAAAAGGCGCGGTTTTCCGTAGTTTCGAGAAGGAAACAGCGGGCGGTTTTTCCGTCTGCCTTTCCGTCTGCGTGAGTATACAGCAGACGACACCGCGCACGGGAGCAGACGACTGCAAGCAGGAAGCAGACATCCGTAACACCTCACGCGAATGCTCACTACAGAGTCAGAAAGAGAAAAAAGAGATCCGACTAAGTGAGAAAACAAGAAGCAGAGCACCAGAAAACGAGAGGCAAGCGACCTCGGTTTGAGCGCGTTTCCGGAAAACACCGCTGCGAGCGCGGTCAGCTTCATTTCGTCTGCAACAGAAACCCGGAACAGGAACATAACGCCGCGAAGACGTCCCAGCACGAAGGTATATACTGCCAAAGCTCGCGTTTCTTTTTTTTTTTTTTTAGGGTTTCACGCGCGAATACATCACGTCGTGAGCGCAGAACTCATGTTCTGAACGGAGTGAGCGCGAGACGCGCGTTACAGCGGAAACTGCAACGCTGAACGGTGCGGTGAGATGGGAACAACCTCTGCGAGAGCAGACAATGAGAAAGTCGCTGAGGAATTCACTGTTCTGTGTAATGGAGGACGCGAAAGAAGGTTTCTTTCTTTTTTTTTTTTTGTCAGAGCGTCACACACTCGCCAAGCACACGCCGTAAATTATGACGCGGAGCACTATACGGTTTTGGGAAAAGAGATGCCGCTTGGATGAAACTGACGAGGATTGCCAAAAGCGTGCCGCGAAAAGTGTTTAAAAACTGACCGCACTTGCGTACAGAAAAGCCAGGTGAATAGGAAACTATATGGGAATCCAAGTCGAAAAACACAACAGATAACTTTCTGTCGTCACAACGGAATTGTAACAACGAAATTTTTGTAGTGCCAACATAGTTTTCTATAGTTAATACAGAAAAGTACTACAGAGCTACAGACTACACAAAAGTACAATAAAAAAATTTACAGTACTGCAGAAAATACAACAGAAAAAAACTGTCGTAATAACACAAAACTGCAAAACATTTTCTTCTATTTTTTACACCGTCCTGTAGTTTTTTTTCGGACTGGAATGCATGCAGAAAAATACACAGACATTCGGGCCGCATTTTAAAAAGTGTATAGACACCGAACTTTTGGCTGCGTGTTTTCTTCTTTGTAATGATGTGTAAGGCATTATTATACATGAATTGCCACCTGGTATTCTCCTACGATGGGCAGAAAATTTACAATCGAATTTCTTTCGTGATGCTTCGGTTTCAGTTTCAACAGCCAAATGAGGACTGCGACGTCAACGTGTGGTTACAGGTCACGTGAGGCATGAAAAAAAAAAACTGCAATATAATCGCTGCTTCTATATTCGTCGTCATCCCGGCACTTGAAGAAGGCTAGCTTCAGCACTGTAGTGAATAAAAACGATGAAGCAGCGATTATATCGCAGTTTTTCCATGCCTCACGTGACCTATAGCCTCTCTTTGACGTCACAGCCATCGTTCGGCTGTTGAAACTGAAACAGCATGACAGAAAAATTTGTTTACAGATTATTTAGCGGTCGTAGGCGAATACCACGTGGTGATTCATGCACAGTAGTGTCTTCCGCATCATTGCCGAGAAGAAAACATGCCGCAAAAATTAGGCGTCTGTACTCCTTTCACAGGCCCTTGAAAAGAAGGCGAGACAACAACCTTCATGTGGAGTAGGAGGTGTGGCATACGCTGAATAGCCGTACTCGCAATCATTTTCATTTAAATTTCTCCGTACGCGTTTGAGACGAACCTGGCCATGTCTATAAGCAATCTTTCTTGTTTAGAGATTGCCTATGGCATGCATTCAGAACTTAAACGTACGAGGATTATTTCGGTTCTCGAACAGAAACGACGCGAGTGACTCTTATCGTTGCCATAGGAACGCGCATTACACACTCGAACACATACATACATATATACTTTACACATCTACATACATACATGCATACATACATACCGGCGTGAACGGTGTGCGCGCTGGAGTGGAGAACAACCGACTTGCTCGCCCTAGGACCCGACACTAACAAGGAGAAAAGCGCAAGCAGAGGAACAAATGATGTCCAGCCAGCCACAAACAAGCACACGCCCAGGGATCTCCTGTGAGTATCCCAGAACGCTCGCGCCGCCTCGCCGTTGCCGTCCGACGCAGCTACCGCGCCGAGACGCCGCACTCGGATTACCAACACTTGCCTACGACGGCGGAGAACGGCCCGGCAGACAGAGGCGCGGAGCGCGCTCAACTCTCGCAGGAGGATGTCAATCGTCAACAACAGAGCGGAGCGGCCGAACACTTACTCGCTCATCGGGGACCGTCGTACGCGAAAGTGTCTATGCAAGCGAAGTTCAGAAGCGGCGATGTAGAATATATATAGAAATGCTGGAATTTATTTGAACTACACTAACGAAAGAAGCCAACAGTGATAAAATCCGAGGAAAGCACCAAAGAATGCTCTTTTTAATGCAGAATGCATTTAAGGGCCGCACCGGGAAGTTCCATCGCCACAGTTAGTAGTAGTGGTTTATTTAAAAATAATAGTAAAAGGAAGTAAGATTTTTCCTAACCCCGGCATCTGCCACCGCTACAAGAAGCACCTGAGCTGGGGCAGCGGAAATAGAGGGATAACAGGCAGACTGGAGAAATGAAAGGAAAGAGGTGAGGGGACAGGCAGAAAGGCTGGGGGGGGGGGGGGGGGGGGGGAGAGGCAGAAAATTTCCGAGCGCCTAGGAAGCCGTAATCGGTCTCTCAGTAAAGTTCCGCGTTATAACAAACTAATTACTAACTTCCAGATAGATAATACGGCTTGGATTGTCCCTACGGGTTATTTATGACGAGGTGGTAATAGCGAAACGATGCAGCACACCACCTATCCTCCTCTGCTGACCTCCTCTACGCCTGCTTAGTTTTTTTGCTCATGTAATGGCAACAAAAGACCGCAGCAAGTTCGTGCCGCTGAATCAGTGCGACTGCGAAAGAACAGTGGATCGGTTCAAAACACAGTGCGGTAGTTGCCTCACCCGTGGGCTGCGGCGAGGCGCACAAAGAGACGCTCATAAGCGACGTCATAGGTTGCAGCAGAACTGCTGTACAGTGTTTAGAAACAAGCCTCCGTAGCAGAGGCGAGGTCACGAGACGCCCAGGAATGTGTTTGCGCGTCACCTGTTGCCAAATGTGGCGCTGCGAAGGCAACATCTTGACCGCTCTGAAACTATTGTGAAGCGAACAATTCAGAGCTCACTCAGCTCCGGTTGCGCGATTGTATGTTTTTTGTTTTCTTATTTCGTCAGGCAGCCACTCATACAGGGCGCCGACATTAAGACGCCGGGAATGAATTTGGTGTTGTAACATGCGAATAACCACTTTTTTTTTCTTCAGTGTTCAAAGATGTTCAGAGTTGTAAACCCTATAATGTCCATCATCATCAGCCTGCCTGCGCCCACTGCAGGGCAAAGGCCTCTTCCATGTCTCTTCCATTAACCATGTCCTTTGCCGGCTGCGGTCACCGTATCCTCGCAAACTTCTTAATCTCATCCGCTCACCTAAATTTCTTCCACCCCCGGCTACGCTTAACTTCTCTTGGAATGCACTCTGTTACCCTTAAAGAGCAGCGGTTATCTTGCCTTCGCATGACATGCCCTGTCCAAGCCCATTTCTTCCTCTTGATTTCGACTATAGTTGTCATTAACCCGTGTTTGTTCTCTCACCCACTCCCCGCCCACATCATTTTTCTTTCCATAGCTCGCTGCGTTGTCCTTAACTTAAGCTGAACCCTTTTCGTTAGCCTCTACGTTTCGCCCCATAGGTGTGTAAACGGTGTAAGAGCATATCGCCATTACTCCTTTCACTGCACTCTCATTCAACTTGGCTTTAGAAAGTGCGTAATTATACCGGAGCGGCCTTCGTACTTTCTTCTATTTGCGCTTCCTTCCCCTCCCCCCTTCGGAAGCCTAACTCTGGCGAGCTGTCGCAGGGTTGACAAAGCGAGTAGCGCCGCTCCAGTTGAGCGCGCGTGCGTGACTCCATTCCAACCGTTCTGTTCCCATGGTCCGCACAATGGCGCGCGCGTTCACACCTCCGGTTGCGTGCAGCTGCCGGTAGCGCCTGAAACCCGATATGCGCAGACGCCGGCGGGAGACAACCGACGAGGCAATGGCGGCAAAACCACGACACGCGTGCAAAACATACAGGCGTGCCTGCCAGCGTACGTGCGCAAAGGCGTGCCGCCGGCATACACCATACGTCACTTCCGGAAAACAAACCCCTCTCCCCCTCCCTCTCTGCCGGACGGCGCCGCACCGGACGGCCACCGCTCCAAAGGGGAAGCGATGCTGTAGAAGTTCGATACTGGCATCCTTTGTGTTCGTAGTCGATAGACACGGTATGCTGCCTGTATTTGTGCTTGTACATACGTAAAGTATCGCACGGGATTTAGCGTTCCGAAGCTGTACACAGGCTATGAGGGGCGCCGTAGCGGAGAGCTTCGACAACCCGGGATGTTTTAACGCGCACTGGCTTCTCGCAGTACAGGCGCGTATTTTGCATTTCTTCGCGAGAGAAATGCGGCCGTTGCCACCGGGAGCCAAATAAATGTTTCCTTTAATGAATCGTATACTTTATATATATAAAGGCAGCAGAAATTGAAAGAAAAACATAACAGGATTTAATTCACGACGTTTCTGCTGAAGGACCACCCTTTTTCGAGTGTGCAGAGGTGAGAAAGGCTGGTCCGCCAGTTGAAACATCGTGAATTAAATACAGTTATGTTTTTAAATACCTGGTGACTGTCTTATATTGATCAATCAGCTGTCACGAAATAACTTTTGAAATATATATCTATGTATATGAAAACTGCGCCACAGCATATAACCGGAGCTAATTGCGCGCACAGGTTCCGCGGCTACAAGCGATTACCTCCATACGCCAGGGTTTGAAGGACGCGAGGTGCTATGGGCGCACTCTTTGCGATGTCCGTTCAATTGCGCTTTCATGGCTGTAAACGAGCACCTCCGGGCATTATGCACGCAAACGACTGCGAGCACAATCGTAGCTCGCGGGCAGATAAACGCTACGATAGGTTGAGACCACGTGACTGGACATGAGCGAGTCATTTCGGGTACGCGTGACCCGTGAGGTGGAATTAGCGCTCGATCAACGATCGCTTACGGCGCACGTGCGTCCTGAATTGCGAGATCGTATAAGCGGTAATGGGAAGGGCCGTTGAACGAATTTGCTGCGGCTTCGGATGATTCTCACAACAACCTACGTAAAACTGCTGAATCCCCAAGGAAAAGTTCGCAGTGACAGCTGCAAATAAGCCTAGCTTCCTGCGAAACAAACGTTATCGCTCTCTTAGTATGCGTAGCAGAAAACAGACGCGATGCCGAACGTGCAAGGCTGGGAAATGGGGAACTCTCAAGAGTGTACAATACCAGCCACCCGTGGTGATACGATCCAAGTGGGACTGGGAGCGGGTGAGTGCTAGGGTGAGTGCAAGGATGAGTGCAAGGATGAGTGCAAGGATGAGTGCAAGGATGAGTGCAAGGATGAGTGCAAGGATGAGTGCAAGGATGAGTGCAAGGGTGACTTCAAGGGTGAGTGCAAGGGTGAGTGCAAGGGGTGAGTTTAAGGGTGAGTTCATAGGAGTTCAAGGGAGTGGCGGGTAGCAGTGTGCGACCAAAGCCACTTCACTTCATCGGTCCTGAGAGGGCGAAAAGAGCGACGATTATTTTGGGTATTTCTCTTATTTTTGAAGGGGATAATTTTCCACTGCTTTGTGGAGGAAGGGATTCCGATCATCTCGCATGTCCCAGGTCACACTGCGGCGCGGGTGACTTGCGCGTAGGTATACTGGAACAGGGAGATCTCCATTCGCATAGTCAATCGCTGCTTCAAAAGTAGGACCCTGGAGCACACTTTATCTTTTTTTTTTCTAAGCTATTTTTCCTCCAGGCTCATGATACCCTTATAAGCTTCCGAACGTGGATGCATGTGATAAATTTATTTGCTTTTTGACGCCGAAAAAAATGTTTCCCGTAATATACGTATCGCACTACTACATACCTGATTTGCATAGCGAACCTATGCGGGGCGGGAGGACAGCGGTGAACTTTACAGTCCTCTACAGACGTCGGTGGACGTCGTAAAGACAGCTACTTTACGACGACGACGTCCACCGAAGCCGGCCGTCGCGAGTCGTCGCCGACGTAAACATATTTGCGCCCGTTGTCGGCGCGCCCGTAAGCTGAAAAATATGGGGACGCCCTCCGTAATCGTACCACATTCCGTAAACATGCCGAGTCAAGCAGGCTGCCCATATGCACGCGCTGCAAAGAAACTGCAACAGAAGCCACACGCTGCACGCATACGAAAAACGCGATATTCGTAGCCTGGGGCGACACTGCGCGCTAGAGGTCGGTGTACCCTGTGTTAACGCTGCCTGCGGGCACGGCTGCAGTCACCCCACCTCATTGCAGGGATAGCGGTGTGTAGACTGGAGATACTGTGAGCAAACAACCGAGGTGAGTGGAAAGATAGAAAGATAGAAAGGTAGATGCGAAACCAAAAGAACCGAGGGGCGCTATGCAGAGACCGTATTTATGAGCGGCGGAGGACGCACAGTCAGAGATAGGAACCTGTTCCGAGCGTAATTCCGCAGTTTCGCTTCGCATCTGGGCTGAAGCGCATCGCGTGTAACGTTGCTGATGAGGATGGTCATATGCCGAGCACGATGCGGTAGATAGAAGTCCGCGTGTGCGCGCGAGAAGGAGATAAAGAGATAACACGCGACAAAGTGCCTTGCAAGCTTAGCTGATCAAAGTCTCTCTCTCTCTATATATATACATGGCCTGTTCTGAAAGTAGTAGGACTCATTTTTTTAAACAAAATTTATGCAAGAGAATAGTACAAACGATTACAATTTTTCAAAGGAGCACCCTTCCGCACCTACACGCTGCTGCCAATGAGTTTCACAGTTTTCTTACGCCTCCAGGAACGTCTGGACCGGAATGCTGTTTAGCTCCCTCGTCACGGCCTGTTGAACCGCCTCTACCGATCCGTGATGTTTCCCCTTGAGCGTCGATTTTATTCTCGGGAATAGAAAAAAGTCTGGCGGGGCCAAGTCGAGACTGTAGGGGGGCTGAGGCAGCGTTGCCGCCTTGTGCTGGGCAAAAAATCGGGGTCCTCATTCACATGACGAAGAAGATCCTACCGGTTGGCCTTTTCCTCCTCTGGCAAAACTCCCGGAACCAACTTCGCGCACGCTTTCCTCATGGATAAGTTTTCTGCCACGATCTCAAAAATTTGGGTTTGAGGAATGCTCAAATCATCAGCAATCATTCTGGTACTCATTCTACGATCACTGTTAAGTAACTGTTTCACTCGCTACACATTTTCGTTGGTCTTGCTGGTCGAAGGGCGTCTGGAGCGGTCGTCTTCCTCCACTCTTTCCTTACCTTCTCGGAACAGCTTGTGCCACTCAAAAAACACCTGATCTACCCATGGAAGCGTCACCGTAGGGCTCCTTAATCATGTTTTGAGTCTCTTTGCCCGTTTTACCAAGATTTACTCAAAATTTGAACGCGTATCGCTGATCCAGTAAACCCTCGATGATTCTGCGTGACGAGACGTTTCGACAGGGGTTCACAGTACAAGCGACCTCCTCTCTTCAACGGCCGAGAGCCGACTGCCGATTTTCCCCAGCATTCCCAATATCCCCCTTCAACGATCCTGTACGCACAGACCACCTCTCGTCCGCCCGTTCGCCCAGGAAAAAACCAGTCCTAGGTCCTGTTTCAGAACAGACCCTGTATGTGTGTGTATATATATATATATATATATATATATATATATATATATATATATATATATATATATACCTTGAAATATTTGAAGTATTGACAAAAAAAAAGCCTTTAAATTCTGGTTTGGTTTATGGTTTATGGGGTTTAACGTCCCAAAGCGACTAAGGCTATGAGAGACGCCGTAGTGGAGGGCTCCGGAAATTTTCGACCACCTGGGGTTCTTTAACGTGCACTGACATCGCACAGTACCCGGGCCTCTAGAATTTCTCCTCCAAAGAAATTCTAGCCGCCACGGCCGGGATCGAACCCGCGTCTTTTGGGTGAGCAGCCGAGCACCATAACCGCTGAGCCACCGCGGCGGCTTCCTTTAAATTCTGTACCTTTAGCTTGTACACTGGGGTTCATACCATGGCCTCTGCGAGCGACAAGTACGTAACGCAGAGTAACAAGATACCAAAATATACCGTGTCCTGCGCCACAGCATACACAGAGATGCGTTATCAGATTATAAATTATAGCGGAAGTGCAGTCGTGACTGGCCAGTTATCAGTGGGCAAGGCTCTGTTAGGGCAAAGCCCTAACACCGTCAGCAATGCAAGAAACCGGGTCACACGTTTTGTATCTAACACGGAAACTACACTCGGAAGAACAGCACATCACTAACGTTTATCTTGCTAGCGCACCGACGAAGGGAAGTGCACGATGAGCAAAAGAAAATCGTTGCACTGCTCATTGTTTCCTTGTGATGTATAATCGAGCGCCACTCCCTAAAGCCTGCGCAGAAGGCAACAATTAAGATCGGCATCTAAAACGCTAGCTAACCCGTGCCTCTTCGTTGAAGTCTTGCCGGCACAACACCACATTTAGAGCGGATGGTCTATAGCCTTGCGTTTAGCAACTCCTCGCAGTATAACCGGTTGCAGGCGCGTGAAAGAAGATGCGAAGCAACCCTAACCCTCTAACTTCACTAACGTGGGTGACGTTCGCGCTATCTGGTATAGATCTACCGGGAAGGGTACGTAATTGGGTTAAACTTCTCGCGTCGGAGAGAGATTCTATCATGGCAGGCATTGCGAACACATCACGTTATTATTCATTTTGGCTGTTGAAGGTGTTAGCGACATTAATTAATTCGTCTGGACAAAAAGAAGAGGACGGTAGTGGAAGACAAAAACAGAGGTAAAAAGCAACAAGGAAAAGCAATATATCTTTTAATTCCGTATTTATTCGGAACGGCCGTCGAAGCGAAAGGGGGCTGCGGCTTAGTCAAGCTGTTTCTCAGCTTTTTCTGCGCCTCCGCTGTCTGTATCTTTACAAGGCAGAAATAAAGAATTTGAATTTGAAGAACGTGACCCGGCTACAGTGATCCGGCCACTATCATGACATCTTAGAGATGAGCGAAGACCTACTGTGGCGTGTCTTCGTAGTTGTCTATACAGATTTTACTAGTTTCTAAGTCGCCCGCTAAACATATACGCGTCGCTCTAATCGAATCAGACCAGCAGGACACTCTACATACACATCGTTCTCTTAGCACTAACCTGAGCGGTTCAGTTGAGGATAGCGCCGAGTCGAAGCTGTGTCTTCCCTCCTTGCTTACATCTCATACTATTGCCTTCCCTCGCTCGAAGCTTTGTGCCGGTCGTTAATATTGACAGAACATACAAAAACTCTCCCCTTGAAGGGCTATTTGCATGCCTATACTTAGTGGCTATTCGTTTTACACCAGTTTACCGGGCGGCATGGGCGGGGCCAGACAGGACCTCTGGACGTGCGCAGCCGGTGTCTGGTACACTGGCATACGTTTACACTCATAAGTCTTCACCATGCTAAAAGCCTCTAATGTCGCCCGAGTCTAAGAAAAAGGCGCCATGTTGCGGGCATTATACGGCGGCATCTTATCCGCCCTTGGGTGGAGTGCCCAAACCCGGTCGGTCCGCAGAAACGCAGGTCTTCACCCTCGGCCCGGTCAAACGCCGGACGTTCTTTCTTCTTTCTTCACTCGCTCAATTAATGTTGCTCAAGCGCCAGCTTTCTCTTCGTAACCACAGTGCACATCCTCAACCCTTTCACTAGCGACCAGACGCTCCACGTGGGAGGTCCACGCCCTCATCCTCGCAGCCCCCTTTAAGCAGGAAGTCCTCACTTCATACGCCGGAGAGAGAGTGGACAGCTTGCAATAAAGCGACCACGCCTCTAGCGAGTTAAACTGCGCGCCCGTTCCCCGCTGGCTGGAACCACGGCCCTTTCTTCGTAGTGCCCTGTCTGCTTCGGCCCATGCATGGTTGGCGTGTAGAGTGGTATTACGCGTCTCCTCAACCGGAACGCGCAAGAAACCGCGCACAACGAGCTAGACGAACGAAAGAGACTGAGTAAGAAGGGCGCAGTACTCGGATTAGCAT
Source organism: Amblyomma mixtum (assembly GCF_055824585.1). Classification (NCBI taxonomy): domain Eukaryota; kingdom Metazoa; phylum Arthropoda; class Arachnida; order Ixodida; family Ixodidae; genus Amblyomma; species Amblyomma mixtum. The sequence goes on along the minus strand of NC_143020.1, from coordinate 70,824,809 downwards.
AGGCAATGCAAAGGTCGTGCTCCTGAAAAGTAAACTCTCGCCAATACGTAACCCTTTCGGGGAAAACGTTCTGTATAACTTTTGGCAGTCTAGGCACGAACGGTACAAAAATGTGAGAGGGCGCAAAATAATGCAAAAAGGAAGGGTCAGAGTAAGAGGGTGTGTACTGTTTCGAACAAAAAAGAATAGCAGCCAAGAGAGTACATCTCACACAGACACACCGGATTAAAACACAGTACAAAGGAAGAGGATGATCCCCGCGAAGATATGTTGCTCCACGTCAGGTCTGTTTCACTCGAGAATAGCACGTCGAATTACGGGAACACATGTTCCGAATCATGACAAGTACGGCATTGTAAGGATAGATCTCGTGTTATTTCCGTGCGCTCTACATATGCTTGCCGCCAACTTGCCGCATGGTTACAGCATGGTGTCCATGATGCAACGCGGAGCCGCGCATGTACGCTGACCTCTTCGCGTGTACAGCGTGTACAGATTACGCACGAGTCACACGAGCACACGGGGAATCTATATGGAATCCAGGATATGGAAATATTCGGCAAAAGTTGCAGAAATCCAGCATTTCTTCGTTCCTGCTAGCAGATACGTTAAAACTGGATTCCATCGAACAAAGTATTGCCATAGTGCAAGGAAAATTTGAAAATTTGAGCAAACGCTGAAAACATTTAAAAGCGCCCCGCCGCGGTGGCTCAGTGGTTATGGTGCTCGGCTGCTGACCCGAAAGACGCGGGTTCGATCCCGGCCGCGGCGGCTGAATTTTGATGGAGGCGAAACGCAAGAGGCGCCTATGTGCTGTGCGATGTCAGTGCACGTTAGAGAACCCCAGGTGGTCGAAATTTCCGGAGCCCTTCACTACGGCGTCCCTCATAGCCTGAGTTGCTTCGGGACGTTAAACCCTAATAAACCAAACCAAACCTTTAAAAGCGAGATTTTCTCCACGCACCACCTCATCGCCGATCCATCTTCTTCCCAAATTCTGTCGAATTAAGCATAGCACGGCTGCAGAAGTGTCTGGACTGCCCGACCGCGTATAACGGAGCCGTCGTTACAGCGTCATGATGATGGCGGCCGAGGCCTCGGCGTCGCCCGTCGCGGGACGCTGCACAAGCGGGTCAGTAGAAGTGGAGGCTATCCCCCTCGGAATATGAGCCACGGCGGCGGTGTTATGGTGCTGGGTCTTGCGGGCGACACCTGCCGTTGTCCCTTCGGGACGACGCCGGAAGTATATGGCCAGCCGACGTGACGGCCGCCCACCACGCCGTGACAGCAGTCGTCCCCCTTCCTTCACCGTGTACTGGGGGCGGCTATCTAGATCACGGTCGCCCGAGAAACGAAGCCACTGCGGCCGGACGGTGTCCTGGTGAAGGTGGAGGAAGGGAGGTCGCTGGGAACGGAGCGGCGACTCGCTTGCTTTCTCGACACTACGAGTGCTTCTGTGGTGGTGTGTGTATAGGAGTCCGCATTAAGACCGTAACGCCCGGGCCATAAGTATGTGGATACAAGGTAGGACACCAACCACTGCGTCGTTACTGGTCACCTCATCGAGAAAAAAAAATGATTTTTTGGTTTTTATGAGGTTCAACGCCCTTAAACTCAGGCTATGAGGAACGCCGTAATGGAGGACTCCGGGTAATTTAGACCCTCTGGGGATCTTCAACGTGCACTGACATCGCACAGTACACGGGCCTCGAGAATTTCGCCGCCATCGAAATGCGACCACGGCGGCCGAAATCGAAACCGCGCGTCTTTCGGGTCAGCAGCCGAGCACCGTAACTACTGAGCTACCGCGGCGGCCTCCAGATGAGTTTGGATTGATGCTGCCGCAATAATGTAGACAGGCATACAAACAAGTATGGCATTACCTTTGTATCGGGCCGGTGGCGAGTGGCACCTTATCTAGTGAAATAAAAAGGTTAATTGTTTTATTTGTTTTGTAAACCCCCCTCCCTCCAACCCCTTCGCTTTGAATCCTGTTCTGTTTATCCCCCGCACAACCAAATCAAGTATTTTTCGTGTTCAAAGCTAGATTACTTCGATTTCTGTGACGTTTCGTGCGATTTCTCCAATCTGCTTTTGCGCCACCAATACTCGTCTCCCCTTCCTCCTCACTACACCTGATGTGTTAATTTTGCTTTCCCTGTCCCTAAAAGCTAAACCTACTGTAAAGCTCACCGTGTCCTCTCCGATATCTGGTCGTATGCCTTCACAGTTTGCGAGAACATGTTTAGGTTTGTTTTGGTTGTACAAGATTTAACGTTCCAAAGTGACTCGGGCTATGGGGGACGCCGTAGTGTAGGGCTCCTGGTAATTTCGACCACCTGGGGTTCTTTAACGTGCACTGACGTCGCACAGTACACGAGGCCCTAGCATTCACAACATGTTTAATGTACCCTACACTGCTTCCGCATGACACAAAGATATCAACTGTCTGTTCATTCTAGCTCCTATGTAACCTGGTTTTAAGGCAACCTGATCTAGCCTCACACAGAAGGGTACTGCTGCCTCTTTAATTATTATGCTGTGTTCCCTTCCAGATTTCCTTCTGCAGTGCATTAAGAGCGCCATATATCGCATCCAACACGCTTCTTTCCATACTACAAGACACCGCAAAAACACCGCAAAGACACCGAGCAGCCCCCACGTGCTGGACTAATCTCCGAGACAACGAGGGCGAGCGCAGCACGGTGCTTCCGCCTCCCCTCTTCGGCGACGCGCAGAGGGGATATATCCGAGAGCGACAGGTATGGGATCGGAGGCGCCCAGCAGCTAGGTCGACCCACACGGCGACTTTCAAGAGACACACACACTGGCATACTATCTGGGCCTTTTATTTTTTTTTTTGTTCTCTCTATCCCTCCTTTCTCTTAGACGTCCAGTGTCCCTTGTGCGACAGCTTCGACGCGCAGAAACCGCGGGAGACAGCTCGACAGACAGGTAAAGAAAGCCCGTCACTTACACTAAACTTTTTCCCCTACTTTTTTTCTTTTGTTTTGACGTACATGTCGGGACGACGACGGCCGAATAATGAACCTGGTCGAGACCCCCTCTTTTCGCAGGACGTAGCCGCCTGGCGGTGTCACTCTCGGTGCGGTCGGGTAGCGCGCGCACGGAACGCGTATTTGTGGTGGCTAGCGTATCCTTGGGACAAAACCGGTCACCCGCTGCCGTTGTTCGTAAGCGCATGCATGCGTAAGTGCGTTTGTGTGTGTGTGTGTCATATGTATCCTAGCTTTGAGGGTGTCGCAAAGAGGATAGAGGGGGGGATGCAGCCGAAGAAAGAAGCGGCGAATGCTCGCTAAAAGTAGGCCCTGCAACCAGCAAACACTTCGATCTATTTTCGTGACATGCCAGCCAACCGCTTTGCATCTGCCATGACCGCTAGGAAGGGCAAGGCGGCTGACCGCGAAGCCATCACGGTAGGTCGCCGGCATTGGTTACACGGCTTTCCTTAAATATACACCTAATTTTATTGCGTGTTTTGTTCTTTCAGATGATGTGTTAAAGATTAGAATATATAGATTACCGCGTGGTATTCGCCTACGACCGCTAAACAATTTGTAACTGAATTTCTTCTCTCATGCTGTTTCGGTTTCATTAGCCGAACGATGACGGTGACTTGTAGTTGGTGTTTAGGTCAGGTGATGCACCAGAATTCCTTTCTCTCTCTCACTGCCGACAATCTTGTCAGGGTAGAAGACAGACAAAAGGGGAGGTGAAAAGCGCGCCAGCGACTCGCGCGCTTTGGTCGAGGAGCAACTTTTTTCTCTTTTTTTTTTCGACAAGAAGAACAACTCCGCCAACAGTAGTTTGGGAAGGCTCGCCAACACAAGAAAACAGTCACTGCACATACCAGGTGGGCCAGGTCCACTGTTCCCTTGCGTACACAAACGACCTCACGCGTAGCGCCTGCCTCCACCGCTCGCCAACCTGACTTCCCACAAACAGAAGGAACGGACGGAGTCGCCAATGCAACAACACGCCTCCCGCGCCTTTAAAAACGAGCGGGGAGTGAGGGGGAAGTGCAGTGCGTCAGAAAGGTGAGGCCGAAGTACCAATACTTCTGTAGTCCACCTTGTCGGATGTGCGCGAAGACTCGTATACGGCATGCGTACACACAGCGAGGCGTGCACTCCGAAGCGTGTAGCGGTGCTATTCTGGGGATCAATGAATATGGAGGCGTAGAGAGAGACAGAGCAGTGAGCCAGAAGTGAATCAGGAACCGTGGAGGCGACGGCACCTGGGCCTTTATTTTTTCTTCCGCGGAGGACGTGGACGGGGAAAAACCGCGCGCAATATGGTCGAGTTCGAAATAAAATGCGCGTAACCTCCCAGTCGCTCTCTTCCGTCTCTCCTGCAAGTCCGGAGAGGAAGAAGGAATCACCACACCAAGCAGTTCCAGAAAAAGGAACTCGCGCCCCTGGGACTTCCCTCAAATTTCCGCCAGCACGCACGAGTATGGCGAGTTACCGGGTTAAAAGAGGTCCTTCAGTAAATCATGTTGCGCAGTGAGTTGGTTATCAGCACTTGATGAAGTAGCGCGACAGGAAGAGGACAAAGCAGTAAGCGCTTGCGCGCGCTGTCTCTTGCCTCGTTGTCATGTCCCCGGTTGTGTAAAATTTTTAAGCATGGAGGTACTTCGCATGGGCCCAAGGTTCGCATGATTAACAAGCCAGCGAGCAAACTAACCTCACGGTAACCATAGCACGGAGGTAAGCGTGGCTTACCGGGCTAGTTGGTGATTCTAAGCAGCAAAAAAAAAAGGGTAAACAGCATTGTTCTGTTCGCCCTTTCTCTCGCCCTTGTCTTGAAAGCTGCGCTGTTTTCCTAATTTCGTTGCTACGGAGGAAATGCAGCCGTGTCTGCGACCGTAAACCACTTTCCTTTTTGTTTTTCCTTTTATGCATGAAAATGCCGCCACTGCTCCTATGATACATATGCACTAAAGAAAGCTCTACTATCATTTAGACTGACAGTTGGAAGCACTTTTTCCCCGGACACTGCGCACTTACTGCATCGTAAAGGAAAAGGCCACCGCCCATGTCTTGAGTGTTGCACGTCGCACTGAGCGTAACTGTATGTTAATGTTATTGATCAACAGTCCAGTTCAGTATAAAGAGCAACTAGGTGTAGACCCCCCAGTGCAACCGATTTTCCAACCAGGCTTTCGCCCTTAAGCGCCTTAGAAATGGCTTCCAAGGATCGGCACGACGAGGTCAGGGCAACTTACGGTATGTGTCAGCCTCCGCGCATCATTCGAGGTATGGGAGAGTTGCGAAGATCCGTCCGAACACTCACCTGCGAAAGCAAAGAAACGTATACACATTAAAACAAGCGCACGGGCGCATATTTGCATTGCCAGCGTTCTCAACATCGACACAAGAAGCCATACATTGTGTGCCCATGAAAAAAAAAAAAAACGCAGGCCTCTAGGATCATAAGATCGGCATATCTCCAGTTCCTAGTGCGTCGAAACATCCGCCATTCTTTTTTAGACGTTGAGACCTCCAGTTGAAATGCGATTGTTGCCACACTGCAAAGAGGAAACCTGACGCCTTTAGTTCATCTCCTCTCCCCACCATGCCATTGACACTCAATGCCCTTGACACTCAATGCCCTTGACACTCAATGCCCTTGACACTCAATGCCCTTGACACTCAATGCCCTTGACACTCAATGCCCTTGACACTCAATGCCCTTGACACTGATTATTCGCCCTCCTACATCGCACGATGTGTGGCGCCTCCAAGTTTGCTGCTTCAAGCCGTTTCGGTCACCCCTGAAGAAAGCAAACCGGTTCCGGAAAAGTGAACAATCGCTTTCGTTCCCATTGTGCCTTTACATAGAGCCAGGAAGATTCCTGCCCATGTTTGCCTTCAAACCGCAGTAGCAGCAGTAGCTTCGGTACATATCGGCAAAATGTAGCCGTACGTGCTCTAAGTCATCGCTAGCTGCTTCTCTGTAACAAGTAACGAGCATCTACAGCATTACTTGCCGAGCTCATCTTATAGCATCGCCTCCGCTACGGCAAGCTGTCGAGCCAGTACCAGTCTGGATGATTAATACGAAGTTGCACTTATTAATTGGAAGGGCTCAGCACTCCGCACACAAGTAATACCCCTGTCAAGCGCACAAGTTAAGTGCACTTGAGTGGAGTGCGCTTCGGAAGGCAAAGTTCCCTCGTACTTAAAAAAAAACCTTTTTCTTCCTCTCTTCCCTCACGGCGCGCTTCAGGTGTCCACCGAGATGTGAGACAGATACTGCCCCATTTGCTTTCCCCCAAAACCAGCCAACCAACCAACACTCCCCCCCTCCAAAAAAAAAATGACGATACGAAATGAGCGGTATTTTTCAAGAGGCCTACGAAAATGAAAAAAAAAAAACCCTTAAAATTCGCTGTTTGACGTGATATCGCAAACAAAATGAGCTTAAACAGTTTCTAACGATGGGAAAAATATACAAACAGAAGAAAAGACAAGACCAGCCAAGACTATCCAGAATTTTGACAAACAAGATGGCGACGGGAAGCGATGTTGCATCTGTACGCGTTCCTTTGTTGTGTTGCTTCGCTTGTAGCTGTAACGAAGAAATATTTTTAAAGAAACACTGTTACAACAAGTAAAATCAACTTGCGAATACTTTTATGCATCACACATACTAGTGTGCCTTCAAAGTCGCTGCTGTCGAGGTTATGCACACAGCCCTGAAAGTGCGTTCCGTAAACGCACTCCAACCGGAGTGCACTCTTCCTGCGAGTGACACTCCACCTGCGACGTTTAGATTTGACAAAGTGCATTTATAGCTAATGACACTCTCCGTAAGTGCTTGACAGGGGCGTAATACGCATGCGCAGAGCCCGGGCACAATCCAAAGCTGTCATGCACCATTCTAGGCGCAACGTCAGAAATGAATGAAGGTCATCAGCAGACACTTTCCGGTCCAGTTACGCAAGGTGGCAATGTGTGGCCACTTGCACGGTTTATGTTTTCGTAATCCCCACCCGCAATGACCCGAGACATAAACAGCGCCCAGAACATGTGGATCTGTTACGCAAGGTAAGGCGTTTATCTGACCATATACATTTCATCAATGATCGCCCTTGTTGACATCGTAAGGTGTTTATTTGACCATATACATTTCATCAATGCTCGTCCTTGTTGACATCAATGCCTTGTCGCAGTGGCGTAAGAACACGCACGCGCACGTATGTTAATTGCACGTTACGTCGCCGTCCCGGCGCAGCTATGTCTTAATTGCTCCACGCAACCCAAGAGGCACGCGGCTACTTCGTCGTACAGACGCCCGTCTCCTCAAGTTCGCCAGTGGAACGCGCCAGTGTTGATCTTAGGCGCATACGACTCCGATGGCAAAGGCAAAAACGTCTCCCCATCCCCGCTGAGCCAGATCCGCGTCGCGTCTCCCATCGCTTTGAAAGGCAACCCGTTATGCGCCCAGCTGCAGGAGAGGACAAAAGCGGCCCTTTGTGCGATAACCTCATGGTCACTCGGACCCTTCTGAAAATCGCGCCGCCAGAAACGCGGCGTCTGCGTACGCGTGGAGGGACGTCGTGTTTAAAGGATGCAGAAACCGAAATTTTCATTTTCGTGTACTTTCTTTTGGAGTGTTTATAGTAAACGCAGATCAAAGGAGTGTGGTGTGTTGTGTTCAAGGGCGCATAAGCATCTAAGGCTATCATGAGTCAAGCTTAAGGTATAGGAAGATTGTTTCCTGAAGAATTTTACAAAAATGTAAAAAAAAAATACATGAGTGGCGTAGTGGGATATGAGTGGTGTAGAGGGCCTAATAAGTTCGCACTACTTATAGTCGGATACAACTCAAGTCTGCAGTGAAGCGCCGCCCACAATCAGCCTCTGCGCACAGAATTCTTCCACGACGAAAAAGTAGTCCGCAGCTTAAACGTTTCTTGTTACCTATAACAAGGTTTGTCACAAGAAAAAAAAAATTATGAACTGTAGAATTTTGATACGGAATGTTTGATATAGTCAAACATTAAAAAGCTGATTTCGTTTACAGTTGCGGTTGGCCAGCGGAGTAATACAGGACGCCGCGGACCGCGGCCCCGTGTTAGCAACTGCTGCTTTTTTTTTAAAGTTGTGTCCTACCATAGTAATGACAGAGGAGAAAAATTTTAGAACTGGCTAACGGTAAAAGATTTAAAGGAGGTCCGGTAACCTCGGCGGCCATCTTTGGCTGGGCAAGGATCTCGAGGCTCCGAACCAATGGAACAGAGACATCAGCCTTCCCAGGAATGAAGTGGTTGAGGTGTATCAAAAAACAAGTGAGGCGCTGGGTCAGACTTTACAGGATCAGTAACAGAAATTCGCTTACGCCCGGTAAATAGTTTAAAAGTGAATCTGGTCTCTAATGTTCTTCTTTTCGTTTTAGCAACAGCAACAGGACGCGCCCCCCCAATCCTTCGTGGCTGTCCCCTCGCCTCTCTCGTTTCATTTCTCCAGTCTGCTACCTATCCCTCTATTTCCGCTTATTTTTTAATATACAGGGTGTTTTTTTAGAAGGTCCAAAATTTTTAAAGAAAGGTAAATTCCTTTAGATTTATTTTAACCCTGGGGCTATACTGAGGGCTACGGCGGACATCAGGTAAGAGGCAAACTACTTTAATTAGTTCGCTGATTAACTAATTACGTTAATTAACTTTTATAATTTTTATTTTAGGGGATATGTTGTATTAGCAGAATTGGAGATCTCTTCCAAACAGTCCAGCCAAGAAAAAAAGATTTTCATGAAATAATTTTTTGCGCGCGTAACGAAGCGAGAAAAAGTCTCCCTGGTGGGCAGCTTCACACTGTAACACAGCGTCTGTGAGCGCTCGCTCCGCCCTGTACTTTGTGTCAATGCGTTTTTGTTCCAGCGCGGCATTCCGTGAGGCCGCGGAGCGAAGCGAGATAAGCAGCGATAGCGCAGGCCGCCAGTCCGGGACGCGTGACGCAAAGCGCAAGCCGGAGTGAACTACGTCAGAGGCGCTCCCGCCGCTGCGTTACGGTGTGAAGATGCCTACCAGGGTGACTTTTTCGCGCCTCGTAAAATTTTTAATTAAAATTGTTTTTTCTTGGTTGGACTGTTTGGAGGACGATCTCCAATTCTGCGAATACAACATACCCCCTAAAACAAAAATTAGAAAAGTTAATTAACATATTTAGTTAATCAGCGAACTAATTAAAACAGTTTTCCTCTTGCTGGCGCCCGCCGTAGCCTCCAGTATAGCCCCAGTGCTAAAATAAATCTAAAGCAATCTACCTTTTTTTAAAAAATTTGGACCTTCTAAAAAAACACCCGGTAGTACTACTACTACTACCACCCCTCCGTTTCCGCTTAATACTATATTTGGTTTGGTTTATGGGGTTTAACGTCCCAAAGCGACTAAGGCTATGAGAGACGCCGTAGTGGAGTGGAGGGCTCCGGAAATTTCGACCACCTGGGGATCTTTAACGTGCACTGACATCGCACAGTACACGGGCCTCTAGAATTTCTCCTCCAAAGAAATTCTAGCCGCTGCGGCCGGGATCGAACCCGCGTCCTTTGGGTCAGCAGCCGAGCACCATAACCGCTGAGCCGCTGCAGCGGCCAATATATTTGAATATTATTCTGCAACTACTACTGCTACTAGTACAACTACTAGTACAACTACTAGTACAACTACTAGTACAACTACTACAACAGGACGGTGGCTATGACGTCATAAGTAGGGTTGACATGAACTCAAACATACAAAATTTGAACGATTAAGCGGTTGAATTTGCTTCCACTCTTACGCAAACATGCAGCAGGAGACGGAAAAAGAGCGAATGAACAGGTCGATTACAAAGCTTTTTTTTTATTTTACGTCACACGTGATAAGCATTAATAATTTCGGCGTAAGAGGTATTGTCCGGCTGCTGAATCCGAAACTATGTGAGGAAAGAAATTTAATTACAAATCATCTGCCGATCGCAGGCGAATTACACGTGGTGATCTATGCTTACTGAAATCTTCCACATCATTCCAAACAAGGACGAAATAGAAGTTTGGCGTCTTCGCTCCTGCCGCCGCAGAGATCAGAACAACGCGCCCTTAGTACAGTGTACTAAAATATTCTAGTTCACTATACCCTTAGTTTTTGGTGGCTCCAGACGTCACAGCGTGAAAATGACTCGTGAGCGAGCGAGAGAGCGCCGGGAGAGGAGAGACGCGTGGAGGTTCCATTCGGCCGACCGCCAGGAATGTCCGCCGAGTCTTGCCGCGACAGCTGGGATTCCGAGACGATGATGGGTGTCACGAGTGCGCGTGCGTGTGTGTGTGTGGTCCGCGATGGAAGTTGCCCTTGCCTTTAGTACCGCCGAGGCGGCAGCCCGTAGAGTCTCAGGCAAAGGATAGAGTACGGAGGGACAACGATTGGCTTTCAGTTCCTCCTCCTCTGCGCACAATTTATTCGCGCGAAGGCTGTCACGTGGACCGTGCTTTCTGTGGCGAACCCTGGCCGAAAATAGCTCCCCAGCTCCATCTAGAAACCCCTCCTTCATACTGTTCCCGCTAAGATCCCGCTACGCTCAAGCGACTGAAGCACGGACGTCAGAAAGGCTCATGTACGGGTACGAGAACTATTAGAATTTTACAAAAATGTAAAAAAAAAAAGCATTGGTTGTGTAGAACGCCTAATAAGTTCGCACTACTTATAGTCGGATACGACTTAAGTCTGCAGTGAAGATCCGAAATTCAGCATCCATGCACAGAATTCCTTCACGACGAAAAAGTAGTCCACTGCTTAAACGTTTCTTGTTACCTATGAACAAGAAGTTTGTATGCGACAGTATGCGACCGGCCATTACTTTCTAATTTAGTGAGAAGCGTGTCGGTCGTCTTTTCTCCTCTCCCATCTCATAAAAAAAGTTTTCGACTCAACAGATGACTCGTCGTAATACCTTGTATCGTACCAAGTGTCCCTACACAAGTCGCTCGTGGAATCGCTAGCCTCCCCGAATGCTCAGATATCTTCGTGGTACTGAACTGCAACCAACGCAAGGAATATGCAGTGACGCAAAGCCCGCCAATTTGTCGACGCCGTTTATATCGCATAACTAAGTCTTAGCCTTAAGTATTGAGCACTCTGCTTTCACAAATTAATCGACAAGCAGCGTATACTGAGAAACTTTGAATACGGGCAACCATAAAGGCGGGAAATATATTCCTCGTTCCCACTATAGTACGATCAACGATGACCACGCATTCCATGGAAGCCGTTCAACAAACATCGCCGGTTTGTAGGCGAAGTGCCAAGAACTGGGCGCCATCGGGTTAGACGTAGTCAAACAACATGGTGCAACTTCCCCGTTCTCAGAAGGGCTCCCGACCGGCAAAGACGAACTAAACATGTGCTCACTTCCACATTTGTTTCTCTTATATCGGTAATTCCTCAATCAGTGCGGGGGTCAGTTCAGCTGCATTTACGAGAGGGACAGACACGGACATATCGATATCTACAGTTACGAACAGCCACAACTGCTTGCCTAAGAACGAAACAAAAACAAAAACTCGCAGGCGTTCCGCTACCCGCCTTAACATTCTCATAGATTAGCGTGTGAGCGCGGAGCGTTTTTAGGCAATACTAATTACGACTGCGATGCCAACGCTGTTTATCCCACAGGAAATTGCTCAGTACAACGGTCTCTGCAAAGCAGAAAAGCCACTCACGACTTGTGAAGTACCGTAGTCAGTTGAGCCCAAGCTTATCCCAGACTTATGCGGCGTTCCTTTGCCACATCACTTCTACAAAACCACTGCAGTCGCGAACTTCCGCGCCGATTCACATTTGCACACACGTAATCCCATCCGTGTAGGTGTATGCACAACAAGCTTGCAACACGGGGTCGTCTTTGCTCAGCTGTGCAGAAGCGACATCGTCAGGGACGGGCGTCGTGCCGTTCCGCCGTCGAAGTCAGAGATCCGAGTCGCAAAACTCCATAGAATCGCGTCGATCTCGAGCGTTAGCGAAGAGCGAAGCGAGCGGCGGGGGCACAGTCAGCCGCAGGCAGAGGTGCGTCGACTCGAAAGACGTCCAGCAAACAACGCGGGGATGGCTAGCACCGCTCCCTTCCATGTGGGTTTCAAGGTTAAGTGGCCACCCGGCCCGGTGACTACGCGACGAAGACGCGTTCCTTCCTCCAATACATCCCTCCCTCCTTCCACGCCGGCGCGTCATCCACCGGCGGCCAGGTCGTTTTCCGCCGCCGTCAGCGCCAGTTGGCTGAGGGACACGCCAACGAGCCCGCGAGGCATAGTAGCGTCCGGGGCACCCAACAAGCAAATGAGGGTCGCGCTCCTTGGGTGGCGTACATGCACAAGAGCGGACTAGCGGGACCTGCGATGGCTGCGCTTGCGTGAACGCAATCTAGAGCAACCCAGTAGCCAGCACGTGTATATATATGGTGGCAGTACATTGAACGGGTTCTCCTCCGAGACGATACTGTCTCCTTCGGTTTATCGATCTCTTCACTGATCCCTGAAAGCCCGGAGAGCAAATGCGTAGCAGCAAATAAACAACAGCCCGCCTTGGGGCAATAGGACAGACTTTCCTGACTGCACTGTATTTGCTCCAGTGTCCGACATTCGTGCCGAGGAAAGCAAGCGACCGACGAAGTGGATATAAAGAGCCGCAAGGCTTTACGGCGATGCGCTCGCCTTCCCTCCACCTTTCGACCCGATCTCGCTTTGGCCTTCACTTTCCGCAAGTCACGAACGGCAACAGTGAGCGGCACTGCGCGGCTTTTATTAAGGCGGTCGTGTGCGAGTCGTGCTTTTCACGGGCCCGAAGCTATTGGGAAGGGAGCACGACCGAACGTGCCAGCCACGTGTGTTGAATGCCCAACTAAGAGGAAAATAAATGGAACGCTAATAAACGATACCCACACACGTGTTTGAATCCTCACGCGGTCGAACTCGCGTTAAAATAGCCCAGTAAGGTATATGCGGCCGAGCGAAGCCATAGGTAGGAGTTGAAGATGGTGCCACCCCCACCATCTAGGGATACAGGAGTAATCGAGGCTGCCCACACGCTCAATAGGCGTCATCAGGGGCAACCGCGCCACTGCGGATGACACAGCTTCAGTGGGTGTTCGTGCCCGTAGATTCACCTCAAGCGCCCGGCCTAGAGGCGTTGACCCATTGTTATGTCTGTAGAATCAGATGCGGTGTAGCCAACCGAGGCACAAGGACAAGCAACAAGGTTGGTTTGGTTTGGTTTATGGGCTTTAACGTCCCAAAGCGACTTAGGCTATGAGAGACGCCGTAGTGAAGGGCTCCGGAAATTTCGACCACCTGGGGTTCTTTAACGTGCACTGACATCGCACAGTGCACGGGCCTCTAGAAAATCTCCTCCAAAGAAATTCAACCGCCGCGGCCGGGATCGAACCCGCGTCTTTCGGGTCAGCAGCCGAGCGTCATAACCACTTAACCACATAACCACCGAGCGTCATAACGCGGCGGCGGACAAGCAGCAAGGGTTCTCACAGCGCACTGTGCGAACTTCATGTGTTGGAAGCAGCAACAGCTGTGTCTTCACACAGACAGCTCACCGTGACCACCGCTCCGGGCAAATTAACGACCCGAAACTCAGGGAAAGGGTCTAATAGTCACATGTCGCACACTTTACACAACTTGCGAGGGGCCGTCGTTCACATAAACGTCCTCTCGACTCGGTGTCAGCATAACTGGTCTATAATTACCTAGGAATGCGCGATGTCAAACTGTCCCGAGTCGGCGGAATAAGTTCTAGGAACACCGACGATGAAAACGATGAAAACTTTTCAGGTACTCTGCACTTCACAATTATGGCTCAAACCGACCTGGGAAACTTTGCTGCATACGGACGCATCTGACTGATAGATGCCTTGGTGACGTCTAACATTTCGACGTCTAACGCCTTTTACAGAAGAGAGTCCCTCACACAGCTCACGCGAGCGAAATGAAGCACCAGAAGGCCAATTTCAGGTAGGGTGCCCGTGACTACTTGGCTCGCGGTTCTACGTAGCTGCATTTTTCTGTAAAGCGTAGCCGCTGCAACCAGACGCCGCTTTGTTCACTGTGGTACTAAAGCAGCACACGGCCATACCGTAGCACTCCGAAGGGCACCCGCAAAAGAATGAACCAAGCTGGTCAGGGAGAGCAGAGGGGAAAGGTGCGACCGCAAAGGCCGCCGAAACAAAGGACAGTCGGCACGGGAGAAACAACAGCCAGACGGATTCTTCTCGAACGGGAGGGTGGCGGAGGCGGTCGCCGCCGCAAACATCGTCGAAAGGCGATTGCGCCACGCTCGGATGACGCATGGTCAGGGGTGGTGGTCCCCGACGCCCTCTGTGCAAGAGGGCGCGTTCATCGCCGTCTCAGCGGTGGGAGAGTGACGTGCCAAGGTCGGGGCAAGAAAGACATTCGCCGCCCATGCCGCAGTTTGTATCTCTGGGAGGGGGCCCCCGCTTCGCTGCACGGACAACTTCAGGGGCGGCTTTGTGCGGGCGGAGAGGGTCCCGTTGGAGAACACACCCAGTCTTTCTGCCCGCTGCCCCGCTGACCCTACAGCCCTGGCAGTCCTCTCTCTGGTTCTGGGGAGGCGAATTCACTGGGGTGCAGTTCGGAATGCAGAAGGGCGGCCGGAGATCACTTCACACGATGGTGGTGGACAGAAATTGTGTTCTTATCCAACTGAGAACACTTTATTGGAATGTGGAGTGATGGACAACCTCTGTTCGACAAATATACACAAGTGCCCAAGTAAAGTAAAGAGAGCCATGTTTAGACCATGCCATATGGATTTGAAATGTCGAAATCTTATCGATACATGCTAGCACATCATGCACCACACCCATCCTCACGCGGTGAAGTCGGTTTCACCGGACGGTGTCACGCACTACGTTTTGCTCTATCTCACGTCCGTCAAGTCCATGTGGTCTCACTAGCGGCAATGTTGTCACCAACGCTGCATCCTCGGATGCTGGTAACGCCCCATAGTATGTATATGCCTCTAGTACGTTTCTCAGCCGTGTACAGGTCTTTGAAATTTCGAAGACGCGTGAAGTTGCTGCCGTTTATGTCGCCTTTGAAGCAATGACTCACTGTCCACGGCGGTTCTCACGGCAAACGCGGCGTTCGTACACACAGCTCCCCATGCCCGATTTGGCGACATCCATGCGACGACCAAAGTTCGCCTAACCTATAGCGCACTCGACCCAAATTCGGACAGGCCGTCGATACTCACAGTGTCCTTCTCTGCAGAACTATCCCAAGGTCTGACTGATATGGGGTGAGCAGCCTGCTAACCGTGGATATCGCAGCTGCTCGCACTCAGCCGTTAAGAGTAGCGTCTCACTGCATCAACACGGCGGCCAGATTACGCCCCTGCCGAAAAAGCCCGAGACTACACAACGGCCGAGCATTACTACGCAAGGACCTGTCGCGTACTCACATGCACGTTATCAGCGTTCGAGAGTTTGTCCAAGATAAGGGCGGTGAGAACAGGCAGCCGGGGACATATCGGCTACGGCACCACTACTCCGAAGCCAAGTTCCTTCCCCATATTTTGGCTCGCACGTGGAGCCTTGTGGCATTCCGACGATGTTCACTGAAGATGTGCGATAGTGTAGGCCAATTACTGTATATTTTTCCCAGGCGGACTCTATACCAGCTAAGACGCATCCAAGCATTCATCTTTCCCAATCCACTTTCACCCAACGTAATATGCAGAGACATGTCCCTGGTGTGGTGGTATTCGAACATTTACACGCATTTGACATGCTCAGTTAAACCCAACCATGTAAAGCCGCCCAAAGCGGTGCTGCAGTAGTGGGAGGTGACTGGAAGACCAGTAGGCGCTATAGTCGCCATCGCCAAAGCGTCGGCGATAGCTACTGAAGTCCTGGACTGAGGATGCCACCCACAATCCGCTCCGGTCTGCTTTTACAAAATAAATCTTTATTCTCTCTCTCTCTCTCCGAAAGTTCTTGCTAAGATAAATCGTGCAGCTTTTGAAACAGTCAATCAGTAACGGCCAAATCTTCAGACTAATCTGCTTGTTTTGGATATGTAATCGCTTCCACTTAAACATCTTTGTTGACGACTCTGAGCGCGAAAGCTTTCGATGCGTTCAAGCAACTCAAGCATGGCGATATGCACAGCCCAAGCTTATGGCACTGCCTATAGCAGCCATATGCCTTAGGCGTCCTCGAACCTGTTGGAGCTTGTGCTTGGAACCTGCAGCCACACGCGTCCCAAGGTGTGGCAAGCCGGATAAGCTCCCCGTACATCCAACCGTTTAGCATTGTCATCTCAGGACAGCTACGTTCACTCAAGCACCAAAAGAGTCTTCCATTGTTCTCCAAAGAACCCTTTGCAACCGAGGAACGCTCCAGAGGAACCGCGAGAACGCCCCCTTTTGTTCCGAAAGCCGATCGTCCTTTATAATCCCAGGTGCGGATAGCAGCGTCAGCTGGATAATAACGGATGCCGAAAATTACCCTTCAAAGTAAAACGAGCTTTTGGCCAAGTTGCTTACTTTCTTGGGCGATAACTGGAGCGCGAAAACTACTAACATGTAAAGAAGAAACACCCACACACGTGGACAATGGTTCCATTGCCCGCGTCTGTGGGCGTTTCTTCCTTACGTGTTCGTGGTTACCGCGGCCCAGTTACGTCCCAAGAAAACTGTCCGTTAAAATGCTATGCAACGCGCTCGATAGAGCACGCGTATAGCACTTTTTCTCCAGCGGCAGCATTTCTTCCAAATCGAAGAAAAACGTAAGGCAATGAGAGCAGACTCCATCGATATTTCGTACGATATCATTAGGTTCCTCTTCCCTAAGGAACAGATGTCAATTCGCCGCCCATACACATGTACGAAGCGACGTCAGTAGTTGTGAGGTACCCTCGCTACACGCCTCCTTGAGTGAGGACACTCCCAAGCCCGCTTTGCCCAAGCCCCCCACGTGACTGTCGAAGGAACAACATCGGTGGAGTCCTGCCTTCGAACCACGGGCCTCCCATGACTCAGGCCTACGGGGACAACGTCGTCTTTCGACAGCAGCTAGGCGAATTATAGTTTTTCATCCTTCCGTTACCCTGATAAAGTGCTGCATCCAAATGCCGCAGCTCAATTTGGAAAATACCAAGACGCAACAATGTTTCAAACTAAAGTTACAGCGTAACCTCCGGGATTGTGTTCCGTCCATCAGTTGTGCTCGGTCCATCGCAACATGTTGCCAATGCGCGCGCTCCAACCGCGCAACAAACTCAAATTGCCACCAGAGCGAGCAGCATTCGCAGTCTCCTTGGCAAGCCCGATGTCCTTACACATCGCCCTCCCAGCCCCAACTCCGTTCAAGGCCCGGCTTTGTGCGGCGGAGAAGGCAGCTAATAGACCGAACACTGTCCCGGAGGGGGGCGTTACAACTTGATCGATGAGCTCAGCGCCGTCGCTGAAGAACCAGCCGACCAAAATAAAAGGGCGACAGCCGCACAGAACACACTCGGCATTATTCTCCGCCATTCTCGGATCTAGATTCTCGTCCATTTCTACGCCGCAGCCTCGGTGGAGAGACCACGAATTCGCGCTACTGCCGACGCCTCTCTGCCAGCAGAGGCCGAGCGCGCTTAATTAGCCCCGTCAAGTGCCACCATCGGCGGGCTATAAAGCGATCTAATGGGGGCGATCAACTAGTCCTTCCTTTAGTCCTGCCTCTCCAACACCCCTCCTCCCCTCGCCCGTCCTGCGCCCCACCCCTCATGATCTCTTTCTCCCTCTCCCTCAAGAGTCAAGGCCACTGCAGGGAATGCGGATCACCCTCCCGGTTCTAGCGAAACGAAGCCGTGTTGAACTCGAGAGCTTCGAGACTCGCACTACTGCTGTTGTGTGCGGGTCGGAGGAAATCCCTAAGCCGCTTCTGGAACACGTGGGTCGCCCTTAATCCGCAAAGCTATTTCCGTAATCCCGATCTCTGTGAGTGAGAACATTTTTACCGCTTGCGATCGTGGGTTTCCTTTGCGGCAGAGGCTGTTTTTGTCGGCGGATGTCGCGGGTGCGTTCAGGCGAAGAGGCTGAGTCGAAACGCTTCGTTGAAAACTTATGGCTTCCTCCTGAACTAAAGCCAGACACGGCGTAGCGAGGAGACCAGAAAAGACAAATGGCAAGAGCGCTGATTTAATGGCACCGGAGAATTATTAGACGGAACACCTCGGTCTCGGTTTTTCTGATCTCGCTAAGGTCGCTTAGGTCTCGACTTTTCGTTTCCTGGCTACGCAGCTCGCTGTTTACGATTCCCCATGAGTGAAGTGGGAATCTGGCTTTCCGCCGTCGCCTTTGCGCGGCTAGCCGGCCTCCCGCGTTGTTTCTCCTCTTTCCCTTGCTCCCGCCTCAGGCGGTGGAGAGGCGGCTAGGTGACTAATCACTGTCATTTGGCCACAGCTCCGCCCCGGCTCCCCAACGGCCTTTGCCATTGGCGCCTTTTGGCGGGAAATCGGGACTCGCTACGGGCGGCCGCGCACGGCGCGACCGTCCGAGCGGGGCCCAGAGAGAGAGATCCCTCCGAGACAGCGTAAGGTGCGTACGTTACTGTTTTGTCCCTGCCGGCCTTTGCCGCTCGGACCAGTGCTTACTCGAGCTCGCCCGCACGTGTCCTCTGACCTGCAGCGGCTCGAGCCTGTCCAGCGGGGTCCAGCGACCTCCGACAGGCGTACCTTGCGTTGATTGCCCACTCGCTCTCGCAACCGGCCCAACGGCCGACACGAGAGAGGGATCACAGCACTGCCGCGGGGACATTCTCCTGCAGCGGCGTGTTAGCGGCGCGCATTACTCTGGTCGCTTCGTGCGCGCAGCGGAGCCTTGCTCCTCGCGCGCCCCCGGGACGGGGTGACGATTGAGTGTTTGTGTACCTGCTGAAGGACGACGTGAATAAACGTCTCCTTTGTGAAAAAAAAAAAAAAAGTTGTGGGTTTCTACGTGGACACAGGCCACCACCCACCGCGGGTTCGAGCTTCGCGCGAGCCAAGGGCCCCGATCAGCCGTCACCACACACACACTGGGACACCGATGCGGTGCACTCAACCTCCGCTGGGAGGAGAGCGATTCGCCGCAAAGAAATAGGCCTCCAAGTTCACAAAGGAGACGTTTATTCACGTCGTCCTTCAGCAGTACACACACACTCAATCGTCACCCCGTCCCGGGGGCGCGCGAGGAGCAAGGCTCCGCTGCGCGCACGAAGCGACTCGAGCAATATGCGCCGCTAGCACGCCGCTGCAGGAGAATGTCCCCGCGGCAGTGCTGTGATCTCTCTCTCGTGTCGACCGTTGGGCCGGTTGCGAGAGAGAGTGGGCAATCAACGCAAGGTACGCCTGTCTGAGGTCGCTGGACCCCGCTGGACAGGCTCGAGCCGCTGCAGGTCAGAGGACACGTGCGGGCGAGCTCGAGTAAGCACTGGTCCGAGCGGCAAAGGCCGGCAGGGACAAACAGTAACGTACGCACCTTTCGCTGTCTCGGAGGGATCTCTCTCTCTGGGCCCCGCTCGGACGGTCGCGCGGCGCGCGGCCGCCCAAAGCGGGGTCCCGAATTCCCGCCAAAAGGCGCCAATGGCAAAGGCCCTTGGGGAGCCGGGGCGGAGCTGTGGCTAAATGACAGTGATTAGTCACCCAGCCGCCTCTCCACCGCCTGAGGCGGGAGCAAGGGAAAGAGGAGAAACAACGCGGGCGGCCGGCACAGCCGCGTAAAGGCGACGGCGCAAAGCCAGGATTCCCACAGTGTTCAATACTCTGGCCTTCTGGAAAGATACCGCCAGATGCGCGCCGGCTGGAGAAATGCGCGAGGAAGCTGGGCGATGGCGGAAAAATGCGCTTTGATCGTAGGTGCAGCTGCTTTTAGTGCTTCCTCAGTCTGTGAGCTCTAGCCGAGGACAAGAAGTATGTTGAGACTGTAAAAAGATTGAAAAACAAAATGTCATGACTAGTGCCACTACGTATAACGGGCTCCTAGCTAGGAACAGTGGATGAACAACGATAAAATGAGAGAGAATGTTTACAACATTCGTAAACAGTGCGAAAACACCTATCCATGCACACAGAATTGGTCTTTCTCTACTTAACATTCATAGATCCCTGGGAGGCATCGTACCCCTCCTGGCGCAGTGGTGCAGCAGTTAAGCCGTGCGCCACTGCCCTGAGATCGCAGGTGCTGCCTCTGGTGCAATTTGTGCTATCTAGATTGCTCTTCACGAGCCACTATCCCTGGGGTGGTTGGTGTTGCCACCGGTGAAATTTGCATGATCAAAGTTGCTCTGAGGATAGAAGATTTTGCTAGGCTCTAAACCTCGGGATTAGCGCTGTCGCACTAAAAAAAAAATAATAATTGGCTTAATTTCGCTGCAACTTTGTCCAACTTTGTAGTTGCATGCTTGCGCGGCCGCAAAACAATCGCGTGCGCATGTGTGCTTGACGCTGTACAGATATGAATTGGGAAAAAGAAGTACGGTATTTGTCAAGTGACGTTAATGGACAGGGTTAATTGGAGAGACACCGGAGAGGCCTTTGCCCTGCAGTGGGCGTAGTCAGGCTGATGATGATGATGGTGACCATGCACGGCGTAGCGGAGTGCTCAAGATAAATTTCTACAACCTGGAACTTCTTTTAACCTGCGGAATAAACTGGGCACACGGTCGAACTTTCACATTTCGCCGCCATCGAAAGCCGCCGCGGCGGCCGAGATTGAAGCGGCGACATCGTGCTGCGTGGCATGCAGAACGCTACAGCGAAACAGCTAAGGCATGCCAGGGTACAGTTTCTACATCACCGCCATCCACTCTGGTAAGTTCAGAAGAGACTACTGTGACACAATACTGGCAATGCATAGTAATAAAGCGCCGCAACATCGCACGAGGAATGGCTGCGCCGAGAATCGATTGCATGGCGGGTGTGCTCCGGCACCCGATCCTGTCGGCTGCGCCAGATCCTGTCGACTGCGTCAGTCGTGGGAAAATAGATAACCGCGCCGCGCCATTAAACGCATTGTTGACCGCCGAGGCCCCACCGCAGCGACGACAAACGGTGCCGAACCATGACCTCGAGATCGGAGACAGATCCCGGCGGCAGAGAAAGGTAGCGCGCCGCGAACGGGATAAGCCTCGTAGAAGGCGACGCCTTTGCGATTTCAATACAATCGATATGTGCACACGGGGTCACTCGCGTATCAGCTGTTCGGCGAGTTGAACGTATCTCTCGAAAGAGTTTCGAATAGCACGGTTTCAATGGAAATTATACGCGCCGGCAGATAAAAGAATCGGCACACGCCCTTGCTTGAAGGGGCTTGTCGCTCCTGATTGGGCCGATTGGAGCGAGCTTTCCCACGACGCACGCAAGAAAGATCGCGCTTGTTCATGTGCGTAGCCATGATGGGCCCGGGACAGACCACCCGCAGACAGTTCTCTGCCCGTTATGCGTAAAGAATGGTGTTTCATGCATTTCGTTAGCACAGTTCACCCGATCAACTACCTTGGGAAGCCGCTGTCCGAGCTGTTCAACCAGCTGGCCAAACATGGCTAGTGGACAGAGCTCTCCGTGAAGTCGAGGCCCGTGGACTCTTGCACAAGTAAGAGCCAACCCTTTAGGACGTTCTGTTCTTTTCTTAAAATAAAGTTCTTCCTCCTCCTCCTCCTCAACTGCACCTGTCTCTCAGAACACAGGCCGTGCCGTATTTGGCCTCCACGGCCGAGAGCTCGCACCCTCGAACTCGTCGCTCAGTGGCTGAACTCCATTGCCATTAATCTATCCCGTTGGCTTTTCAGAGTACCTATGGAGTCGGGCCCACACTTGACAAAAATTCCATTGTTGCTTGCCCTTTCTTGAAATGGCGCATACCTACGATGGTCCACTGACCAATGTTTAATACTGAATCCCAAAGGAAAACATAGCGCACATGCTCACAGATATGAGACACCGTCGTAGAAGATATGGCAAAGAGAAACTTACAAGTTGACACAATTTTTTTTAAACAAGATATGTAGTCTTCAGCTGGTTTTGAAACAATCACGACAGGATCTCGAACGAAAAACGTTTGCACGATAAGAACAACGGGATCTCCCGGTGACAATGACAGCTGCGAAGCCACTCGGGCCTTGGTCACGCGCAGCTGTTCCCGCGGGCTACTCTTCATTTCGTAGAGAGAAACGCGTGGCAACAAAGCCTCGACAAAGCCAAGCCGGGAGACGCAGACGGACCCACGAGAAAGCGACGCCAGCTCTCCCGCGTCCGTAGCCCAGGGAGAGCTCCGACGGAACAGGTTTCGCTTTTTTTCGCTGAGCCACGAGGCGTGGAACAAGTGGGCGTCCATGTTTTCTTTGTGAGCTGCATCCACACAGGTCTGTCTGTGTCCCTCTCAGAAGCCAGGGCGCTGGCCCGTCAAAGGACTTCGCCGCACCCCCAAAAGAGAGGGGGGGGGGGGTCACTCTAGTCCGGCCATGATGCAGCAGACCAGACGGAAATGCTAGAGAGAGAGAGAGAGAGAGAAAGGGAAGAGAGGTAGGCGGCGCACCCCTCGCTACAATCGAAGCAGCGAGCTTCGAGGGCGAGAAGGTACGGGAGGTGATCACACTGCGTGAGTCAGTGGTGGGTCGCCCCCTCCACGGGCAGACGCGCATCCTTAACCCACATCGATCCGAAGCCGCCGCCGCCGCCTCCGGCGCGAGACACTGTTCAACAGGTGGGGTCGCCCCGTCTGGGCGCCGGGCAGGGAGGCGAGCAGCGTTGTGGCAAAGCGGTGCGGACTTTCTCGCTTCGTGTAGTGCGCGGTGCTCGCAGGGGTCTTTGTGAGTGAGCAGGGAGGAAATGGGTTTGGTGATTGAGTCGCGGCGATTAGAGGCAATAGAAGACTGCGTAGTCTACACCACTTGTGTGGCCACAAAGATGGGATTCGTTTGAGAGGTGCTCCCATGCTTCGAGAAGCTGTTTCCTTTGTGTCACGACAGAGCGGAAACCGAGTGGTTCTCCTGGAACTGCAGTAATCCGGTGCATTCAGATCGTATCTCCGCGCTTTGCGTCCTTGCAAAGCAGCAAGCTGTTTTTCAGTCGTTGTGGGTATTGGCAGGCCCATCCGTCAGTTCTGCCGCCGCTTGTAATAAGTCGTTCTTAGACTTGGGTGGCGTTCGTAGGACTTGCAAAGATTCCCGCGTGGCGTGCACAGCGAAGTTGTCCATCCACGATGCCGTCCAAAGAGGTCGCGGGTTCGGATCCCACCGGCGGCATGTGGTTGTTTTTTCTTCGGCTTTCTTGTCAATTATCTTTAAGCCATAAAGTAATAAAGCTTATTTTCTAAGTAATCAACATCATACATTGAAAAAAAAAGGAGAAAACATCCATTATGCTCCTTAGTTGCGGTGACTTGGCTTCCATCGTGCATGCCAGCTTAGACGAGGCCCCTAAAAGCAGACATGTGTTGAGGTTCCGCAGCTTTTGCGAATACCAACTCATGACACATGATAATCGATGTGGCACTTTTGCAGAGATATTTGTGCACTCTGCGTATAGATGGTCAATGGATTGCAGCGAATCCTGCCCTTGAAAGCTGCTGGACATCTAGCCGAGTACGTTTCGCATCTTCAGCAATCCTAGAGCCCGTTAAAGCTATGACGCATCGCCAGAGGTAAAGGCATTTAGAAAAGTGCCCATTCATTGCGGATACACACTGAACTGTTGCTACTTATCAGGAGTCACAGCTACCCGGAGCTGAATAATTAGTCCTTTCTAAGCCTGCCCATACTCGGTATACGTCTTACGCTCACGAGATGAGCAAGACCATGATGCACACACAGCACATACTCGTCAAAAAGTCATTGTTTAAAAAAATGCACGCGCGACCTTCAAATTCGCAAGTTCAGCTTCCAGGTGCAATCTTGCAAGTAGATCTTCATCTGAGTATGTGTTATTATACTGACCCCCGTTCTGTCCTATCCTCTCGCATCGACGGATACTGACAGCCCATCAGAGGGAGCCCTGCAGAAGCATACAGCAAGAAGTACGTCCGTTATCGGTGGCGTGATGAAGACCTACCAGCAATTGACAGGTGCCCTCAATGCGGTGCTGCAGCGGACATTTGTGATGTGCGGCACCTGTTGTGGACTTGCCCAGCGACGGCCCCTATTAGAAAACGGCTCCTCAGGGAGTGGGTCTGCGGTGGAACCGCGAAGGAGACTACGTGAAGCGGACTACGAACAATCAGTTGACCAGCAGCCTATGCGACTACATCGGCGAAATTGATCTCCACCCCTTTTAACTTTATATCTCCTACAATCTACACTTCTCGAATAAAAAAAAAGTACATCCTGATCAGACCTAAGCTGAAGTTCGGTCTTAATATATTTCTCAAGGCTAAACATCCACCCCCCCCCCCCCCCTCCCAACGAACCTAAAAAATTTCCAGCCGTAGATGCAACAGTTCTTCCCCTCTCTCCCTACTACGGGTCTCTGCGCCTTCGGAAGCATGCAACGACGTCATATGACGCATTACAGAGAACAAAATTGCAAATGATGAAGTGCGCTTGGAGCAGAAGCTGATTTACACAAACCAACCAACTTGGAAGACTCCTCAGACAGGATCCTTATGCTTCACTGACTACGTGGGAGCATAGATGGAGTACTCCAACTTCCAGTGGCACTTCGGCTGCAGAACCGATTTATTTGTTTAATGCCCTCAAATAAGGCATTGGCATTGTAGTGTACGCGGAGTCAGAGGAGGACATTGCGAGGAGAGGCCGACGCGGGTAGAGATAGAGCAAGAAGGATGCGGCCGTGTCTGATGCGAAAACTGGCGCGGGCAGTGCTGCAGTGCGGCCGCGTAGGTCAGGAGCCCGCGTAAGCACGCGCGCAGTGAACTCTGGCGCACGCTCCAATGCACACATACGCGTCGACTTCCGGCAGCGTACACGCATACGCTATGCGGACGCGTCGATCATGCGCGCACGATGAGGCGATGTTGACACGGAAGCGCAGTGTAAGGAAGCTGTCTACGCGCCGAGATGGCAGCGCAGTCACGCTGTCCGGGCCACCGCTTCTTCTTAAGGGCTACCGAAGCGTGCCCCGGGGTGCGCCGAGTTCACGGGTGCAGGCGATGAGGCTGCGTAGTTGGGCGTTGTTACGCACTGAAGGGCGCGGAGTAAACAGTGAACTTCTCATCTTCTTCTGGGACGAATAAGTGGCTGCCGTAAAATGCAGTTCCTGCACTACACGCCTCCACGACGGCATCGTCACAGTATTACTTATAGGAAGGGCGAAGGCAAAAGTAAGGCAAAGGAAAGGGAAAAGCAAAGGAAAAGACAAGGGAAAAGCAAAGTCAAGGCAAAGGCAAGCGCCTATCAAATGCAAGGGCAAAGCAAGGGCAAGGCAAGGGCAAGGCAAAGGCAAAGGGAGGACGTATGCTATGGTATGGTATGACATGGTAATGAACGTTATAGTATGATATGAAATGGCACGGAATGACATGGCAAGGAATGACATGGCACGGTATGGAATGGTGAGGTATGGAATGACATTACATAGTATGGTATGGCACGGACGTATGCTATGGTACGGCATAGCATGGTATGACATGGTAATGAACGTTGTAGTATGGTATGGAATGGCATGGCACCGAATGGCATGGCACGGATGGCATGGCATAGTATCGTATGGCACGGTATGGCATAGTATGGAATGGCACGGTATGACATGTTATGGTATGGAATGGCATGACAAGGTATGGAATGGCATGGCACGGTATAAAATGACATGGTATGGACCGGGTTCTTTAACGTGCACTGACACCGCACAGCCCACAGTGGTATTCTATTTCAACTCCATCGAAATGCGGCCGCCGCACTTCTCGGTGACGTCAACACTGCGGAGCCACACGACGACCTTCCCACCAATGAGAATGAAACACTGTCGCATTTACCCGGCCGTTAAGTTGCCGCAGCTATTGCGTGGTTATTCCCGTGCAACAGGACTCTTCATGCTACACACCGACGCGAATGCTCTCTACTCCAGAACACTGCAGCTTCTCTCATGCGCTGGACGTAAACCGCAGGAAGGTCATTAGCGTCAAAATCAACCAGGAAATTAAGGATAAACACTCTAGCCCAATTACGCTCGGTTGGATTAGGCCTAATCACGCATGTCGTGGAAACTCGCCACGACCGCATTGCGACACGGCTTCGCACCGGTCCCCTTCCCTCAGTGCGTTATCCCCCTTTACATCTCGTTAGATCTGCCATATGGCGCAGCGGTCGCTCCAGGGGTACCGGTGGACGCAACCGCGCCATTACATCGCATGCAGCGACCCATCGTTGTCGGTCGCCGCCGTCGTTCGAATTGTCCCCGCGTGTCGCGCCATCGTGCATCCCCCCCCCCCCCCAGCCTCTTGCAAGAGCCCCCACAGAAACAAACCATTTGTCCCCGGCCGCTGCCACTTGTGTGGCGTCGCAGCCGTCCGCCTTTCGAAACCACGCGTGCCCCATTGTTTCTCCCTAAGTGGCTGTTCTTGCGAGGCCACGCCGATGGAGTCACTGTAACTACCTTGCCTCGAGACCACGGAGGAGGGGTATGGTTCTCGACCGTCTCGACAAATGCGTGCGACATTTATTGCGTTAGCGGAGTGGATTCGGCGGGGGACTAAAGCGCTGCAGGGGACGGAGAAGTTAGGTGGGGTTCAGTTGGGGTTCGATCCAGAGTGCCGCCAGATGCCCACAGGCGTATAGGGTACAAGATTACCCCTGGCCTGGTGCTCGGCTCATGGGGTGAAAATTTTGGAACAAAAAGTAAAAAAGGTCATTGACATAGTGCAGACAAACATAAGTTATCTATGGTGCTCTTTGGCAAACAAGCAATCGCCATCAAAAGTCTGCTGAGATTAGTTTGAGAAATTTGCCGGAATAGCGTGGCCGCAGTTGAGCAGGACGTGGCTAACTGTGGATCGATAGCGGAGACCGTTTTCCTGCTATAAGTGCAGTTGGACTGATCATGATGTTTATTACGGCAGCCGTACGAGGCGCGCTTTAAACTGGAGCGGTGACGACCATGTGAGACAGAAATTAAGCACATTCAACTAACATGGCTATTTACTTCACTCGACAATCGCGATTTACTGTGGCATTTTTCTCGTCAGATCGTGCAAACCAATAGTTTCAAGGGACTATACTGTGACTGCCGCTGAATTCGCACTTTTAGCAAAGGGTGCAATTACGTTACCTTCTTTTGTTTTGTTTGTTTGTATGCGTGTGCGCATTTCTATTATCACTAAGCGCTACCTCCTGTCCTCCATCTATAACTAAGTAGTAGTAGTAGTAGTAGAAAACTTTTATTGAGATCTTTTAAGAGATTCGCGGATTCGAAGCCTCCGTCGTCTTTCGTGGCGCCGGCGACTTGAGGCTTCTCTTCAGCAAGGTTGGGCCCCTAGTCCAGGGCTCCACTGAGTCGCGCTGCATCAGTAGCGTGCCGCACTAAGGCCCTTTGGGCCGCGAGCTTGCTGCTGGTGAGCCGGCTCTCCCATTGCTCCGCACTCGGGAATTCGTGTTGGTGGAATGCTTTATTTCGTTCGCACTCCCATGTGATGTGGTATAGTGTGGGTGTGTCGCCGCACCAGGGGCAGTTTGCTCTGTATTGTGTTGGTGACATCTTGTTATAGATGTACAAGTTGGGGAAGGAGTTTGTTTGTAGCCTACGCCAGCCGACTGCTTCCTCCCTCGTGAGGGCTTTGTGTGGTGGTGGGTACTTGAATCTAGTCCCCCTGTATAGTTGTAATGTCTCTGTGTATCCCCCCTCGCATGCTAGTAGCTGAAGCTCCAGAACATCTGACATGCCTGCTCGGTATGTAAGCCCTCGAGCTAGGCTGTCTGCTCTTTCGTTCCCCGCTACGCCTGCGTGGCCTGGGACCCAGATTATGTGTTGTATGGGTGTCTTCTCAGCAGAGGCTGCTGCCCCACTGATTATCCTGAGGGCCATGCCGCTAATTCTGCCCTTCGTATAGTTTTTACACGTGTCTTTCGAGTCTGTTAAGATGTTTAGGGATCGGCCTTTCCTATAGCCTTCTGCTACCGCCAGCGCGACGGCAATTTCCTCGGCCTCCGTTATGCCCACGACCTCCACTGAGGCGCATGTGGCCATGTCTCCTGTGCTATTAACTACCACCGTAGCGGCTAAGCACTTCCCTGCATGTACGTACGTGGAGGCGTCCGTATAGACTGTGTTCTCTGATCGACCTAGCCTCCTTTCTATCTGCTCGGCCCTTGCTTTTCGTCTGTCCTCGTGTAAGTTAGGATCCATGTTTTTAGGCAGGGGTCCTACATTAAAGGTCTTTCTAAGGTCGTCCGGTACGTGCGCGTATCTGTCTACCAGTCCGCACGTGTTCCGACCCAACCTTCTCAGGAGCGCCCTTCCCGTAGAGGAGCCTCTGAGTCTGATGAGTTGTGCCCCCAATTGAGCCTCGGCAAGCTCATCGAAGGTATTGCTGATTCCGAGTTGGAGTAGCTTCTCGTTTGATGCGTTTCTGGGCAGGTGTAGAACAATCTTGTATGCCTTCCTGAGAATACAGTCGGCTTGCTCTCGCTCCGCCTTTGTTGTTGCGTGGTAGGGCAAGGAGTACATAACTCTGCTAACGATTAGGCTGTTGACGAGTTTGAGGGTATCTTCTTCTTTCATCCCGTACCTTCTCTGAGAGACTCTACTGATCATTCTGCCAACCTGCTCCGCGGCTCTTCTCAGCAGGCTGATGGTATGGCTGCATTTTCGGCTGCTCTGACGCCACATGCCTAGGATTCGTACCATGTTCTGTTCTTGGATCA
Source organism: Amblyomma mixtum (assembly GCF_055824585.1). Lineage (NCBI taxonomy): Eukaryota > Metazoa > Arthropoda > Arachnida > Ixodida > Ixodidae > Amblyomma > Amblyomma mixtum. The sequence continues at coordinate 70,795,944 of NC_143020.1, read as the reverse complement.
GTTGCCCCTCTAGAACTACTTCCAGCGAGGCTTTGGTAGGATTTCTTCCGATCCTGATGATTTCCGACTTCTCCGTCGAACATCTCAGGCCTCTCTCCCTGACGTAGGTCTCTACGCAGGTCGCAGCTTCTTGTAGTCTGTCTTGCTTCTCCCCTAACGATCCTTGGGTGACCCACACCGTGATGTCGTCGGCATACATCGCGTGTTGGATGCCCGGGATTTCCTTGAGTCGTCTTGCTAGCCCGATCATCGCCATATTGAACAGGACGGGCGATATCACGGAGCCTTGGGGTGTTCCTTTGCAAGGCGTGGTGAAGACGTCGCTTCTCAGCTCGCCTAGTCCCACGGTCGCTGTTCTGTCGCTCAAGAAGGCCCTGATGTAGTCGTGGGTTCTTCCCCCGCAGTTGGTGTTGTTGATGCCTTCCATGATGGCGGCGTGGTTCACGTTGTCGAAGGCTCCCTTTATGTCGAGGGCCATGACAACGTTTTCGCCACTTCTCGGCATTTTCTCGAGTACTTCCTCCTTGAGTTGGAGTAGTACGTCCTGCGTAGACAGGTGGGCTCTGAACCCGTACATGCTGTCTGGGTACAGTTGGTTCTTCTCTAGGTGCGACTGGATCCTTTTTGTGATTACTTTCTCCTACATCTTGCCCAGGCACGACGTGAGGGAGATCGGCCTGAGGTTCTCGACCTGGAGTTTCTTGCCTGGCTTCGGGATCATTACCACTACCGCGTGTTTCCACTCGGCCGGCACTGTTCCTTCTTGCCAGAGCTTGTTGAAGTAGGCTGTGAGCTGATCTATGGCTCCATCGCTGAGGTTTCTTATGAGCGAGTTCTTGATTCTGTCCGCCCCCGCTGCTGTGTTTTTTGTTGCCGACCTGATCGCCTCGACGACTTCCTCTCTCGTTATGGGCCGATCCATGGTTGGATTCTCTTCGCCCTGGTACTCTTGGTAGCTTTCGACCTGGTCTCTGCCGTAGCATTTGACCCGGACTTCCTCGAGTAGCTGTTCGTCCGTGCCCGTGTACTGGTGCACCAGCCTCTGAATCGATTTGCCGCCTTCTGATTTGTTCTTGCTCGGGTCCGTGAGGGACTTGAGGATCTGCCACGTCCTGGCCGTGCTGAGGGTGCCGTTCAGCGCGTTGCTGAATTGCTGCCATCCTTGCCTAGCCAGCTGCGTTGCATACTCCTCCGCTTGTTTAGTTATTTCGGCTATTTTAATCTTTAGCTTCCTATTGAACTTCTGTCTTTTCCAATGCTTGGTGAGCCCGCGTCTCGCCTCCCATAGCTTGAGGAGCCGCTTGTCCACCTCCGGAGTTTGTTCGGTTCTATCCACCTCTTTAGTATAGAGTTCTTGGATCTGTCTGAGTTGCTGGCTCCACTCCTCCGCAGATACAATGTCGCCCTTGATCTGCTTGCAGTGTGCTCTGAAGGCGTCCCAGTCCGTTAGGCGGACCTTGCCTATTTTCCGCTTGATATTGTTTGCGGTTGTGCTGATCCTTATTATGTGGTGGCAGCGCCTCCTCTGTATAAAGGAGGCGCTGGTGGTGGTCGCTTCCAAGGTTCTCGAGCAGGTTCTCCCATTCTGCTTGTCTGGCGCCCCTTACGAAGGTTAAGTCAGGGCACGTGTCTGGACTGACGCTGTTCCCCTGTCTAGTTGGGTGGTGTTCGTCGGTGAGCAATTCGCACTCTGCCTGTTCTGCTGCAGCGCAAATGCCACGTCCCTTCTTGTCGTCTTTATTGTAGCCCCACCTCGGGCTCTTGCAGCGGCTCTTGGCGTTGAAATCACCTGCTATTACTAGGGTGTTGTTCCCCGCTAACTTTTTCGCCTCCGTAAAGAGCCTAATAAAGTCAAACACTCACCTGCTGGACACGCTTCCGCGGACTCCGAGCAAACAGGAAGTGACGCGTGCGCTCAGCCACGACGCCACGCATGACGCCACACGGGCGCCTCATCTACTCTCGGCCTGTCAGCCAAAATTAGCCGTGCGAGCTGCTAACCACCAAACGAGTGGGTTTTATTAATGGCGGACAAAAGGGGGAACTATGACGAACTCTAGGGCTGTAGCTGCTGGCCATTTCGGAAGAACATAGACGTAAGATACTGATTATAATTCTGGTGGGAAAAAAATTAACAATAAAGGGAAGGTGGTCAACGCTATTGCTTGTTTCCCCCTTATCTACAGTGAAAAAGGAAGGGCAGGGGAGAGTCGCACGCTTCGCGAATGCGCACATGTCCGTCTGAAAAAGGCGACTCATCCTCTCTCAACTGCCAACTAACGGTCACGGAAAAAAAAACGAAGCAGAAAATATGATTTGGGTTGGTTCATAAGGGTTTAATGTCCCAAAGCGACTCAGGCTATGAGGGACGCCGTAGTGAAGGGCTCCGTAGTGAAGGGATGCTGTAGTGAAGGGATGCTGTAGTGAAGGGATGCTGTAGTGAAGGGATGCCGTAGTGAAGGGATGCCGTAGTGAAGGGATGCCGTAGTGAAGGGATGCCGTAGTGAAGGGATGCTGCACATGCGCAGTTGCACAGTGTGGAGTAAGGCGGGGCACGCACTCTTTAAAAACGCGCGCGCAGCATGCTACGTTATTCCGGTATACATCTACGCTAATACGTAACCGTGCGGCGCGCGTTTCTATAGATTTTTCACGAAACACCTCGAATTTTCAAAGTGAAATGACGCGCGTCTCAACTGCTACAAGTGCTAACGGAGTACAGCTACTCTATCAGTGAGATGCCAATGAGTGTAGACTACAAGGGTACAGGAAGCTATAAAAAGTACTGGACCTCCTTCCTTTACGAGTATCGCCGCGGACTATGCATATATACAGGACGTCTGAGAAGTATAGAGGGAAAAAAACAAGAAAAAAATGCTAGCAAGCTATATTTACTGCGTGATAGCTTTCTTCGAGACAAGCAATGACGTGACCTCAGCTCATATGCTGCAGGAAACGGGTAACTAATACTGGAAGGCTTTGCACGCCTAACTGCATGTTTAAAGAAAAATGGCAAAAAAGGCACATAAACAATCGCTGTCGACAGTGGCAACGAATGTGCACTCGAAATCCATCAGACTGGCAAAGCAAGACGGCGACCAAGAGCTAAGCGCAACGAAAAACGACGCGCGGCATCTTTCCCGGGCAGATTATATATATATATATATATATATATATATATATATATATATATATATATATATATATATATATATATAAAGAATTCGGTAACACACCAGACGACGACAGCGCCCCCATTCTCTTTCCTCCCCAGTGTTGACCCATTCGTCACGCACTCCGAAAGCGGAAGGCGGTTCCAGGCGGCGTCAGGAAGACGTCCGGGCATCATTCTCTCCAGACTTACCACTTTTCCTCTCCAGTGTTCCTCAGAAGGCCAGCCAATTGGAGGCGGTGGGAAGAGACCGTTAAACCGGGCCCCTCAAAGCTAATAGAGGACGAGCGACGACCCGCGGAATAGAAAGTGTACAAGGCACATCCTGCCCTGGTGAACCCCGGACTGATTCAGCGGAGGACTGGACAGACGCTTGAACGGGAAAAACGTACTTTGTATAGAGGGCTTCGCTTCACTTTGCTGAAAGTTGCTGCGGACGAGAGCAACGCGATTCTGGGTGCCTGTCATCTGCGCGACCCCGTTTTGCAGACGACCCTGGAAGTGGAGGTTCACCAGCAGACGACGTCTCCGACAAAGCACGCCACGGAAAGTTTTGAAAGAGGAACAGAATGAAAAGAAAAAAAGGGGGTGGAAGAAAGCGGAAAACCAGGCCCATTTGAATCGTCCCGACATGTTTGTTCGAGCGTCAAAAAAAAATGGCTACTATTTGAGGAGAGTTCCATTAAGGAGTAATGTCCAGCTCAGAATGAGGTATACCAACCAGGACGCCTGGCATGCGGACATTGTCGTCTGAGCAGTACGAAGCATGCAAGCTGCGTCTCTGTTCAACTTGCGGACATTTGCCGTCTGTGAACAGTGAGAGTTCACGCGATGCAGTCGAAATCGCAGGGTCATCGCACCCTGCGACGAGGTCGAACAAATACGACTGCTCGCGGACAGTTCACGAACGACGGTGGTATGGAAGATGTTGCGAACAACGGGAAATGAAATGAACAGCAATGTCGACCAATTTTTAACGCCGATGCTGTTTACGGATTGTTTTTGCACCTTGATTTCATGGATACAGGACATCTGGATGCCGGACGTCTGGATGCCCGACGTCTGGATGCCCGACGTCTGGACACCACAAGGAAGTCCCGTAGTCTCGGACTTCCTTCTGTATTGTCTTTCGCTTGCGGATGACCTTGCAAGCATACCGGGGCTCCCACCTAAATCTTCCTTCAGTTTATTTTGTGTTGTCAAGAATCCCACTTTCCCGCTCTATCTCTACTACAGGAGCTTTTATTTTTTAACGCACACGTAGAAATATGCCGTTGTAGTTATTACAACACAGCATTCATACATGTATTCTAGTACCCTGTATGGGCTCTCAAAAGTCAGGAGTGCAATCAACAGTTTTCAGCTGCTATTTTAATTCTGGTCGTGAAAAGCAAACGCCTTCAAGACCTGCTCTGTGTCGGCCCATTGGGGCTACGCTGGAGCCAATAAGCAAGGAGCAAAAGCAGTCCCAAAACTTCTTTGACCAACAGAAAAAACACACATCGCACGCAGCCCAACTAAGAATGTTTATTTTTCTCCAACCTGGCACCGATTTCAAGACGCTAAACCAGCATGCTCTGCGGCTGTGTCACTGCCCACACCAGACATGCACCGTACCTCTTACTGCCAACTCGTCTTGCGTCAGCAGGGTAGAAGAAGCACTGCGCAGCGCACAATTGAGCAAAGCAGCATAATATCGCGACCACTCACAGCCAAAACCACGGCCTTTCGACGCGTCTGCTCTAATAGAAAAAAAAAAAAAAATACGCCGCCTCGAAAGCAGAACAAGGGGATGTGTGCCAACAAGTGGCTGTATACACACACACAACAGCAACAGCTCGAAGCTCTCGCCCTCCAATTCGCACGCCTCTGCCCCCCCCCCCCCCCCCTTTCATCTGACGTTGTCAACTCTTCATGGCCCAAATTGGCCAGCACGCCGGCGCGCTCAACAGGCTGTTATTACGAACGCCCCCTACAGCGTGCGGCCAGAGTGTCTTCTCTACGGAGGAACTGATGGCGGAGGCCAGAAGCCGAAAGGTCGATCGCGTCGTCAAAGTGCGCTCGTCCCTTGGTTATCGCGTATTTCGAATTCTTTCTCTTCCTCATCTTTTCTTTCTTTCGGCGTCTTCTTTCGCTTCGGCTTCTTTTGAGTACTTTCAGCGGGCGTTTTCGACGGGAGGTCACTCACTTGCGAAAGAATGAAACGGCTTGAAGCAACTGCCCGCAGGTGGCTCCTTTCAAGGCAGACCGGGTTCATCTCGCGGCTATTGCAACAAAACACGGCGGACCTTGCTTGGACTCGTTCGCGTTCCAAAACGACGATTCAATTGGCCCCTGCTTGAAGCCGCGACGAAATAGTCCGGCCAACTTGGACACGCCGTCCTGAAGAGGTCTTCACTCTTCCGAAAGCTACGCCGTGTTTCGAAGAAAGCCAGAACGGTCATCGAAAAAGCACCTTCCGCTGTGGGGTGCGTAAACACGGCTGCGATAAAGGCGGCCGAGCACCTAGGGTGAAAGGACCTGTCGACAAGGGAACAGATTCGTAAAGGCGACAGGACTCTTCTGTAACTGTCGAGTTGTACCAAGACACTTATCATAGAAGGACACCTACATGCTTCTGTTTGAGCGATGCGCCTGGGAAGCGGCGGGACGGGAGGGGGACAGTGAACTTGTCTTCGAATGTGGGACGGGGTGACGACCAGCTGGTCGTCACTGGTTCGGGCATGGCTACTGCGCCAACAATGGACAGCTCTGGGTCAAAAATAGACAGGTCATGAGGCCCGCTTCTATACCGTGCGGCGTGGCTCTTTTTGCATTGCTGCCGTTGTTAATCCCTCCCTACTGAACTATTTCCTTCACTCCTGCAGAATTTCAAAGTTGCAAAGGGGCTACAAAAGCTCCCCTGTATTAGCAAACCCCAATGACATGTGGACAATAACGAATAACTATACGTGCGGTCCAAAAGACAAGCGATAGCTGGAATGCACGTTCTGTATTCTACGTAGGAGCGGTCAGGACCGTGGGGAAATGAATTCTTACACATTACAACTTTTCGACGACTATAGCACAAAGTGTGTGTAGGGCTTAGACACTCTGGGCAGCGCAAATATCTCTGAAGTGCGCGTGGCTTAGTTGGCGGGTTTTTCTAATTAATTTTTTTCCCGGGCTGGCATTTCTCATCGCGATAAATAACGATCAGTCACGCGCGAGTTGCCTTACAGTTGGCCTCTGTTCAACGGGCTTGAAAATGCAGGCGTGAACCGAACGCACGCCAACGAAGACGTGTGATTGAAACAGCGAAACTACGTAGTGGTTGAGCTATCTCCGGATATAAAGACACAGATTACTCGCCACCAAATCCTCCAATCATTCGCGCGTCGTTTCCTGCAAAGACATTTCATTTACGTTGCGAGCGCACTCACGGCAGAATATTCGTTTTGTGACATAAATTACCACTGCTCCACTTCGTCCATATGTAAGCTTGCCGCCGCACTGACGCCTCAAACTGCGCAAGTTCTGAGAAAGTATCGTACAGAGTGCACGAAGCGCTAATGAGTTTTGTCGAAGAAAAAACGAAAATGCGTCCGGTATTTGTGGCACTTGTATTCCCGGATACAACTCAAGAACACAGCGGTTTTGCCCCTTCAAAGGAACCCCTTCCAGCCAATGGCGTCGGCCGATTCCCATGACCCTGCTAGTGTGACAAAGCAAGAAGCAGCGGCCACGATGGAGAGAGGGGTCTATCTCCGACCATAGAGGGAAGGGATTATCCCCTTGCATCTACCACTCCCTGCTTTGTCACTCTAGCAGGCTCATGAGAATCGGCCGTCGCCATTGGCTGGAAGGGGATCCTTTGACGGGAAAAGCCGCTGCGTTCTTGAGCTCCATTCCACTGTAGCGCGAAGGAATTCTGGTTCGGTTGGTTGGTTTATGGAGTTTGACGTCCCAAACCGACTAAGGCTATGAGAGACGCCGTAGTGGAGGGCTTCGGAAATTCCGACCACCTGGGGTTCTTTGACGTGCACTGACATCGCACAGCACACGGGCCTCTAGAATTTCTCCTCCGAAGAAATTCAGCCGCCGCGGCCGGGATCGAACCCGCGTCTTTCGGGTCAGCAGCCGAGCACCATAGCCACTGAGCCACCGCGGCGGCGCTCGAAGGAATTATATTTGTCCACCGAGGTAATCAACAACGGAGAATCAATACGAGCATGAGTGCTAAATTTCTCTTCCTCGCTGCCACGTCTCGGTGATGCAACGCGGGGCTCAATCATGGAAAAGCACAAAACGAAATAAAAAATAAAAAAAGCGAATCAGCTCTTAGAATAAAACGAAGTCCCCGCGCCATTAACGCGATAATAGCTTGCGAAATGCTTTTCCATGCAGCGTGTTTTGTGGGAAGCCCGTCAGCGCCAGGACAAATATGCACAGGGCTATAAAGGCGCATTACCGCCATCCGTGCGCGAACTCCATCCAGCTCTATCGCGGTCAAGCATTCCGTTTTTCGAACGCAGTTAACATTAAGGCCGTCTATCGGATGAAGATGAAAAAGCCTTCTTCTCAAACGACAGGAAGCTCGAGAGAGAGTCCTTGAGAAAAAACAAAAAAAAAGCCCGCAGGTCGTAAAGTTTACAAGCCTGGCGACGACAGGAAAGCAAAGGGAAGAGCGAGAGCACGTAAAAAAAAAAAAGGCCCCTACTTTAAATGCCCCGACGGGATGAGCGTAATTGCCGACGCGGGTTTGCAAGTGCGGTATCTGTTTTTTTTTTTCTTTGTTTTTCCATCCTTCTTTAATGGTCCGTAAAATGGCCGTTCGCAGTGGCAAGCCGACAGCGAACGAGAATTGAAAGTGCACCATGGTCAGGGAGAAAAAAAAAATGGTGAAAGCCTAGGTCGTAAACGGATGCGAAAAAGCAAGCGGTTTCCTTCACGCGTGATATTACGACGCAATGACTTGCAGCGAATGAATTTCTATTCGAAAGACTTGCATTTGCTACACGCGCCGGGAGCTAACAAACCACGAGTGGTGGACGAGCAATGGCGGAAAGTGGAAGGTGCCTCATCGAGATGTTAGAGCTTACGCAAAGGTCATAGAGGTCAGCTAGGTCTAGATGGTAATGAAGCTGAAGGGTTGCTTGCCAGAGTAAACGCAGCAAAAGGATGGAACGACCTCGAACTCTCCTGCATGGCTCACGAAGAGCTCGCCAAGGAGAGAGCGGTAGTGTTACGCAACTCTAAACTAATACACGTACCCACAACGTAGCTTTCTCAGTGGGATGCAAACCACGTCATATTCAGATGAATGTTCATTTTGTAAGAAATACTCAAATCTCTCTACGCTGAGTCATTACTGCCAAAGGATGTACCGGTAAAGCCCCTCATTACCCTGAACTATAACCCTCTTGCACCCTTCTTTGGCATCGAGCCAAGAAAAACCTTCGGGCTCATTGAAGGAGAAGCACAACCCCGCTCACAGTTCTTCACTAAGGCGAGACATCCTCTCCAACTAGGCACGTGGAGAATACGAGAAGATGGCGTCACTGAGCGGCACCCTAGCGTCAGCAGGTGACTCAGAGTACGGCCTCTTCGGCGGGGGCAGCCGAGCGTGAAGATAAACAGGCCCCCGAGGCAGCAGAAGCAGCAGCAGCAGGAGCAGCGGTCAGCACGACGTGTGGGCGGAGAGGTAAGCGTCCGACCATGGGGACGTACTCGCTGCAGTGAGTCAGTGCGTACATACGCCAAGGAGGGGGAAAGGGAGCGCTTCCTTCTACATCGGCGAATTCCGTCACGCGGGCGGCCTCTTTAATAAGGCAGGAAGACGAAGAAGAATGGACGCGCCAACAACCCGGCCGGTGGAACAACGCACACGCAGCGTATATGCTGAGTTTCCGCCGCACCCGAATACTTAGCTGGGGGCAATCTCGTGCTGCTTTCTGTCGACGACGCTTTGTTTTGACACGGAGCGTTGCATCCAGGGGTAAAATTAAAGGGTTGGCTACGGGAGGGGCGGTACTCCGTGGGAGAAGACTTGTTTTTAGGCAAGAGAACGTGGGAAGCCCGAAGCGATGTCCGGGATTTTTCGGGCGCCCAGCGAAAGAGAGGGCTTAGATTGCCGTAAATTCTGGGAACTGTACTGCAGTGACCTGCGCGCTCGACTGATGATGATGGCAGTGATGATGGTGAATTTCCGAAGATCCCACTTCAAGGCGCGGAGGCAGGCCTCACCGCACGGAAACCGGGCCACTGGAAGTCGGTCGTTGAAGACAATATGTATCAAGGCAGGATCTCTGAGAAAGGCAGATGCCAAAGCGGTCATGTCGACGTGTGTCGACCGCCACTGCCTCACCGTGAAGGCGCTACTCCCATCTTCGTCGCTGCATTAATAATTAACACTGCTGAATTACGGTAAATGGGAAAACCAAATCCACGTCCCTTCCATTGGAAGGTCATGCAGTGATTTCACCACATAATTAAAGATGACTGAGAAGAGCAGGAATAAAAAAAAAGTGTTTGTTGTCATCTGGGACTAAGAAGTGACAGCGGAAAGTGATAGCGATATCTGTACTGCACACTGCACAAGTACGCCCGTGCTCCGGGATCATCTGTACCAAGTGACCACAGGCGGCACCATTGTCAAGGGCCACACGTCGGTTGCGGAAAATAAGGTCCTTTTTGACAGCACTGCCTTTGGACAGCAGGTACAACACGTGGACAGTTTTTGGTTACGGCGTATTACGCTGAGACTCCGTTTGCTTCGGAGGCAGTCCCTGGGGGAAAAAAATCAAGATGAGAGGAGCTGGATAATGATGAAGAGCAGCCGTAGGCCGTGAAACCGCCCTGACGACGCACAGGGCAAGCTGGTCACGGCCGTTCCCAGAACATCCTCTTTGCAAGAGCATAGACGAGACCGATCGGAGGACTGCGCCGGAGCAAGGGTCCGGGGGGCGTCCCTGCGCATCCCAGACACCCCGCGGTGAGCACCCTGCTCGAGCAACATCAACAAGACTGCACGTGGCTTCGGCCGAGCGTCGCTGCGTGCATGGCCGTAAGTGCGGTCTGCAGCCCAGGCGGCCCGCGAGTCAAGGACCGCCTGATAGCCCCGGCGTCCTTGGTCCTCGCCGAGCACACAATGGTGCAGGTCAGCCCCGGCACTTGCAACCGAGGGAGGAACTTTTCCCTCCGCTCTGTGGCAGCACTCTCTCCGCCTAGCTACTCCCAGCTCTCTCGTGCACCGTCATCTGAAGATACGTCACGATGAAAAAGTAGCGGAAAGACCCCGGTCGTCCTAGAGTCACTGGATGATACGGAACGCGGCAGCGGTACAAACTCGCCACGGATCACAGCGAATGCCAAACACTGCGACCTCCGAATACATCGTTCATGATGGTTGGTTGGTTGGTTGGTTTATGGGGTTTAACGCCCCAAAGCGACTAAGGCTATGGAGACGCCGTAGTGGAGGGCTCCGGAAATTTCGGCCACCTGGGGTTCCTTAACGTGCACTGACATCGCACAGAACACGGGCCTCCAGAATTTCGCCTGCAAAGATTTTCAACCGCCGCGGCCGAGATCGAACCCGCGTCTTTCGGGCCAGCAGCCGAGCGCCATAGCCACTGAGCCACCGCGGCGGCCTGTGAATGAATGAATGAATGAATGAATGAATGAATGAATGAATGAATGAATGAATGAAACAGGGTCGGCAGCTCAAAAAGTGTTCCCATGAAGGAGGCGCGACGCACAATAAGCCCTGCACGTAGAAACTGCGTCCGTATCTTGAAGCGAGCTTTCTAACTTCCGCGCACGGAGTAAGTTTTCCGCTTCCTGAACGAGCGGCCCAGGTGACCTTCGATTCCCGGAAAAAGTTCGGAGTGCACTAACCCAGAGGAGCAGAAAGCATCCCTCGTACCCCGCGCGTGTCTGTTCCTGTCGTACGTTAACGACGACACTCGTTAAAAAAAAAACGACGGCCACGCGGACGTCAGCTTGTGAACCGGCGCACGGCTGGTTCAAAGGGAGCCCTGGATGGCAGCGGATCTGCAGAAAGGCGCCCACAGAGCAAAAGTAGCAATCCCGATGAGCGATAACAAAAAGGCACAGAACGTTAGAAGATGGGCTTACAAATACTTCCGACGGCTGGCAGAAAAAAACAAACAAACAAGAAAGCTACAACATGAAGGGGGAAAAAACGTAGACAGGCTAAACAATAAGAAGGATACGAGGGTGAGGAGGCGAAGACGCCAGCGAGGCCATCGGAGGCAAGTGTGTTCGCCCTTGGAGCGGAGAAAGCTGTCTTTGGAGGGCGAAGCAAAGCATAAGCCGACCGGTCTTAGACAACGCCGAGCAGAAGTATCACGAGAGGCGCTGCTGGGGATATACATGTAATTTCCTTATCAATGCGAAAGCATATTACTTGGCTATGTCGACGAAGTTCGTGTCTGTCTGAAAAACGTGTCGGCAGCAATTTCTCTGTTCATGTGAGAGTTAAGCGAGAAAGAATGATTGTGTGTGATAGAGGATGATGCACGTCAAGATTTGGTCGATGTGGCGTAATTAATTGATTAGAACAAAAAATGTCGCTTTGACGTCAAAATAGCATCGGACGTCGACATAGTGCGAGGGCGTGAAAACAGTACTAGACGACAAAATTGCGAAAAAAACGCAACCACGTGACAGTGGATGATAAAATGTCGTACACCAAATTTGATTGATCTGAAATAATTAGAGGCCAAAAGGTCGTTTAGACGTCAAAATAGCCCCGGACGTGCATATAGTGCGAGGGTGTGAAAAAAGCGGTAGGCGTCAAAATTGGAAGACGTAAAAAGAGAGTCAGAGAGTCAAAAGAGATAAAAAAATAAAAAGAGGCAAAGAGAGAGGCAAACAGACTAAAGTGAGGCAAAAAGGGGCGGCGAGTGTGAAGGAGGCATCAATGCTGTCGCATTCGGGTCGCCGCAGATATCTCTAGCGTTTTTTTTTAATAACTTGGATTGCTATGATGTTTGATGGATATTAGACGCGCCCACGCCAGCCCTTCTAAATGCAGTGGAATCACTCTGGCTGCGCAAATTTTCCATTTATCGACAGAAACGGGTGGTTTCGATTTGGTTGGCGAGCTGCATTTGGGAAAAGCCAGCGCGACCTTAACGCGGAAGTCTCGGTAGCCCAGCAGTCCCGATCAGTCTGTAATGTCCATGAACAGGAAAAGAAAAAAAGCAAAAAAACAAAGGAAAGAAAGAAATACAAAGAACGAAATACACAAACAAATATGCAGTCAGAATGAAATCGCTTGTATGCCATGCACTAAATAGGCTGTTCAGATGAGAGGTAAATATGCAGTCTGTACAGTGGGAATACAGCAAGTGCCAGAGACATCATACGCTTCGGGGAGTGAAATTGTTACGTGGCCATCTCATCCATCCTCCGCGGTGTCTCGGTGTCTACAGCGTTCGGCTTGCTCGTCCCGAGGTCCCGGGAATTCGATCCTAGGCGGGGTGGCCGCATTCCCATGGAAGATTACTCCGGAGACATACAAACGATATAATTCCAGCTATGAAATAACCCCGGCAATAGTGCTACCGTTTCGCCGTGAAACCCGAATATCCTCCTCAACACAGCCGCAGCTGCAAAAAATAGTAAACCGCCGTATTGTGCTGCGTCTGCGTATTATCTTCCTGCTCCCCCCCCCCCCCCCCCCCACACACACACACACAAGAAAAAGCAGGCAACGTAGTGACGTCATAAAGGCGAAGAAGACTTAGAAAAGGCGTCTGACGCTTCGCCGCTCAAACTTCCGAAAGGAGAAGAATGAGAGAGTTGCTCAGACAAATTTCGGGGATAGGAAACAGAGCGTCGTACTGCACCCACCGAAGAACGAACGCCCGAACACAGAATGCCCCGCAGGAACCTTATCCTCCGAGACAATCACGGTGGGTTAGGAGGAAAACTGCTTTTCCCGCCATAAATCAACCAGCCACGCACACACAGCTCGACACGCTGTGCAGCGAGCGCCCTCAGGCACGATAAGCGTCGCACCATGCACTGCACGCCGCCCGCCACCACAGGACACGGCTTGTTTATCGACTAGGCAAAGTGGTCACAGGGGCAAAAGACATATGTCGGGGGACACTTCCCTCACATGGCTATACAGACCCATGCAGGCGCGCACGCGAGCGCAGCTTTTCATGAGGAAGTGATAGGCAGCGAGGTGCATGGCGGGTTCGACTGGTCGCTCGCATGATTCGTATTCCCCCCGAACAAACGCGCCTCGCACATATGGGGTAGTACGGCTCCGACGTGCCAGCTTACAGGGTTCCGGAATGGTACCCGACGGGTAAAGATCGGTAAGAGAGCCAAGCTGAATGTAAATGATAAGTGCAAGCCGACTTTTATGTAACAGGCGCACCTTAAACAGGCGTACTGGTGAGATCGAATTGCACTGCAGACACCTCGGGAAGTGTTAAAAACCACACCACGCAGTTTTTTGAGGCGCTGGCAAGAGACACGTACGCGATGATAACGGTCCTCCGCGCACGCTCTATATTCCGGTTGAGAAAAAAAAGAAGCGACGGCCTGTTCCGAGAGGGCAAAGGTGATGCTCAGTGCAGAATGCAGAGATTCGCGTGGAGAGAGCAGTCAGGAGACTGAAGAAAGTCAGCACGTGGAGGCAATAGGTTCGCTTGGTGCACAGGATTTTGACTCGTACAGCACCTCAGGAGAGCAAGCTGCCGGGCTAGTTGGTGAAGCATGCTAAATTGAATTCAGCGCAAAAAAACAGACAAGGGACAAAGAGAGACACACTCAGACAGCGCTCGTGTTGTCTCAGTGTGTCTCTCTTTGTCCCTTGTCTGTTTTTTTGCGCTGAATTCAATTTAACATCGTACAGCACCGCTTCTTCTGAAGGCGTGCTCATCGGTAGGGCCTGGAGGGCCGTATTCGCGAATGGTTTCCCGGACCTGGGTGAACCACTCGCGTAATTACTTTAGGTTTGGTTTATTTGGGTTTAACGTCCCAAAGTGACTCAGGCTACGAGGGACGCCGTAGTGGAGGGCTCCGGAAATTTCGACCACCTGGGGTTCTTCAACGTGCACTGGTAATTACTTTATATTAATAAAGTTTACTCTCTCTCCGCGTAGTTACGGTAGTCACGTGTCTGCGTAAAGCTATATAAGCCACTAAAAGGGAACGCTTCGTCTAAAGTAGAAAATAAACACTTCTACATGAAACTTTTCAAGAACACCACTCATAAACACGAATATACTTGTGACTAACGCTTGGAAGGTACTCGTTGAACGCAGGCCAATAATGTGTTCCATTTCACAATTGCTTAGATCTGAACCAAACCTATGTAGTGTGTTACGATGGATGCTTCAGTGGAAGGGTTTAGATTAGTTTCATCCAACCACGGCTTCTGATGTGTGCAGATATATTTGACCGCAGGGGCGTGTCTGTATTTCACCGCCACCGAAATACGATCGTCTCGGTCGGGGATCCAATCCGCGACCTCCAAGGTCAGCAGAAAAATCCTCCAGCCGCTCGGCCACGGTGGTGCGTAAGAACTGACCCAAGTAGCATGGATAATCGGCTCGCTATAGCAAACGCATTGCCAAATGTCGGTCCTACAAAGGATATGGGGTTTTATGGCGCATAAGCAACTGTGGCTATCATGCGCCAATATTGGGCCAATTACCTCTGCTGCTTGGGAATACCACAGGTACACAGCTCATTAGTTTCTTTTGGTTTATGGCGTTTAACGTCCCAAAGGGACTCGGGCTATGAGGGGGGCCTTAGTAGAGGACTCTGGAGTCAGCAGCCGAGCACCATAACCACTGTACCACCGGCCCGGCTATCCGGTAATTTATTAGCAAGCCCTTTGTATCAAGGTGGTGATAACTGTCGCACAGCAGTTAATTCCTAACGTGCTAATTTTCATCCGTTCCCAATACCAGTTTCTTTATCCCCTTATATGCACTACTTCCTCGACATTCAACACAAATGTTTTAATCGCATCTTGCTTGTTTGAACTTTTTAGAAGTTCAACCCAACCTGGCCGCTTGTAAACCACATAGCGCCGCTAACCTTCGTAGTGGTCTCATGCAATGCGGTCTAATGAGCAACGTGTAGCAACAGCAAATGTCATCATCGGCGTCAGACGTGTTCAGTGCTAGGCTGCGTACCGCTATGGGCACAGCTGTGCAGTGCACGGAACTGTAAGAGCAAGCTCTTTGAAGGAAAGGTCGGAAGAGGCAGCACGATCGCCGCAAATACGTGCAGGGCACAAATGTCGCGGCTCGTCGTGTTGCTTTCTAAGTAACCGCACCTAACATCGAAGAACACATCGTTGGAGGCGGCGATACAGAGTCGAGATAGGGGCGCCGGAACCATTAAACAACCCCTCGTTGTCGCCCCACACAAAGGCAACGAACACCCTTTCATTCAACGGCGAAATCAACTCGGCAGAAACATCCAAAGTGCCGTGACAAGCGACCCAGCCCACGAGCATACATTGCGGGCAACGCACTGCCTTTTATGCGACGGCCAACTCGCTTTCCTGTGGTGTTCTTCGCTCCTGCAGTTTCAAACAGGATTTCTGGGCGGCGCCGAACGCCTTAACTGCTACGTAGCACAAGAATGTTGAGAATGCACAAATGCGTTGTGTTGCGTTGTGTTTTAGGAAGAATGCGTACTGCACCTACCATGTGAAACGTACATGGTCATATACCACGAGGATTAAATATATCAATAGATAGATTAATAAAATTCAGTCAGAAGGTCTTACTCCAACACGGTTGCTGTTGGCAGGACCGTGTTTCCCGCGCGCGCGCCAGCCAAGGCTGCTACCTTTCGGTGCCCCGACTGTTACGGGCGCCATGAGAATTCTGTTATAGAACTCGCGAAAGAAACCACATGACAAAAAAACATTCTGTCACGGCTAACCTGCGTCGCTTCTTTGCATGCATTCACAGAGAACGCAGAGCCGATAGCTACGACACCTAATTCATCAGGCGGGCGCATTGCTGTTATTGAGCGTTCTGAACAACTCTCAGTAATGAATGTACGAACTTGTTCGCAGCACAACCGGCTGTTTCGTTCCGCACATCGCGGAAGCACGTTGACTAAACTATCTGGATTTTGGAACGGGTGACTACTCGTGCTTTGGCAAAAGGAGCCGTCTTTACAGCCTCCATTCAATTTGGTTTATTGGGGTTTAACGTCTCAAAGCGACTCAGGCAATGCGGGACGCCGTAGTGAAGGGCTCCGGATAATTTCGACCACGTAGGGTTCTTTAACTTGCACTGACATCACACAGCACACGGGCCTCTAGTATTTCGCCTCCATCGAAACGCGACCATTGCGACCTAGATCAGAACAGCGTCTTTCGGGTCAGCAGCCGAACACGATAACCACTGAGCCACAGCGGCGGCTGCCTCCACTGAATTACTGCAGCAGTAATGAAACAAAAAAAATCTGTGGCTTAGCTTGGTTAAGCCCGGTAATTGCGAAAGCAATATCCGTACCTACGCCATGGTACAGCTGGTAGTGTAGCTTTTGGTGGTGCTTGTGGTTAGACTTGTGGTGATGCATCGGTTATACAATCCAATCCAATTCAATCCAATGCAATGTAATCCAATCCCATCCAGTCCAATGCAATCCAATCCAATGCAATCCAAACCAATCCCATCCAAACCATTCCAATCCACTCCAATCTAATCTAATCTAATCTAATCTAATCCAATCTAATCCAATGCAATGCAATCAAGGTCAAATGAAGGTCAATGGTGGTCACCGCCGCGGCGCGATGGTAGTCACCGGCCGCGGCACGCAACGGCGTGAAAGTGCAAGTAGTATTGCTTTCGCAATAACAAAGAAAACAGGAGAAATAAGCGACAACACACAGACTGAAACCTGAAGACAGCTGGCCGACGAGATGTTGGATAGCAGGTATAAGCGACAGTGGAAAAAGCGGACACGACTGTGCTGGTTGGCTGCAAGGTTGGCTGGAGGCATCACCTGCATCACAATAACTCTATCTGCCGATGTCATAAAATGAAAGATACAACCACGTATAAACGGAGCCCCAGCGCTCCTTCGTCCCTGGTGATGCGACTGGCTACCACACCACAGCATCCAACTGCGTGAACGACTGCGGAAGGTCCGGTCTTCGTGGAGCGTGGGCACGTGTACGAGGTCGTCATGAAAACGGCGGGAAACCACGGAAGACGTTTGCACGGGCCGGACTACGCTCACTGCAGCGGCAGAGCTAAGAGCACGGACTCAGCTGGGAAGCTGGCTCGCACGCTACACGGCAGATTGAGGCCGCGAAAAATCCTCCCGGCTGGCGCCACGCGAACTACGCCGATCCATTGTTCGCGGGCAGAGCGGTCGGCAAGAAAAAACGGCAGCGCGGAGAAGGATCGGCGAGAGAGTGGCTGTGCACGTGCGTGCGCGTGTTTACTGCCTATGTCGTTTCCTTCCGTCAGCAGTGGCCGCGAAGCGTGTCTGAAAGGCGTTACGCTCGCTCGGGGACTCGAGAGTAGACGGGGAAGTAGGAGGGAAGGGATTCGCAACGCCACTCTTCTTTTTCCCGTTCCCACGTGACGCTGCGTGAAAGCGCAGCGCGCTTGATTACGAGCATTGGTCATTGGTTCGGTTACGGACACGGGATTGTAGGTGTAGGGTGAGTGCACGGGTGACAGCGTACGAGGTTGTCGTGAGGACGTGAGGAGGTTGTCGTGAGGTCGTGAGGAGAAGACCTTTCGTTACAATCTTACTGTTTTAAAAGAATACAGAGCTAGTAGAGCAACTGCAAACCCCCTGCACGGAGAGGACTAGACTGTCTGGGCAGCGAGACAGATTGCGTGAAAACGGGCTCTTGTACACGTTCGAAGCTCGCAGTGTCGCTTAAGACCTCGCCAAGAACGGAAAACTGCCGTCAGTACACCGTACAGATAAGGTTATCTCGGAGACCTTCTAGAGGCATTTGTAGACGCATGCTTTCAGTTGTATTCCGGTTCGCCTTTAGTAAATTTAGCGTCAAACAGAACGTAATCTTATGTAGATGAAGTCGACAAGAACTCCCAAGAAAACAAAGTCAGGCCCAGAAAACACACTAACCGAATACTAGCAGAGCGCGTTGCCATACCCAAGATTAGTGGTTAAGACTAACCAGCTATGGGCGCACACGCTTTTGGTTAGTATTTACAGCCCCTTATTATACGGAGGTTAAAACAAGTCATTCGCTGCAATGAACGCCCTTTATTCAAGGTCCGGGCAGCCCACTTCTCGCGAAATGTTTTCAGAGGAGAGCGAGATTAACTGTCGGGCGCACCCTTGTTGAGCGGAGCCCGTCGCCTGCATTCATTTCTGCCCGACAGTGAGCGACGCAAAAGCAGTGTGCGGACTTGCCTCTCGTGGAATGCGGGAAAAAATTGACAGGACGATTATAAACCTGATGCGAGAAAGCTGCGACAGGTGCCGAAATTACCCTCTATGCTTATACTTTGATGATTTTACTCTAATGAACGTGCCTACTTTAATCCGACGCTTCACACTCGACGAACGTTTTCTGGAGGGTGAAGATGGACGGAGGTAGGTGAGTGGCGCTTTTGGAGAATAGAGGTGGGTAGGCAGGAGAACAGAGGGTGCAGACTTCACTCTACCAAGCCGCCATTTTCGCATTGTGACACTTCACCAGCCACGCACTGTGGTGGCGAGTGTCGAAGAGTGAACTTGTCCCAGGGTAGTGAACTTGTTCCAGGGTAGTGAACTTGTTCCAGAGTAGTGAGTGAACTTGTACCAGAGTAGTGAGTGAACTTGTTCCAGAGTAGTGAGTGAACTTGTTCCAGAGTAGTGAGTGAACTTGTTCCAGAGTAGTGAGTGAACTTGTTCCAGAGTAGTGAGTGAACTTGTTCCAGAGTAGTGAGTGAACTTGTTCCAGAGTAGTGAGTGAACTTGTACCAGAGTAGTGAGTGAACTTGTACCAGAGTAGTGAGTGAACTTGTACCAGAGTAGTGAGTGAACTTGTACCAGAGTAGTGAGTGAACTTGTACCAGAGTAGTGAGTGAACTTGTACCAGAGTAGTGAGTGAACTTGTCCCAGAGTAGTGAGTGAACTTGTCCCAGATTAGTGAGCTCTACCAGTTTATATTTAATCACGCATATCCAGGGAACTGATCCACCCACAACGATTATTGAAGTTTGTACAATGGGATTTGACCTACTTCGGTTTCTGTGTATTATGCATGGCGCTGAAACTGGTATAACCGTTGTTCGGCTTATCTTTCATGTTCGACGGACTATTCCATTGTAGTTTACTTTGGTCCCTGCCCTTTACAATGTACCGGCGTACTCTGAGTAGTTAATTATATTGAGTTTTATGGCGCGGAACTGACTACGGCTATGATGAGCCAAACACAGGGTTAGTATCCGGAGTGTACCGTGAATAAACAAACAGCATACTGCGACCCGCAACTCTGAACATGCCTCGCGGTCATCCGGTCAACAGCACTTTCCCGTTATACACAGACGTTTCGTCTCACACCGTGACCTCACCGGGGCCCTGGGCGGCTCTACAATCATCTGTCCTCCCGTTTCGTTTTCTAGCTCCGCTGGTTAACAAAGAGAAATGGGTTAGGAGCATGAAGGAAAATGGCACTCGTGACGGGCAGATAGAGCGGGCGGCCCTCCCAAAGGCGTAGCCGGGCGAACCTGAAAGGGTCATGGGCCAAAGTTCACCGAGGCAGACAAGCGCCGACTTTTCGAGGAAAATAATAAAAGAGAAAGGTCAGTGAGCGGGGGGGTTCTGCTTCAGCAACGGGCTACGCGGGGGGTATAGTTTATGCTTCGGGCGTGACACGGGATTCCACGGAACGCCGAGAAAGCGGGGAGAAGAGAAACATAAGAGAAAAAGAAAGAGGCGGAGGCTGGGCGGATCGTAATAAGAGCAGCAGAAGAGGCGGCGGGTGGAATGCGAACTCTGCCCCGGCGCCCGCTCGCTTGGCTCGATTTGTTTCGTGGCGTCGAACTGGGTTCCCGTGTTTCTTCCTTCCCCGTCGGAAAGTAAAGGACTGTTCTTTGCGAACCATATGGAAGAAGCCAGACAGTGTGTGTTGTCCCATGTCCAGCCACCTAGTTCTGCTTAT
Source organism: Amblyomma mixtum (assembly GCF_055824585.1). Lineage (NCBI taxonomy): Eukaryota > Metazoa > Arthropoda > Arachnida > Ixodida > Ixodidae > Amblyomma > Amblyomma mixtum. Next base: position 70,775,641 of record NC_143020.1, on the reverse strand, counting down.
ACCGTACTCATCAGGGTGTAACTCGACTTACACCCACAGAAGGAACCACCCGAAAGAGAGACTATTCCAAGGGAAGGTACGCATAAGGTAGAGGCGGAGAGATTAAATGAGGAAAATTGGCTGTGGTTTAGTTCTGGTTAAACCTGGAGTGACGCGAGAGCTCCGCCGAGCCGACTACTTAAACAGGTGTGACACCTCTCCCCCTCTCCACTCCCCCCCAACTCGACTGACTCGACACGGCGTATGCGCACAGCTGTTGCAGCTCGATTTCGCTTTCGCCGGCGCGCTAGCAGCAGCAGCTGCTGCTCCGCACCACGTGACCAAGCGGCTCAAGGCCACGGCGGCGCCACGGAGCTCAAGGCGTGTTACGCTGAAGGCTCGAAGAGCTGGCGTAGTGTAGCTCTCGCTACAAAATGTATTGGAATAAGGAGACCACGACTGCCGTCTGTCCAGCAATGGTCGTAACCAAACTGATTGTGACTGGTCAGTTGTGCAAAATGCACGCGAGTGCGCCGTGGCTCTTACCTCTCAAGCAGCTAATAGGACTGAGTGATCGCACATAGATGGCAGGCTGATGATTCCAGCGAACACAAAACGGGGACCGGTGAGAGTGGAGCGGATTAGTCCGTAAATGAGTGTCAGAGTATCGCAGTGCGCGTGAGGATAAAAGAAAACTAAAATTCGCCAGAGATCACCACCTCGCTCGCAAACGCTACTACTCGCCAAATCAAGGGTTTTAAGCGCAAACTGGTTAACCTTACGCATGGTCCAGCGGTCGATTTACTATTAAACCAGCAAGCAAATGCTATTGCTCTGAATGGATTTGTATGTGTTCCATAAAGTTATGCAATAAACGAACTAATTATCTGATCGACTGACGAATGGCGATCAGATGATTTTCTATCCCAGCAGCACAGCTACTCGTCCCAATGTTGGAAAGGCGATGGCAAAATCTGGGCCCACAGAGGACCAGAGTGAAACTATCCATTTCTAATACTGGGCAAATTACCTGTGCTGCTTGAGTATATTTATTAATTATTTCATTTTTTCTGGCTGATTGGCTTCACCGATTACCTGAATGAATGCGTGACTGATTAGTATTATTGATAAGTGCGATGTGTAAGTGCCCCCGCAAAAGTAGACCCGCTTCTCAAATGTGGTCTCATACCTTTATTATTATAACTGTTACGGCTATGCAAACTTTTCTTTCCCAAATGGCATACTGCTTACGTGTGGGTAATTACGGTTACTCTGAAGCAACAGCGCTTGGCACGAGAAGTACTGCATGTTGAAGACAAATGCCGCCTGGAAGTGGGCCTGCAGCGAGTGTTATTAATTCCGCGCGACGCATCGTGAGCAACAAGCAGCACGGAGCGATCGTGTACAGCCACGGCGAAGGAGGCAAAATCAACAGGGCGCGGCGCACACAAACAACACTTTAGACTTGGCAACGTGATATTTGCGCCAAGGGAATTCCGCCCAGTCCCCCGGCAGTCCACAGACGATAAATGGTTTTCAAAACATCTCGGCGAGCACGGACCTTCCAAGAATTCTGAGAAGTGCATTTATGGTCTCAACTGACTCCCTGCGAACGTCTTGTTCACCGGCGACCTGCCCTTGGGAAAACAAGCAAACGAAGAAAAAAAAAAGCGAGAAAGAAAATAGGCACTTGTGAAAGCAAAAAAAAAAAAGCTGGGAAGGAGCAAAGCAGGAAAGGGGCAACAAGGGTGCGTATAACAAAATAAAACAGTCGCTCCAGACCCAGAAAACAAGCCACGAACTCCACGAATTCCGGAATCCCAAGATGAACGACGTCTCGTGGCACCGAAGATGCAGTCCCCCGCAGAGACATTCACGAAGGTTCATTTATTCGAAAACTGACCGCCGCGGTGTGGATGAGCAGCTATACACGGTATTCGGCATGCTGGGCACGGGGTGGCGGATTTGACCCCGGTCGCATTTTGAGATGAGGTGAACTGCGAAAACGGCTCGGATAATGGTCAGATTTCTGGGCACGACCAAGACCGCAGCAACAGCAGTGGTCGAAATTATTCCAGAGGAAGATTTATGGACCACCGCCGAAGAGGAGGAGGTTGGAGGGGTCGAGGGTTCCTGCCAGCACGTCGGAGTTTTCAAGGGTTCTTCGAGAATTTGCGTCGCAGGCCGTGTGGTGACTGAGTGGCCCGTGATCAGGTCCAGTATGGTTGTGTGTGTTGTCAGGGCAGGTCCAGCATGGTTGTGTGTGTTGTCAGGGCAGGCGCAACATCCCAGAGAGCGGTAGTGGTAGCCAGGGCGGCCGTATGTGCGATTTTTGTAGGGGTCACAAGAGACCTAATATACTAATGACTCGCTGCAGACGGACTACCTCGCCACATTTTTGCTGATCGGGATGCCAGCCATTACGGCAACGCCTAAAGATACCTGCTAACCTGGAGGTCCAGATACACTCTGGGCAAAGGTCACAACGGAGATGATTTCTAATCGCGTGGTAGGTATACCACAGCAGCCGCTGTTACAGTGGAAGCGGGAGTTACCGTTATAAAATGGTCTACAGGTCTACAATCAGTCTATAGGCTTCTTATAGACTATTGCCTTCGTATAGATATTCCTTTTTGTCATGCATTCACAGTCTATAGACAAAAATCTACTAAAAGTGCACATCCCCAAATCTATAATAGACTGTCTACAGCAGTTGTATTGCCTATAGACTGTCCTCTAGGATTTGTCTAGAGAGAGCCTACAGACTTTATAGAGAGAAGTCTATGGACAGCCTACAGACTAAAAAAAAAATTAGTAAGGGTATAGAGAGCCTCCCTGCGACGTCTTTGAGTGCTTAGAGGTATGGTTTGGTTTTAGGTTTGGTTTGGTTTGGTTTTATGGGGTTTAACGCCCCAAAGCGACTGAGGCTATGAGAGACGCCGTAGTGGAGGGCTCCGGAAATTTCGACCACCTGGAAAAAATTCGAAACTTAATTAAGTGGCAAGATTTTGATTTCACGTCCCTTTTCGTGCAAGTATCCTTATATGCGACACCGCGAAGGAGTTGTGGAGAACAACCGCGCCTCTTCGTGCTTAATCCCCATTTGCACATCCTTCGTCCTGACAATAACCCAACCCACAAACCTCTGACCCTCCATTTTCTATGTTTTCCTCTGGGCAGACAAACAAAAAGAAGCAAGCGGATACCCGAGCAGCACTTATGCGCGAAGCGCCGATTCACATCCACACGTCACGGTCCACGTGATTTCTGCCGGCAGGCAGGAATCCAGGATGGTCCTTTCTCGCAGCACCTCGCTATACCTCGCTCCGTTTGTGTTCAGCCCCCTTTCCGCACACACCCCGCCGTTAAAATCCTATACTTCACAGCTCCCCCCCCCCCCCCCCTTCCCACCTCCTCTCAGCGCTCAACTTCCATTTCCGCGTATCGGAAAAGAGCATACACGAATATACCGAAACAGAGACGACAGAGCCGACTACACGAGCGGAGTATTCGAGCGCGCCTATTCACTAGATCGGCGTCCGCGTTTGCACGCCACACAGATGGGCCCGCTCCGCTCCGCTGCCGCCCAAAGCGTTCACGATTATTTGTCCGTGACCGTGCGGACGAAGAAAAAAAATAAAAGTGGGTGGAAAGGTAGCGCGTGCCGAAAGAAACACACGGGCTGTGTGATCTCGTTTCCTGACAGCGTGCTGACGGAGCTATAAGTTCGATCGGAGATCGATGGACTCCTGGCAGTGCTACGAACGATCGGGAAAAAAAGGTACCATACGCCACACCCGACGAAAGGCGGTTGCGGCGGCCACGGCGTTACTTCCTGAATCCACTGTCATTTGACTCGTGTAGAACGCCGGCGAGCTCGACCGAAGAAGGGGTGTCGAGTTGTGTAGAAGTGCACGGTGCTATTTACTCCCGTAACACACGCCATGGGTTGTTCCGCGTGGCGTCTTTTCTTGCTCGGGATGACAGCCTGTCTCCTCTGGTGAAGAAGAAACCGATGCTTCCTGGTGAGGCCATTGGGTGATGAGAGCGAGCGCAAGTACGCACACTCGTCTTTGTGAGAAGCGAAGATGGGGACCAGCTGTAGTCGGGCAATGATTCGACGCGTCCTATTTGGATGCCCTAAGAAATCTTCGCGTTTTTATCTCTGAAGAATCGTGCTGCATTTGAGGATTGCCGGTTGTCGAGCGAGGAAATGAACGTTCATTTCAGAAAACTTGTGCTCCCGGTACCGTGACGCTTCTCAGGACAGGCAAACAGGACACGCCCTGTAGAAAACGCCGCGTGCTCTTCTTTAGCGAAGCAAGTGATGTACTTTCTCTACGCAAACTATGGGGAGGTCGCTTTCTTTTGTTTTGTTTTTTTCGCGTCGCACTATAGAGCACAAAATGGACAAAACTGCAATCTGACTAACAAGGCCGCGACGCTTGCCGACAACCATTCATTACGACGACGCCTACGAAAGTGGGAAGTGCCATAACGCTCTTCCCGCCCACTGAAGAGGCGTCGAGCGCCTCTACCTCGAAATCCTTCACTCAATTATAAACACCATTCTCTGACGTCACCAGTGTTCACGAAGAAGGGCAACGCTTCTTGCGAAACGCCCCAGAAGGCCCACATATCAGAACTCGGCACTCTTAATGACCTGAAACTGAGAGATGCCGGATGAACAGGAAGATTTCGGTCCAACAAATTATTCCTACAAGCAAGTCCTACAAGCAAGTCTAACAATTAAGTCTAACAATTAAGTCTAACAATTAAGTCCAACAATTAAGTCTAACAATTAAGTCCAACAATTAAGTCTAACAATTAAGTCTAACAATTAAGTCTCGCAAGTAAGTCTCGCAAGTCAAGTAAGTCTCGCAAGTAAGTCTCGCAAATAACGCAAATGAGTGTCGCAACTAAGTCCCACAAATGAGCCATACAGATAAGTCATACAAATAAGTCCCACAAATAAGGCCGCGTAACATGCATATCCCAGCACAGAGCACGTTGTATGCAGCGTCTATAAAATGCCTTGAGGGGCCACCGGAAGTTCACTTCCCACCTCAGCCCAAGGTGAAGTGTCATTGCTTTTCTCCTTGCGCCTGCCTGATTTCAATTACGGAGATGCCTCCAACGCTCGTATGCATCACATACAGGAGGCGACCCACGCCTACAGGAGTAAGCAGCTGGCCCCCGGGTACTGCGTGTTCGAATCTAGTCACCGCGTGCCGTACGCGACGATGTCGAATCGAATGACGGAGCTCGAGTGGGACGGCGACGGAGGAGGATTCGAAAGCTCGTTGGCCTCGAGGGTCTTCCAGGAGTTTCCGCGGAGGAGGAACGGCACTCCCCTCAGCGTCGACTTCTCTCGTGGCAGTCAGTCACTGCGGCTGCTACTGCCCAGGAAAGGAAGAGGAATACGGTGGGTTTGCAGGAATTAAGAAAAACTGCGTGCCGTGAAGGAGTGCGTGGAGCGGAGTTAATGGGTGAGCAATTTGGCTCCCGCCACTGCTCCTGGTGCAGAGGCGGCGGCCGTTCGCCCATGTGGAATGGACACTCGGATGTGCGGATGGCGTTGCCCCTGTGCTGTGGGAGCTGGTAAAGGAGGTACGAGAAAGAAAAATAAACGAAAACAGACTCAATGCGGCCCTCATGTGCCTACATGGCTCGCGCCCTTCAGCCCTCCATTTCCGTAATCTCAGGACCTGTCCCTTCAGCTGGCAGTTCATGGCATAGAACTTCCTGAATCTTCGGCATCCCTGAGGGCCGAAGGCGCTAGCCTTAACTTTCTCCCTTCCCCCTCAGCTCTCGTCAAGCTTAGATCACATGACCATACAGGGTACATATTCTACAAAGAATGGAGTGGGCTAATGAAAAATAGCGAGCGTTTAATCCTGGGCTTATCTTTGTACGGTGTGCGTAGCATGTCCACGAAGCATCATGTTGGCTATAAGCGACGCCGCAGTGGAGGTCTCCGGATTAGTTTCGACAACCTTTAACGTGCTCCGGCATATAGCAGAGCACACAGGAGATTTTAAGCACCGCTTCCGTCGAATTACGGTCGCCACGTCCGGCATTCAATCTCGAGGCCTCCGTGGTCAGCAGCAGAACGCCACAATCACTAGTCTCGATTAGATGAATGCGAAAGAATTTGATTCCAGTCAGCTTTTTGAGGGAAAAAACAGGTTGTGAGAAGGAAAGGTGCGTCTAGCCCTCTACTTTACTTTCTTCCTCGACGTCTTTGCACAATCCCTCAAAAGTGGACTGGACTCGACTTCTGTCGCATCCATGTAAACGCAGCTACTGGGCGCCATCGAGAGATGACTACTACACCCCCCTTTTTTCCACCCTCCACAATGGCCTCTATGCTCACCTAGATAATTACACGGGACAGGAATGGAGCTCTTTCTATCATCCATCAACTGTGTCACATTGTGCCATAGTGGAGGGCGCACAGATATACAACGTTCCAGTTCAGAAAGTGGATCACGACTCCTCGAGAGAAGGAAATCAATGCGTTTATTCTTAGGGCGTAGGAAGCACTCCTCCGATTCCACGGCCGGTGCGAGGAAAGAAAATAAAGGTAGCCACGAGGCAATTAGCCGCTCCGTTCGGCGTAATTAATTGGCCAGTAATGACTCCACGCTGTCGGTGTGCACGTGTGCGGATGACGGGCGAGCACAACGACGGTGGAGAAATTCGAGTGCGCTAAAAATACGGAAAGACTGCAGTTAGCAAGCGCTGAGAATCGCCATTACTTTTTCCGCGGACATATACATGTTACACCTCAGGCCGCCGTCTTATCGTGGCCGCCTTAAAGGCAGGCCTGCAGCTCCGTCCACTAAGGGCAGGAACCTCCTCACAAAGAGATGCCCAGGCAGGAAACAGTGCCCCCTGGCTACCTCGTTGTGCACCCTTAGCTGCGACAGCGGTATTAAATAGTCTTGCCGAATAAAGGAATAAAAGAAGGTTAGGCTCCGAAAAGGAACCCGGAATTATTAGGTTGCCACATTCTGCGACGCACAAAAGGGGACAGTGCCGAAAGTCTATAGCGATCGAGAAACTTCCTGCCCACGTGCGGCCAGAGGCTATTTTATCTGGGGTCTAAATTCAGCAGCCGAACGCCAAAGCCACTGAGTCATCGCGTCGGGTGAACTTTCAGTTCGTCTGACAACCTCACCAGCAGCGGTCCAGCGGATGGAACGATGGAATTTCTTTATTATTTAGTACGTGTGCACGACGATATGGACCGAGTTGTAATGTATCTAAGCATTCAGAAGTCAAGGCAAATAACTTTGTAAAAATTGCCCATGAACATCACTTTTTTTTTGTTACAAAGCTAGCTAGTTTTTAACAGCAGCGGAGAAATGCTGGATGTTCAGAAAATTTATCTGACGCCAAGAAATTCCAGAGTTAACATATGGAGCCGAGTGCGTCGAATTAAACGACTGCCGTGGGACTCTTGAGGCAACCTTGCGCACATATTGCGGTGAAGTCCCCAAGGTCGACAGTTCGTAACGGTGACCTCAAACCCTTCAACCGTAAAGTAAAAAGTAAAGTTCGGTTTTGCACTGGTTTTACGGGGTTTAACTTCCAAAAGCGACTCAGGCTATGAGGGACGCCGTAGTGAAGGGCTCCGGATAATTTCGACCACCTGGGGTTCTTTGACATGCGCTGGAAAATAAGTCTACAATAGGCCAGTTCAGAGCAAGCTACGGTCGGATACAACTCAAGAACAAAGCGGCAGTTGCCCCTCAAAGCAGGCCCTCCAGCCAATGGCGTCGACCGATTTTAGTGACGTCACGGTTCATCCGATTAAGTCGTCGTTTTCCCCTTTTATCTTCCACGTCCTGCGAGTTCACGCTATAGTCGGATACAACTCAAGAACGACGCGGCTTTTACCCGTCGAAGGACCCCCTTCCAGCCAATGGCGTCGGCCGATTCTCATGCCCCTGCTAGCATGCCAATGCAGGAATTTGCGTGACAATGCAGGGAGGGGACTAACCCCGACTATGGCTATTCCCTTTCATCCACTACTCCATGCATTACCACGCTAGCAGACTAGCTGATGAGATTCAGCCGACGCCATTGGCTGGAAAGGGGTCCTTTGACGGAGAAAAGCCGCTGCGTTCCTGAGCTGTGTCTGACTATAGCAGGTTTAAAGGGACCGGTCAATAGGGAGACTCGGTCGACGCCATTAGCTGGAGGGGCTCCTTTGAGGGGCGTTTGCTGCTTCGTTCTTGAGTTGTATCTGGCTACAGTCATCCGCACTGACCTGACCCGAGCGCCGAAAGATGATATTTCCCTACACCAACATGCATGTTTCCGATTGTAAACCCTGTCGTTTCTTCTATACACTCTCCTCAGAACACTAGGCGTGAGGACGCATCAAACTTGAGTTGCGTTGTGTTGGGTTTTACGTCACATAGGCAACTAAGGCCATCAGGCTCCAAGATCAAGGTATAGGAATCAAACTTGAGACGAAAAGAAAGCATCCCATCGTTCGCGCACGCTAGTGCGACCGGTTCTCGCGACAGCTGCATCTCGCAGACTGTCTTCCTGGTTTGTAGGTACGCACTCCCAACCCGCTCGTCACGCAAGTATTGTCAATGCCAGCCTTTCATCGGCCCACAACGCGGACGACACCTCGATGAGGTCAGACGCTGGCCTACACGTAACAGCCGTCTCCTGCTGACACGGAGACCTATCGCACTGCCGAACACTGCACAACTACCTGATCGTTTCACCCGGCTGAACGTACTGTTCCGTTTTTTTTTTATCTCTCTTTTTTTCTCTTAACTACTTCACACCGATTGCATACATGCTCTGAATAGGCCAGAGGCTGAACGATATATAGAAAAAAAAAAAAAAGCTCGAAAGTGCCTGTGGGCTGTTCGTTCCCAATATCGCCGACGACGCGTCATACACAACGGTTACCGAGGGATAAGCGCACGGCTGGAGACCCCGACCGGCACCAATTTCCACCGTCCGCATAGAGGCGGCAAGCGGCACGGACGTTGTAAGTACGGTAATTTCGCGCGCAGATACGAGACCAGCCAAACTGCTGTGCCGTCGCTCCAATAAGTGTGAGGGCACCCAGAAGGTTCGGACCAGGAAGAGACGGACGATCCGGCCCACTGACGGAAGAAGGGTACTCGCTGCATGCTTTGGGCGTCCCGGTGCGCGCAACTGAAGATTACGTCAACGCCGAAGTAAGTCTTCATCGCGCACTCTGCATCTGCGCTGATTTCTTGGTGAAATCTCTAACACAGAGCGTCTGTACACCGGAGCTCCACTGACGTATTTTATACCGCTATTGTTATAGGGTTTGAAAATATGAACACAGACAGAAGAAAAGGCAAAGGGACACAGGCTGCAAAATGCCAACTAGAAAACACACAACGCCTGCATCCGCCAGAAAAGAAATAAAACGAAGGAGGTGTAGAAATAAGGAAGTGAGAGAAAGAGCGGTAAATAAAACTATTCGAAGACGTTTACAAAACTTTAAACACGCGGAAATAAATCGCACAGAACAAGGGAAAAGATCAAACGAGTATAAAGAAGACGAGATGAACACATTTTTTTTTTCGTCGTAACGCAAAACTACACTCTCGTCGCCGACAGTACATTCGAAAGCACATTCGTCACCGACAGCGATTTTTCATCCAATAAAGTGGCTTCGTTCCCTTACACAAAAACACCCCAGCTGGTTACAGTGACGACGACGCAGGCATGTCCTTGGAGCCGTTTAGTCGGTTTGGTGCGGACGGCAATTAGACTAACGCAACCGTTCTCGAGTGGCCGTAAACATGAACAGCAGCCAACCAAGAATTAAGCCCGCAATCGACATCGTAACATCGACGCTAAAAATAGGCAGCTCAGTGGCAGCTAACCGCCAAACTCGTACAGTAGACGCGAGTGTGCATATGACGACGAGCACGGAAACGGCTTCTTTCAATGTCCAAGGACCCCACATCGTCCATTTTTCAGGCCTCAAACAAGCGAGTACGCCAGGGGATCACTTCCTGCTCCGCCGTATAGCTAAGCCCGGAGCAGTGGTTATACGGGCCCCACGCAGATGCGACTCGGAAAAGGCGCACACAGCACGCATGCCCGTCCGTCTCGCCAAAGGCCATTCATCTGCCTGACCGTACGTGACGTGACTGCGGCATCACCGAGCCGCACGCAACCTTGGCCATGCCGACCATGGCGAGCATTTAGTCCGTGAGGCATGTTTTTTTTCCTCCATGCTGTGAGGGTCTCCTCCGAGATGGGAAGAGGGTGGTCACGAATCACGGATGCGGCTCCGGAAGCCACGTGGTCACGTGAGGCTATGCAAGGGGCGGCTTACGAAAGCGGTAAACACCCCCTTGCGGGGAACCTCTTGAGCGAGTGCTCAAGAGCCAGAAGCAGGCTGTACTCTGGGCATGGGCGGAAAGATAGCGGTCCGTTTACAAAACACCCGCTGAGCGCGTATTACGAAGCGGGCAAGGAAGCAGCTGATGAGCCCGGGTGGCTCGTTTGCAGCGCCACCACCTTGAACCACGCACTTTCGTTCTTGTTTTGTTCTGCGCCGTGGCGGAGTTTGGAAAAGGATTGCAGCGGGGAACCTTGAATCACCGCTTCTCCTCGAGAGTCGACACAAGAAGCGGGAGAGTGCAGATTGCGGGGGCGGAGGTGTAACTTACAAGCTCATCTGGAGAGGCAGTACGCGGGCAAGCACTACCACTGACGGAGCTGACGGCGCCAACGGAGCGACACTGAAGCGTTGGCCGTCTCAACTTTCCTCGTTGTGTCGGGGTAGTTGCGTCGAAACAAAACTCGTTCCCTCAACAATTTCTTAATGTTCAATTTGATTGCTTCTTTTCTTGTGTAATATTTTGGCGTCAGCTGCGTATTTATACAAGGCGATAACTTTATAAAATTTCACCTGTCATAGATTTAGCGCAACGTATCGGACTGAATTCTATGTGCATCGCTTCGCCCTGTACGCTTAATTTTTTTCGCCACTTAACCTAGCTGCTGTAATTGTGATTTAACCCGCTTAACAATCACGCGATGGATGGGAGAAGCTGCCGCGGGACCAGTTAATTTTTCCGTCCTGCGCAAACACCGCAAGACAGCCTTCCATTCATAACTATTGCATGACCAATTTCAACGAAAACAGCTGTGTCATATCCACTCACAGTTGGCGTCGTAATGCCTGTGCCAGCCTCCCGCTCCGAGGCACTGTGCTGTGATCCCAGAGGAAAAAAGTAAGAGCCGTGGAAGCACTCACCTGCAAAAGCAAAAAGCAAAACATATATTAGAGACATGTGCACAGAAAGACGAACACAAAAACATGACCAATGCGTGAAAGAACAGCGAAGTGTAACGCAATGGCGCTCAAACATTTAAAAATGACGGCTGTACGTCTACGGTGCATACAGCCAGTGTCCTCTTTGAAGCGCCAAAAACTTTCCATTTCAGTCCCCACCCTTTCGTTCATATGCAAACTTGTCTTTCCCTCTTTGGTGAGCCCTTCACTTACTGCCGCTCACAATCTACACTTTTTCCCCTTTTTGTATCCTGCTGGCAGCTCCTGCATGTCGCGTCATCACATGACTACCGAAATTTCAGCGTACTCTGCGGCTGTATGGTCACACTTCTCCCGAACGCCCATCCCTCGGACCCACATACCTCGGACCCACATCCCTCGGACCCACATCCCTCGGACCCACATCCCTCGGATCCACATCCCTCGGACCTACATCCCTCGGACCTACATCCCTCGGACCTACATCCCTCGGACCTACATCCTCGGACCTACATCCCTCGGACTTATATCCCTCGGACTTATATCCCTCGGACTTATATCCCTCGGACTTGTTCCCCAACCCCTATTACGCAACTATCTACAAGTTTGCAGTTTACATGTGCGAAATGCGTGTGGCGCTTCACGCGTATTCTGCACACATATGCCAACGCACATGGTTCACCGCTATACGCACACCATGCCCGCAAGCCCAGTCCGCAAACCTGAAATATTTCACACGCACATTCCGCGCACCAGCACAGCTGGAGCGGTCTGGCATTTAGACGTTCCTGTTTCCTTTTTCAGGACGGCTTCGTCCATCGCTTGCACGCCGTGCTTACGCCGAGCCCGCAAAGCAAGACACAGCCAGGTGAAGAAAGCGCGTGACATCAGATGCGCGAAAGGAGAGAAATCGTGAGGGGCAGAAAGTCGCCAACAGAAGCAGCAGCAGACGAGGCGGCGGAAACCTTGCGTATCAGCAAAGGGGGCCAGAAGCCTTTGTCGGCCCTGCAACACAGGGAACTCCAAGGTCCGCGACGCTACCACACGGCGAAGACGGAAGGCTGCTGACAGGAGGGAAGAGGACTACGCCCGCTATGCACACACACAAACGGTGAGGTCGTGACGCCGGTACAACAGCCTGTCTGTCGGCTGCGCGTTGCACAAGCACAGGTGCTGCGTCCTGTCGTACCGAAGAACCGTGACCTGTGGTCCCCCGTCTTGGCTCCTGTCTTCGCCCTGTCGTGCGAAGCACGAAGACTAGCCAGGACAGGCCAGTCTGGTAGGGCGGGGAGGCCAGGGAGGCCACGACGGAAGACAGGTCACGGCGCTCCGTGAGCAACCGACACGACTTGCTCAGACGCGGAGTTATTTAATGCAGCTTACTCCGTCGCACTTCCAGTTACATGTGCAACTCAGGAGCTTGTTTTGGTCATTGCATGTGAACAGTTCGCACTAGAGTTGATGAACTGCTGAAGTTTTAGTTGTTCATTCGCGCAGCTGGTTGATTCTACACCACCGCCAATTCATCTCATGCTCTGTATTCATCGTCTCCTCTTGCTTTCCACCTTTTCCATAACGCAGAAACAGAGAGGATAGAAGAACCGACTATTGTGCGCTGGGAGGAAATGCTTTCCAGCTAAAGTTCAGCAGGAGCTGACCGAAAGGACTACAGAGCGGATGCATGATACTATTACGTAGCCGTTGGGGCTCGTAACCGAAAGGCTTTAATGGGGACTCCCGGGACAGGGGATAGACCACCAATCCTAGTTCCAACTAAAATGATTTCATCATCACCGTCCAAGCAGCGGGGCATCTTCTAATGAACCATGTCCTCTCGTAACGACTTCCATGCATCTCCTCCCAATATATTTTCAGTTATTCGCAATGCACGTGTGGCTCTTTGCAAACATTACAGCTGTCCGAAGGATAGCATCTACTGAGTCTAGAAGCCGCAACCCGATCCAAGAAAACCCACGCTATAACCTTCACAGAAAAGTAAGCGCCATTCTAGTGTACCGAGCCCTGTGCAAACGCCGCGGACTGTGGCCCCAATGTAAGCTACTACTGTTTTCTTTAAGTTGCATCCTACTATAGCACGTTTCACACTAAACGCGAAGCTACCACACCGCGCTAGTGCGGTTTCCAAAACACCTGCAACCAATCCCGTGAAAACATCGTGACCTGCCGTCGCATGCGCGGGGATTAGGAATTCTCGATGCCAAGCTCCACGGTCGTATCCACGGCGCTGGCATCCCGCAAAAATAAACCTGCTCTCTGGTCGCGCGTTCACTTCCTTCATTTCGCTCCCTGCTGTATACACCTGTCGCGAATTAATCACAGTCTTGTATCTGCCAGGCGGATTACGCGCGTAAGAGGTGCCCTGTTGGCACAATCACACCATCGCATATAAGCGCCCACAGCATCCTCCTTCCCTTTCCCATTTGAATGAAAGATAAGGGTGGGAGATGGTATTTTTTAGAAAGCCTCACTGGCACCCATTTTTTCAACGAAGAGTGTCCATGACACGTATTTTGCGAACATGGCCACCCCTTCCCGTTCGCACCTTTGCTCTTCGCTTCGGTATCCTGGCCTTCAACCCTTTTTCAAAACCTTCACACTCGAACTCCTCACTCGGGTCACATGTGAGGAAGCTGATCATATGCAGGCCTTCGGGAAAATGTAGCGAATAGCGGAAAAAAGTCAGGGGTCACTTTGACGATTTAAAGTGCGCGAGGCGAAAGCCTTGCCACGCAACTTTAGCCGCGCAGCCGTTGGCACACACGAGGCGGCTATGGGGCGACTTGGATCGGCTATGACCCATGACTAACTAGTAATGACTAACCGTCAATGCCTGACTAGTCACGACTGGTTAATGACTAATTATGACTAACCAGTCATGACCGGTAAATGACTAATTACGATCAACCAGTCATGACTACCTAGCGATGACTTGTCAATGACTAACCCAGCCATGACTAACTAGTCATGACTAGCTAGTCATGACTTGTGACTAGTAATGACTAGTTACAATTTTCACTTCAGATGTAACGGACGGACGGAGTCATGGCCGCGAGTATGACCGCTTAACAGTTTTCGCCTTAAAAAAGCGAGGAAAAGTTCCGTCGTAGCAGTGGAGAGCGCGTTCCCTCGTCGCCACAAGTACCGCCGCCAACGCCATTGGCACCCAACGCACGCAACGAAAAACGTGCCAGACACACGCACGTACAAAAAAGTAAAAGTCGCGCCATTTTTTTTTGTGTGTTTTTCTGCGCAGTGGTTCTCGGCGCGTGCGATTGAGCGCGCGCGAGGAAGAAGCGTGCGTCATTGTCTCGACGTCGGGCGAACGAATATCGTGAGCGTGAATAATGGACCGTGACTTCGCACGAGACGCCACACCGCTCGCGCGTGCGTCTGCGCACCTTTGAAGGCTTTTTTTTTTCTTTTTGTTCCTTTTTCGCGTCCCCCTCTAAAAAGTCACGCGCGACGCGTGGCCGTTTTCACGAATTTGCATGCGATACATCTACCCTGCGTGCTCTTCCCATCTGGATCAGTCGGCGGTAAACATGTTCGAGTGTGCGTGTTCGCAATACGCAGCAGTTAAACGGGCACGGTCACGAAATTTTCGAGACCAGCAAAGGATGTAATTTGTTTCGTCGGCGCATGAAGATGGCACCCAGCAAGTTTCGACCCCAGACACTGCTTGTAAAGTCGTTTGATGGCTCTCAATTCCGGTAAGGAAGCCTTTCAAATGGGCAAGAAAACCGGCACCGAGTGATTTGTGATACAAGGAAGAAAAAATGAGAGAATGTTTATAACATTCGTAAACAGTGGGACAGCACGGCATATCCATATATGCAGAATTGATCATTCTCTACCTAATTCAATTTATTTTATTTTCCCATGTACACATGGTGAGGGCCGAGGGAAAAAAGCCAGAAATTGTGGCTTGACGTGCCCCTCGGCCCCTACATTGCAGGGCAGCAGGTAACATATAAATGTTTTACACAGGTAGCACCTCAAAATGCAAGCAATAGTTATCAAAAAAATGGTTTGGTGCATTATTCGAAAAATGATAAGGAATGAAGAGCACAACAAAAAATGGTAACAAAAAAAAGGAAACAAAAAAATACACGTCATCGAAGAACAGGAATTCGCTTACTCAAATCAGGTCAACACTATACGGAAACGAAAGAGATAAAGAAGCAGTGAAGAGATAAAGAAGCAATGAATCTATAAAGTAGCACATACATCGTGTATAACTTGGCGGCATGCACATGAAAGATCAACTTTTGCAGTCTGAAACTTATTTAAAAGACGGGGCAACGTGTTTGCTACACTATGTGTACCATATATTGTGCGGCAGGTTGGAATATGCCACAGTTCGCTGTGTCTGCTAGGATGAACTTGTACATTTAGTGAAAGGTGTGCCGTGTCACGCAAGTAATTCATATTTTGTTTTATGTCCTTCTTGTATCTTTCAGCTAGCCTAACATTATACATTTCAGATACTTTTATGGCATTGAACTGGTGGAATAAATCGCATGTGGTTATATGAGAACCGACATTAAGTACTGCACGCAGAGCCTTCTTCTGTAAAACATAAATCTTATTTATATTGGTACCTGTAGTTGTTCCCCAAACTAAGTGCGCATAGTTCACTTGGGACATAAAGAGCGAATTATATAGGAGAAGTTTAACTTTGCATAGAAGTAAGTGACGATGCCGGTTAATGATACCTGTGACACGAGAAAGCTTACTGATGACAAAGTTAACATGATTGTCCCAGCTTAGCTGGCTGTTGAAATGAACCCCTAATATCTTAATATTATCTACAACCTCTATCGTTTCCAAACCTAGCTTAAGATCGCATGATAGAATAACGTTTTTATTTTTTGGTTTGAACATAATTGCCTTAGTTTTAGTTACATTAATTTTCAACAGATTATTAAGGGACCACTGATGGAGTGTACTTAGTGTCCTATTGGCATCGTTTATCACAGCTTCACATGCGCTTGATGAGAAAAACAGTGAGACGTCATCTGCATACATAACGCACTTCACATGCAGGCATTGATTAACGATATAATTGATATACAAGTTAAAAAGAAGCGGTCCAAGGATACTTCCCTGAGGTATGCCCGCAGGCACTTTTTTTTGCTGAGGATCGACAGGTATTAATATCAACAAACTGAAAGCGATGTGCAAGATATGACGTAAGAAGCGCGTGAACACGACCCCTGAAACCGTAGTCGAACAGTTTTGTCAAAAGTATATTGTGGCTGATGTAATCGAAAGCCTGCGAAAAATCTATAAAAACGCCAAGGGGAAGTTTCTTTTCCTCGAAACACTGTAAGAGGTACTCTTGTTGGCTTAGTAATGCTGTCTCGGTAGATTTATGTTTGATAAAACCAAACTGCGAATCTGTTATTATTTGGTGTTTGTCACAAAAGCATGATATTCGCGTGTGGATAATTTTTTCCAGTCCTTTAGAAAAGAATGGCAGCCCGGAAACTGGCCTATAATTTGAAACGCAAAGCTTATCACCTTTCTTATACAAAGCTGTCACCTTAGCAATTTGTATGCGCTGTGGGAGCACTCCGTATTCCAAGCTTCAATTAAATATATGTGCTAAAATTGGTGCTAGAATATCTAACACATGCCTCATAGATCCCTGGTAATCCTCACACTGGCAAGTACTGCCACCGGTGGCCCTTGTGCGGCCTGGGTTGCTCTTTCCGAGCGCTAAATCATTAATCTAACTGCCACCGGCCACGGCGGACAGTTTGCTCACCATCCTGTGGGCAGGTTGTAGTGTCGCCACAAGGTCATGTGACCTATGTGGCTCTCTGGCAGCGCCTACCGGAGTCATGCTCAAGATTTTTCGCCCATCAACGCCGACGCCGGATTTTGTGGCTAACGGGGCCTGCACTAACGTATTAAAAAGATGAGCCCTCAATGTTTTCCATTACTCGCCAGGAGAACGACGACTGCTTTCAGGCCGTGCGGTGTGTATCCCCATCGCTCCACATCTCTCAGTGCAGTCAAGAAATATCGTCATCGGTGGTACAAAACCTACAAGATCCAGGAGTCTCTCACTGTCTCTCCCATTAGCAGAGCTGCTGACATATATTTCCGACACTTTCTGTGCATTTTTTTTCGTCTCTTTAATTGCACATTTTTATTCGTGTTGTATCGTCGGTACTATACTCGTACCAGTGCGACAGAGCAGGGACCCACCGCGGCGGCTCAGTGGCATAGGCGTTCGGCTACCGAGTCCTAAGTCGCGGGTAGTATCCCGGCCTCGGCGGCCGTATCTCGATGGGCGCGAAATTCAAAAGAAAAAAAAAAGCAAAACAAAACGTCCATGTACAGTGCCGTGCCAGGGCATTTAAAAGAGCCCCAGATGGTGGAGCTCAATCCGACGTTCCTCCGATCCCATTTCCAGCTTCGTGACGTCAAACTTCGCAATGCCAGTATGGAGCAGCACAACGCCGACCACGTGCGGCAGGCGGTCGTTTCCCGCCACTTTTCGCTCCGTTCGCTTGCACCGGACGACAGAGGCGCAGCGACGTATAGTAGTACACCCGATGGAAGGAAGCCTTGGTCAAGCGACACACTTCCGGGGAGGCCATGAAGCAGCGTAAACACGGCGCCCATTTCTAATCGGGTCGATCCCTATCGGGTCGACCCCCCCGCGGGCAGCGGCAGTCAAACGCAGCCGCGTACTCCACGCCAGAAGGAGCAAGGGCGGCGCATGTAATCATACGGACCGTGGCGGACGGGCTTCGCCTGAGCGTTGCTAATGGCTTAAATGGTGCGCGCCCGCCGGGGAACCACGTGATCGGAGGATTCTTGTGAACCCCTCGAGGTATTCGTCGATGCCAGAGGGCAGCACCTCTTGGACATCGCCACGGGATCGTTCAGCTGACCCTTATGAAAATAGTCTATAGACGTCTTATAGACGTCTTATAGACGTCCATTGCCTTCCTATAGATATTTCTTTGTCTAGTCATAGTCTATAGAGAAAAGTCTACTTCGAGTGTACGTCCATTAATCTGTAGATTGTCTATAGACTGTCTATAGAATTTGTAATGCCTATAGGATTTGTCCATACAGAGTCCATAGACTGTAGGCAGAAGTCTATGGACAGTCTATAGACTATCTAAAGAAATTCTTGTAAGGGAGCGAGCACCGCCTGCGCACAATTCCGAGGAGCTCGACCAGCCTGCGGGCAGAGTTAGCAGTGGCGCAAGCGGTACAGATGCTGTGCAAGAAACAAACTATTGTCATATATAAAGGCCGTCTCCGCCCTACCTTCGCCGCCTCGAGCCCGTCTGCATATTTCTCGCATAGAATGTATCCGTCTGTGCATCCGTGTATCTACGTATCCGTCCGTATTTCCATTTCTACCCACCTAGAGTCGGGAGTCAACTCAAGACCAAAGCGGCTTTTCCCCATCAAAAGACCACTTCCAGCCAATGGCGTCGGTCGATTCTCATTACACTGCTAGCGTGACAGTGCAGGACGGGGACTATTCTCTGCCACTCCCTACCTTGTCACACTATAGCAGGGTCATGAGAATCGACCGACGCCATTGGCTGGAAGCGGTCTTTTGACGGGGAAAAGCCGCTTTGTTCTTGAGTTGTATCCGACTATGGGCCAATCGATTCATCTGTCCCTCCAAATATCTTTCCGTAGCTGCGTCTACCTCTGCAACCTACCGGACACGAAAACGGGGTGGACAGCACACGAGTTCACGCGCAGCAAACAAATGCTTCTGCCATGCGCCTTTTTTTCTCAGTCTCTGTCTATGAGTAATGCTTTGGTTTTCCATTTGTATTGTTTTTGTTTGCTCTGTGCAATTGTGCAATATATAATTTTGCCATTTAATTCTGCTATACACTGTATAATTGTCTACTGCATCTACATTCTATAAACTCTATTACCCCAAGTTTTAAGCCACTGTATTGATGCCCGGTGCCTGTTTCGTAGTCAAGTTGCCGGAAGACAGCTTTTACTATGGGCACCCAGCCATCATATGTGCTGCGCGGTGAGTGACGAATTAAACATTCTTGATATTATTATTATTATTATTATTATTATTATTATTATTATTATTATTATTATTATTATTATTATTATTATCTACCTAACTACATATATCTATATGCCATAAGTGTCTCTGCCTGCCTCTCGACCTTTATTGCACTCAGGCGTCGCTCTACTGCTTTTTACGCCATGGCACTTTGTTAGATTGCCGTTCCAACTTAATCTCTTTAAAGGGCTTTATCGTTATCTCTGAGGATAAAGTTGCTCGAGAAGCTGCCGTTTTTCCAAATGAAAACACACGTTCCAGTGAAGAACATCGCCGAGACCGAAGGTTGCTTTTACCGGAAAAATCAACGTCGCGCACGTTAAACACACATAATATCGGTCAAACCTGGGGTCAAAGGGTCAGGTAAACACAGACTCTGCATTTAGTATTGCGCAACATTTTCTTTTTTTTTTCTCCGACATCTGGGCTCCCCGCACCACGATGGCGGGTGCGTATAAAATATTCATATAAAATAATCAATTTCACGCGCACCGGCAGCAGTTAACGCGGTGAAAAAGCGGTGGTAGAAGACCCCACAAGGACACTTTTTCCTGCCGTTCACCGAAGGAGCTCCTCGCACACCGTGCGACAAGTAACTTCGCCGTTGGACTAGGACGATCGACCGCGCACGCCACGGTGGTGACAGCCCGGCCGCTGCAGGTATAATGACACTAATTCCTTGACACACATGGCAGCGTCGGCGAGGCTCGCGGGCTTCGTGCGTCGTCGCCGCTGCTACCGCGTAATCCACACGCGCCGTACGGAGTGTCGTGTATACGCTTAGAAGACGGCGCGCCACGCGAAACGCCGTTCACCCAAGAAATTAGAAAGGTCCGCAGCGGCGAGAACGTCGCCGACAGGAAGGTGTCAAGGACGGCGCAGGGGCACGTGTCAGGGAACGAAACACGAGGAGAGAAAAATAAAAACAGAGGCAAAAACAAAAAGAATCCGATCTCCTTTGCCCGAAAGCTACATGAATCATTCTCGGAAAGTGGAGCAGCAGCAGCAACAAGCGTTAATGTTCGGCACCCCTGAGATCCATGTGACAGGAAGACGTCCACATAGACGTCGCAGTTAAGTTAAAACCGACCAAAACCGACCAAACCGACCAAAACCGACCAAAACCGACCAAAACCGACCACCTGTTCCAAAATATTGGGTTCATTTCATTGTAAGGGGGTTTAACGTCCCAAAGCGACTCAGACTATGAGGGACGCCGTAGTGAACGGCTCCGGAAATTTCGACCGCCTGGGGTTCTTTAGCGTGCACTGACATCGCACAGTACACGGGCCTCTAGAATTTCGCCCCCATCGAAATTCGGCCGCCGCGGCCGGGATCTAACCCGCGTCTTTCGGGCCCGCAGCCGAGCGCCGTAACCATTGAGCCACCACGGCGGGGCCCAAAATATTGTGTTTCAATAAATGTTTCAATGCGTCGTAGGTCGTTATATATTCGCTGATTCGCTCGAGGGAAGTGAAGTCATCGGGCCGGAAGTGAGAACAATACATACGTGTCGCCGCCTCAAGATACCTGCGCGGAAACCACTAAACACAAGCTAAATGAGCCGAAGGTATGTCTGGTTTGGTTTATAAGGGTTTAACGCCCCAAAACGACTCAGGCTATGGCGACGCCGTAGTGAAAAACGCGGCGGGGTCTAGATATAATGTATTGACACATTTCGCCGGAAACTCAAGATAACACTATTTTAAAACGCTATGTTCAATCTTACCCGCAACTCTGAGCACACGGCGCGACACCTGTCAGAAGTGTCCAGCACTACTCCACCGGCAGGTTCCAGATCAACGACCTCGATTTCAATGCTGCCGATCGCTCGCTGCCCGCGCGCACGACTCCGAACGAAGCCCCATCGATGCCTGCTGCCCACAACCCACAAAAGCGTCGCAGTTCCTACGCCGACCCAACGGCATTGACCCCAAGACCCAGCAAAGCGGCAAGCGAAGAAGAAAAAGAGTCCGGCCGTGAACCTCGGCCATCGGTTAGCACTTAATCACGCCATATTAGCGAATGACAGACCCGATATACCGGGAACCCCACGCAGGGCATCTTCCGAGGGTTGAACAGAGCTGCTTTCACTTGCAGATGAGCCGATCTGGGAGAGACCCAACGGGCAGAGACGGAAAGACGGCGAGCGTATATGTTTGAAAAGCCGGGGTAGATAAACAAGTGCTAGCAGAAGCATTACGCGACCCTATAAGAAGCGTGGCGAGCAGTTTAATCCTTTAAGCGCCTCGGAGGAGCCTGTCATGTGTACAGTTTATGGTTTGTTTGCATATACTGCCATCGACGGGAGTGTTCAGTACGGTTTGTGTTTTTCTACCCTTTCGAACGAAGGCCACTAACGAGAAAAGCTTGCAAAGCAAGAACTGGGAAGCGCTTATGCAGTTATTACTAAGTGCTGCATAGAATGCTAGAATGCATTGATCAGCTTTTAATGTGTTTTTTTTCTCCTTATGGGGTTTTAACGTCCCAAAGCGACTCGGGCTATCGGGGACGCCGTAGTGAAGGACTCCGGAAATGTCGACCGCCTGGGGTTCT
This sequence comes from Amblyomma mixtum, assembly GCF_055824585.1. Taxonomy (NCBI): domain Eukaryota; kingdom Metazoa; phylum Arthropoda; class Arachnida; order Ixodida; family Ixodidae; genus Amblyomma; species Amblyomma mixtum. The sequence goes on along the minus strand of NC_143020.1, from coordinate 70,753,712 downwards.
TTAACGTGCACTGACATCGTACAGTACACGGGCAAGCATTTCCCCTCCATTGAAATGCAACCGTCGCGGCCGGGATCGAACCCGCGTCTTTCGGGTCAGCAGCCGAGCACCATAAACACCGAGCCACCGCGGCGGCACTGGGTAGAGGAGTCTCTTGCTTTTCCATTCCCGCGCATGTGAGGGCATCAGACATGTTAGAGGTCCCACGAACAAGGCACCGTGCGCTTGTAATGTAAGAAAGCAGAATGAAAATCGTCATTCTACCCCATGTTTAAATTATATTGCTTCAAAGAAATCGCTACGTATACAGGCGGCGAAAGTATCATTAAAGGTAAACGCTTGGCGTAACACAGCGAGTGCAAAACAAGTCACAGTAAGCAAAATGCACGCGAAAAGCTGTCTGCGCTAATGTACACTCGCTGCTCTGTTATCATACGTAGTCAATTACAACTGTAGAGAATGCGACCAAAATTAAAAAGAAGAGGGCGGGGGGGGGGGGGGGGGGGGGGGGGGGGGGGGGGGGGGAGAACGAATACACACCCGAAACGAGCAGGGAGGACGCGCGTTTTCACGCACTGACCGGTTAAAAACGTGCTGAGGATGAACGCCGACCAAATCGCTCATGCAGTTACGCAGTTTAGACAGATGCGAGGGGCGAAACCGATCCATTCTTCGGTTACGAAGGAGGCGCGGCCCCCACGCAGCGTCTACGAACAAAATCCCTCTTCGCGCGTTCGCGAAGCTGAGAGCTCAGAGTCCAGACACGGCGGAATGCCAGTCTCTGCTTCCACAAGGCGGAACCGGTTGAGGTCTTCTCCGCTTAGCAGTCATGTGTAAACGTGCGCGTCGCCTACGTTGCTGCTGCTCTTAAACATCCTTTTGTTCTTTGCAGGGGTACAATGAATGCGCTATAAGAACAAGATGGTGGCGAGGGGGGGGGGGGGGGGTGGAGTCGGCAAGCGTCCTGGTTGTTTGTTGCCGCTTACACGGCACAGAAGCGTAGCTTTGATGATCTGCATATTATGTGGGCCACCGCCACTTCCCCCCTCCCAGTCCATCCAGGCCTACCGAGAGAGCGCAGCCTCGCAACCATGACGCGCCCACAACGGGGTCCACTTATAGAAGCTATAGCCAAGAAGGGCCTCTTGAGAGACTGTCCGGCCGGGGCGGCGAGCAACTGTTGTGCGATGGGCCGACCAGGGAGGAGTCGGTGGGATGGGGGACCTCGATCCAGCCAAGCACGCCGTCGATGCTTGTAGCCAGCTTATTTAACACGGCCTGCACGCCGATGTTTGCAACATAGTAGGTATCGATGCAAAGGGAAGAGTCAAGATGGATGGTGCGCACTGTGGAACGAGAAATGCCCCGCTAAAGTGTGCCGATCGATCGCAACGAACCGAGAGCTGTGGAATATAGGCTTGCGGATGTTAATGAGTTGCACAGAGGCGCCCCCTGTATGCGCATGCTCTGTTTTAGGGTCATTGTGAACATAGAAATCTGACAGTCAGGCACACCCTAATTGACCGCCCTAAAAAGTCAGGGTATGTCATTTTGTTCGTTTGCTGCGAACGGGCCCTACTTTTGAAGGTGCAGTTAGCCAGCGAAATCTATACTCAGACATTTTTCACATAAAGTGCAGCGCAATGAATGATTACCTGAACTCATTTTCGAAACGATCGGCTTCATCCGATTAGGGGAAGGCAGAGGGGTAAGGATTAAGGAGGAGGATCCTTTGAGATTTGGGCATCATCTCTTCTACACTGTAAACAAGAGTGCGTATGCCTATACAAAAAGGGACTAAACTGTCCTCTGGAGCACTCCCGTTTATGAAAGTGAGTGTGGTGGAGGAGAGCTCACTCCCTTTATACTCCTTTCTGTTAGGAGCGTAGCTCCTCGGCTCCATCTCAGAGGCCAAGCAGCGTGATACTATAAAGTGATCCTCTAGATTCTGCTTCCACATCTACGAGCTAAGTAACCAGTTGTGTCTTCCCACGTTCTGAAGCGAAAGCCGCTTGCTCGACTCGGATTTTCCCGTCGTATGCAAGATTAGGAGGAGAAGTGTGGCGCATGCGCACAACAGATGCACAACAGCAGAAGTGAGGACATGCAGCGGAACAGAAGCAGGTTCTACTTCGGGCAGCGATGCGAGCACCTCGAGGTCGAAGCAGCACCTCAAGTGATCCCACACCTCGGCTATCGCGTCATCTCCGGTGCTGTTCCGAGGAAGCTTATACAGAGTGCTTGCTCTTTTGTGCACAGTTCTTTGGAGACACGTTCACGGGGCGAGGGCGCCCTCCACTCCTATTCAAGGGGCGTGCAAGTCACGAAGCGGATACAGCTCAAAAGCCATGGTATGGGTGTCGGGTCCTACGTGTGTGTATTCTCTGCAAGACCGCAACCCCACCGATAACGTACATCGCACTATTGAGGTGCTTCCCTCGCCGCAGACGGCGTGCAGAGCAGACACGCAGACGATAGGGAGATAAAAGCAGACTGCACCGGAACGAAAAAGGCTTGGTCCCAGGAAAGAGAAAGTGTTGAGAAAGTAAGGTGTGAATCCCAATGACTGGCACATAGGAGTATCCGCTGTTCCGAGCCAAATTACAGACATAAAGGCTGTTGCCAACACAGAGGAGACTATTCCCCTACTATGGAGGAAGGGGATTATCTCCCTTTCATCTACCACTCCCTGCATTGTTACATAAGCATGGTCATGAGAATCGGCCGACGCCATTGGCTAGAACGGGATCCTTTGACGAGCAAGAGCCGCCTCGTTGTAGAGTTTGTATCCGACTATAGTGTTGTCGCACATGCATGGAAATACACAGGGGTGGTGGTGGTGAAAACATTTATTAAATCATAGGGAGAGGTGTTGGGGGTCGTGACCTGAAGGGTCACGCCCTTACAACCACTAGGTGGGATGCCTAGACAGGTACCCCATTGGCGTTTGCCGCAGCCCGGGCGCGCTGCGTTAAGGCCCTTTGGGCCTCGAGGGTGCAGCAACCGGACAGGGTCGCCTCCCAGTCCTCTCGGGTGGAGTTTGGGATAGGGGGTAGGGATGGGTTCTGCTGGCAGGCCCACACCATGTGGTAAGTGTCAGACACTTCCCCACAGTGTGAGCACCGCCCGTCGAATACACAGGACTTTCACAAGTTCCGGCCGCACCGGTCGAATTTCGATGGAGGCGAAATTCTAGAGGCCCGCGTGTACTGTGCGATGTCAGTGCACGTTAAAGAACCCCAGGTGGTCGAAATTTCCGGAGCCCTTCACTCCGTCGTCTCTCGCGTGAGTGCTTTAGGACGTTAAACCTCCACAAACAAACCAACAAACCAACAAGTTGCGTATAAAAACAGAGGAACCTTTAATAACTGCACCTTCGAAGCGCTGTGAGAGTGTCTGCGTAGGGTTTACCACATCTCAGTCAGTGCTGCCCAGTAACCACAAAAGTCTACATTACCCGGTGGGTAACGATGAACTGAACAGATGCAGTAGCGAGGTCCAAGCAGCCACTGGCGTTGGCATGCCACGTACTTTCCGCGGTGTTTGGGAAAACTTTCTGCACATATCTCGTTCAATTTCAGCGTCGGAGCCGGTCCAGTTGTGCAGACCAGTTTTGCAAGCAGCATGGCCATCGACGTCGCGACCGCTTGGCAACCGATCGGCCGAACAGGTTTCCCAGCGGGACCACACGTGTTGCCACTTTCTTCGATGCGGCCAGATAAAAGCGCGATGCTGTGGCTAAGCCACGCGGCGGCACCTACCGTGTGACGTCCGGGTTCACAAGTGGACGTCGTGTATGTAAGCGTGCGCACTGCGGTTTCGTAATGGAAGCGCTTAAACAGGGCAGGCAGCTAGCCGGGCGTCGAGCGCAAGCTGTAGGTGGGATACATCTGACGCGTGCGTCACGAACAATCGGGCGTTTACATAATCCCGGGAGTGCGCGTTGGGAGAACAGCGTCCCATGACAGGAAAGCGTCACTTGTTTGCATTTCGTATGGCGTGGTTTCGTTTTTTTTTTTTCTACTTTACCGGCCAGCGCTTGCGTAAAGCGGGTCAGCATGCAAATAAGTTTTTTTTTTTTTTTAGTTTCTAGTGAAGTGGCTTTAAGCCCTGCAACACTTTGCTTTCAGTCTTTTTTTTTTAACCGAGATTTATTTCATGAGGACATCAATTGGAGAAAGCGAAATGAAGGATGCAGTAATGATTAAAGTAATGGGAATAGGTTAGTTGATTTTATGAAGTCAGGCAGTGAGCGATGGTATGGTTCCTGCTTCCAGGCAATATAAGAAGCAGGGTTGCGCGGTGGAAGACCCGCTATCCTACAAAAGCCTCATCTTGGCACGCTTGAGAGCAGGGCAGTCCCACAGTAAGTGGTCAATGTCGGCTTCAATGTCCTCGCGTTTACATATCGGACACCCACGCCGAGGGAACAAATCTCGATACTGAGGCCACTTCCGAGTGATCCCTTTTTTTTGCCGCCGCGGTGGCTCAGTGGTTATGGTGCTCGGCTGCTGACCCGAAAGACGCGGGTTCGATCCCGGCCGCGGCGGCCGAATTTCTATGAAGGCGAAATTCTAGAGGCCCATGTACTGTGCGATGTCAGTGCACGTTAAAGAACCCCAGGTGGTCGAAATTTCCGGAGCCCTCCACTACGGCGTCTCTCATAGCCTCAGTCGCTTTGGGACGTTAAACCCCATAAACCAAACCAAACCCTTTTTTTTCTTTACGTTCTTTTTTATTTTTACCTTTTAAGAGGACAAGAAATTTAGGGAAATCGGTCAGTATTCGCGTTGCAACCTGCAAAGCTCACTTCTTTTTTAAAGATTAAAAGATCCGATGCACGTCAATTCAATGTAACCGTCTTGCAGCTACCACCTTTTTCTTAATTATTTTGCTCTTCGTTGTACGAATCACTTTTGTGAAGTGGACTTGGAGTGATCCTTTCAGCAAAAATTTGTGACTAGCACCTTGACTCGTGCTGTTTTGAATACGTTCCCTCGTTTTGTCCCCTGTGCTCATGCGTGCTCATTGCGATTAAAAACTAGCCAGAATGAAATCGCGAAAGTCGCCGCTATCTCAGTACTTTCGGTACGGTAGATAGTGTTTTCTTTGCAGTATTCGACGGTGCAAAAAACCGGAGCACAGGGCCCACATGCCCCGGCAGTGACTGCAATCTGCTCGTTTAATTGCATTTATTCAATTCCAGGCGTGTCGCTGCAATCGCTGGCCACGCCTGGAACCGGACGGGGCAAGTCGAAGAGGTTTGTGTCCTGCATTTCAAGCTTGAAGACAATGCGCAGTACTCGACCTGAACTTGAGCAGCGTGCGTAATTAATACTAACCGTACTGCTTACGGTCTTCGAGCTCCAAATGTCATGTGCACCAGCTAGCCTGCATTCAAGCACAGTTAGACTGCATTGCATTGAACCTAACCAAAATGATGATGATGACGATGACGCTGGTGGTGGTGGCGGTGACGATAATAACTATGTGGCGGCAATTTTGGTTGATAACCGATTGATAACTGTGCGAGGAGACCGTGAGGGACTTCGCAGCTCGCAATTGGTTGCTGAGGCGCGGATGTCGTCGACAAGGTCCCGAGAGTCCGCGAGAGAAGTTGAGTTTATTGCTAGCAGATGTCGCATGGCGCATGACGGCGTGTGTACCTTGTGTGCCACGTTGGGGCGACAAAAATGATAGTCAAAAGAGACCACACCTGAGGGGCGCTTTAGATATGAAGCACAAAGAAGCAAAATCGAACAAAACATGCGAACGATGAAGACAGCCAATTTGCGAGCAAGTAACTGACTTCGCGCTTTAAATGATCGGAGCGGCCGCCCGCATATACTTTTTTTTCAGCGCGGTACTTACAACGGTTTCTTGGGGTTTAACGTCCCAAAGCAACTCAGACTATGAGGGACGCCGTAGTGAAGGGCTCCGGAAATTTCGACCACCTGGGGTTCTCTAACGTGCACTGACATCGCACTGTACACGGGCCTCTAGAATTTCGCCTCCATCGAAATTCGGCCGCCGCGGCCGGGATCGAACCCGCGTCTTTCGGGTCAGCAGTCGAGCGCCGTAACCACTGAGCCACCGCGGCGGGGCACTACACGGTTATCACTTTGCACGCTTCGCCTTCTCGAGAATTTTTAAGTGCGGATCAGGCAACAAGCAGGCAGAACAACAACAGTGCCAACGTAGCACTTTGTGTGAATAGTAACTCGTCGAAAGAGCAAAGGAGAAGAAAGAAAATGAAATAAGCAGGTAGGGTTGGGAAAGGGAAACGACGCAGTTTAGCGAGCAGCCCGAAAGAACCGTTAAACAAGAAAAGCGCGCCAAAGTGACGACGCCGTTTGCGCGCGTAGGCTTCGCGCGCACGTAAGCATCGTTTTCGCCCGCAACGGCACGGGGAAACCAGGAAGTGAGACGAAGTTGAGTGCGCGGACGGAAGGCAGTGCTCTAAAAGCGCGCGCGCTTTCTTTCTCGGACGGCGTGACGTTCCAACGTAAGGCCGCGAAACAAATTGCGCGGTCAGCGTACGCTTGATGGAGGAGCGAAGTCGGAAGCGCTTTAAAGCGACGACGGCAGCGGAAAGTGGAATAGCATTAAGAACGCGTACAGTGCCTCCTACATAATCATTAGGAGGACAGACAATCTTTAGAGGAAGGAGGTTTTCCACGAGCATGCATGTTACTCGCAACGCGATGTTACAAGGTGACGTACAGGGGTGAGGAGTGACTGACAGTGTTTTTTTTTATTGCGAAAGCAATACTACTCCCAAGAACGGCCTTTCGCGTAGCGGCGGCCGCTTGGCACGTTTGACCTTTAGAATGACCCCTGACGTCATACAATGCCTAGTGACGACGCAGCGTGACGTCATACCAGGAGCGAGAGACGGGCTACGAACTCGGATCGTCGGGTAACGGCGGCCGCTTGGCCCGGCGCGCCACGCTCTTCCCACTAGAGGCGCTGCATATGCAGTATAAAACACCTGCTTTCGCAACCTACCAGGCTGAACCAAAGATAAGCCCCCGCCAATTTTTTTTCGTGACCAACCTACACGTTTAATGTTCTGTACTACAATGCTATTTGTTTCGTTCCCTCTTCTTCTGTTCAAGATGACTTTTTCTTTTTTTTCTTGGTGGGGGGGGGGGGGATGCACCAAAGCTACCACAAGTTACCAGAATGATGTTCAACTAGCGCTACCCCCCCCCCCCCCCCCGCCCTTTTTTTGTACTACAAAGTTTGGTCTGTGGGCGTCTAACGCCCCGGAAGCTACTGAGACATGAGGGACGCCGTAGTGAAGGGCTCCGGAAATTTCGATCACCTGGGGTTCTTTAAAATCGCACAGTGCACGGGCGTCTAGAATTTCGCCTCCATCGAAATTCAGCAATCGATGAAGAGGACGCTACGAAGTAAGGTTGGTTTGTTCTCATATCGGCAAACAGCGCTTAGAGAGACAGACGGAACACAAAACACGACGACATACAGGTAAGTGCATGTCTTCGTGCTTTGTGTTCGGTCCGTGTCTATAAGCGCTGTTGATCAATATGATGCAACAGCAAGTAGCCCGACAGCTTGTCTTATTCAAGATTGGTTTGGTTGGTCTTTTGAGGAAAATGAAAGCTCAGTGACTCACTTTTCGCGTGAACACTTTGACCGCGTCGTGGGGGAAGGGTTGAAAAGAGTGAAAGAAGAGGAAGGGGTGCCGTAGTGGAGGGCTCCGGAATAATTTACCCCCTGCAGTGGCTTAGTGGTTAGCCGTTCGGCTACTGAGCCGAGTACCCTGGTTACAACCCAACCGCGGCAGCAGCCTTCATTGCAAAAGGCACCCTTGTGCTGTGCGATGTCAATGCACGCTAAAGATACCCAGGTACCTGGTCTAAATTACTCCGGAGACCTCCACTACGGCACCGCTTTCATTCTTCCTCCTTTCACTCCCAACGTCCTCCCTTCCCTAACATCGCGGTTGAGGTGTCCACAGAGTATGAGATGCAGTTATTGCGCCATTTCCTTCCCTCAGAAAAAAAGAAGCACTAATCGGAATAATTTCCACCACTAGGGGATCTTACGAAAAAGGTAAAGGTGCCGCAACTGTCTCCCTCTGGGTGGACACCCGTGACCACACCCCAAGGGAAAGCGACGAAAGCAGTGAAACAGTGCAGACACAAATACCCTGGCCCTCCAACTCACCATACGCCCGCACAATGTCACATCCCCCCCCCCCCCCATATTTCACCTCGTGCTTTGTTTGTGCCTTTGCCTCTCTCCGCGCTTTATTTGAGCCTTTGCCTCTCCGCTACAGGAGACAAGCACGTGCAGACGTTAGACGCGCGATTCCGGTGGTTGCCTGCCGGTTGACTCCGACATCCGATATGGGCACGGCCTGGCAGTAGGCAGTCGTTGAGGAAAGGCGAGACGCGAGCATAGCAACGCGTCCGGGAGTGCAGGTACGGGAAGGTGGGCGGGGCCCCCAAATGACGTCACCTCCGGAAGTCAGAGCACCGGACTATAACCGGACAAATGCGTAGGAAGGGATATGAGCCTCGGATCCAGCACCGTCGCAAGTCGGCCGCCTTGCCGACAAAAACGCTTCCAGGCTTAATCGGCGAACTCCACAGAGCGAAAGGAACAACGACAGGGATATCTTCACCGCACCCCACGCACGCTCCATCGCCGTCAGTGCGACGATTGTCATGTGCATCATGACCATTGTGGGAATCCTGGCTTTCCGCCGTTGCCTTTGCGCGGCTGTGCCGGCTTCCTGCGTTGTTTCTCCTCTTTCCCTTGCTCAACCCACACCATATAACAGCAGGCTTTTTATGAATATATTTTTAAAATATTTTTTTGGCAAGGCGCAGGAACTGTCTTAGTCTCGGCGGATACCTGAACAGCACCGAGGGCGAAGGAATGAAGGAGAATTGGTGGAGTTGTGGAGTCGAAAGTTGTTCATGTTGCTAAACTTGCAGCTTTGTTGAACCAGCAAGCAATGCAATTTCTAATAATGCCTCTCATTTATATATTTTTCGGTTTGCCTATTTGTTCGTGAATATCTATTAAAAAGCGTATGTGTGCTTTGCTAGAGATAGCACGCCTCCATGTAGTAGAGGCACCATGAACGCGTTATCATGTGTGCGCACTATGAGACTTATCAGAGCCAGGAACACACAAGGTAGAAAGGTGTAGATGCAGGCGATAGACAATATACGCAGCCAATGAACTCATAGGAGATGACAGACACGCTACAGTAAATATATTCACGGACGCACGGCTGAAGCAACAGTGCATCGTCTCCTTATTCATTCGGCTGAATTAGTTTCTGAACTTGACATGCTCTCAAAACGTTACAAAATAGTTTAGAGTAGTTACCACCCGATGCGAACAAGAAATACATCGAACAAACACTACTAAGCACTTTTACCAACTGCCTGTTTAATTGAAGCAGCGAAGCTGAAGTTGAAGCAGGAGGTTCACATGCATGAAATTACACTGCGGCCAGCACGGAGATGCTACAGATAGGAAAGTGATAAGGACGTAAGGTGCAGGGAGAGAAATAGCAGGGCGAATTGGAGAAGAAATATGGGTCACTGATATTCTAGAGGAAGGAATGGACTGTTGGAGGGACACGTGATATCTCGCCATGGTTGATACGGATAACAGATAGCGGAGGTTCTGCCAGGTGCCAAGGCGCAGGGTCAGGTCGGAAGAAGAGATTAAGAAATTTATATGGGGGCACAATGGGAAAAAGGCCTTTTTCGATCTGCATTGCTCGTAACTGGCCTTATGATTATAGTTATGACGATTATGATGAGAAGAGGTCAGGAAATTTGTGACAGCGCTGTTTAGGGGCTAAGTGGAAAATGCTTCTTTCTCTCTGCATTGCTCTTAACTAGCCTTATGATTATAGTTGTTAGTGGCTACTTATTAATAAAAATAACAATGGATAGAAAATATGTAGTTGCCGCGGCATCTGCCATCGAAACCTGAAGCACTTCAGCTGCGGCTAGTGGGAATAAAAGGAGAGGGAGAGGAAAGACAGGGGGGAGCGATAGTAAGAAAGGTAGGGGTAGGGCGGCAATATACACCATGTACAAATACAGGGTATAGAAATATATTATGCTTATGGCAATGGTTATAGTGAATATTGCTTAAGGCTGGAGCTGAATCGGGCCGATCACGAATGTCCTTAAATCGCTGTCACTATTACTTACTGTTATTTTCTAATACTCCGAACGCTGCCATTTCATTAGCGGCAGGCCGCAGGATGCGGCTACACACAGCGCGACCACGCAGGCAATGAACTCTGCGCACGCGCACCGTTAACTGTCCTGGTCCGTGGCCCATTCACTGCCACCGCGCACGCGCCAAGGAGCAATCACCGTGCCGACCGACTCCCGTTAAAGCGCACTCACCATTTTCTTCGCATCCACTATAGCGAAGGTATAAATAGCGCGCGCATCACGGTATGCGTCCCGCAGACCTACGTGCGCTCTCCGCTCGACCCCGATGCGCACGGGGACGATGATAAAGCCCTCCAATCACGCATTATGTAAAAACGCTCCAAACCACGCGCACACGCAGCACGCGCCTTCAAGCGCATTCGTTTTAACCCTCCCGCCGACGACAACGATATACGCACGGGCCTGATCGTCAAATACAGCGCCGCCAACTGACCGACCGAACGACCGAGTTGAAGACTGGGCAACAACCGTGCACTGGCCTTAAACGCAGAGGCAGTCTACCGCGGCTCGGTTCGTTCGGCGCATAGTTAATTGTGCGCACAGAAGCCGGGCATGCGGCGCCCAAATGATCGCCGATATACACGGCCTTTGTCGAAGGACGCGAGCTGTTAGCCTACTGGACCAGCAAAACCGTGCAGCGCTGAGGAAAGTATAGAGCTAGCGTCGTTCACTCGAGAAAGCGAGCGTTGATAGTACGCAGAAAGCGGCGCCATTTAGTGGCTTAAAAATTATCTGATCACGCCACCTTGATTCCCAGAGCACAAGCACCTTTTGCAAAACACTCAACAATCACACTTGGAAGTTTTGCGTGGTGACTGTCCAGTTAGTAGCGTGCACCACAACGCTTCCCAGAGCCCAACACAAACGTACTTTCGGATGCGCGCGTCAGAACGGGCACCTCAAAGAGGGCTCTTTAAAAAGGGGCCCTCAAGCAGGGCTCCTCTACGGTAGCTCCTCTTAAAGTGCTCTTGGGGTTGGCCTCTTCTGGGTGGACACCTTAACACACCACGGAGGACACCTCAAGCGAGGCACCTCAAGCGAGGCACCTCAAGCGAGGCACCTCAAGCGAGGCACCTCAAGCGAGGCACCTGATGGTGAGGGCCTCAGTGAGGGCACCTTAACACAACAAGGACACTACATGGAAAGCACCACGCACCTTGCGATGCGCACTTCGAGGTGTGCACCCCGAAGCCGTGCACCTAAAGGCGCGCGCCTCGTGCAGTTGGCAAAATGCTGCACGGTTTTGCAGCCGCTCCCCCATCCCTTTTGTTTGTCCAGCGCTACTGCTGCTGGTATGCGGTTGCTGACCGTAACACGATCCGGCGAGGCAGCGGCGGCGGCACGGCCGTCCGTAACCCGGGAGCCTGCCCATAAGGACTGACGGAGAGATAACGAGGACGCCCTGCGCAGCTCCCAGCGACGCGGCCGACCATAAACAAGTCATTCAAGGCCTCTGATGAAATGCGGCGGCGGGGCGTGACCCGCGCATGCGGTTGAAATTGCTGCTCCTTCGCTCGGTGAGACGCGAAGGTTTCGTTTAATGTGCGCGCGTGTACCCCGAATGATGAATTGCGTAGCGTGTAGTCGGCGATGTAGCGAAAACACCCCGCCACCACCTCTCTCCCAGTCCCCCTCCTCTCTGACTGTCTTCTGTCATTGTAGAACGCGGTGGCAGCAGCTCTTCGGAGGTTTCGCTTCATGACGACTGTAGCCGGAGTGATGCCAAATTAAACTTTAAGACTAGGGTTCCAAGACATCAAGGATCTGTGAGCCAACACGACAGAAGCCGCGGGAACTGCATGCCTTGAAGACCGGCAGCCTGAAACCAAAATAGCCTGAAACACTAGCAGTCTGAAACCAAATTAGACTGAAACACTAGCAGTCTTAAACCTAATTAGCCGCAAAGACTAGAAGCCTGAAACCAATACAGCCTGAAACCAAAACAGCCTGAAACCAATACAGCCTCAAACCAATACAGCCTCAAACCAATACAGCCTCAAACCAATACAGCCTCAAACCAATACAGCCTCAAACCAAAACAGCCTCAAACCAAAACAGCCTCAAACCAAAACAGCCTCAAACCAAAATAGCCTGAAACAAAAACAGCCTGAAACAAAAACAGCCTGAAACAAAAACATCCTGAACACTAGCAACCTGAAACACTAGAAGCCTCCAAAATACACACTCTGAGAGGCAAGGAAGCCAGCAGTGGCCTTGTTACCGTTGCATCTGATAACATTTAGTGTACTGGCGCACATATATCAACGTCACGTCAAAGTCTGCTGAACTAGAGCGCGCTAACCCTGCCTCTCCAAGGCCGTTGCTAGTAAGCTCCTCCTGAAGCCAGGCATACAATTATGCCCTTTAAGTACCCTTGCAAGATAAGCTCAGCAGTGAGCGGCATAAGCAACACCGCCAATGGAACCGCTACTTGAATGCTCATAGTGTATGCAATCCGTACGCGATCCAGAACAGAAGAGAAAATTACCATCAAACAATATTTTCTGATCAGGGCGGCTTCAGTAGAGAAAACTTAGTTCGCTTGCGTCAGCTGTGCTATGCGAGCACCGTTAGATTCGGAGACTTCAGGGAAAGCTTGACATATCCAGAGAAAATGCGAGAATTTTCCGACATGACCGCGATCGACACATTTACGCTGAATTCACAAGGTTTTATCTGTTTCCCATTTGCGACTGGATTATGATTTATCGAACACACAAAATTACCAGAAGGTCCACGTGAGCGGAAAGGTATTGCAAGCTCTCTCTCTCTCTGGGCAGCAACTCCAATGCCATCAAGTGCCACCGACAGTCCACTATCAACGCACTGCATAAGCAGAATCCTTCATTTGCAGGGAACAATACAGATGGGACCCTGCAGATTGATGGCAAAAGTCCAAAGGCTTGGAAGCCTGACTAGGTCTTAGACCCATTACATGCGATCCATCACCAGCCAGAAATTCCCTGCGATTGGCTTAATCGCGCAACCGCACAGCCGAGTACAGCGGTTAAACACTACTGAAAAGCACAAAGAAAGGCTTTCCTGCCTCCCGCCTCGGATGCAACAAAGCGAGCGTCCGGTCATGGCGTCTCGCTGTGTACGCACGCAACTTTTCTTACAATGCATCCTTACAACACTCCGGAGTTGGGCTAGTTGGTGAATCGAAAACGGGACGGAGAACAGCGAGCGCACACGGGACACGAGAGAGACGACGCACAATGGGTGCTGCTTGTTGCCCAAAGTGAAGCGCAGCTATGAAAATGTATGTACACCAGAGGTGCACCAAGCCAAAACACTACAGTCGGATGCGACAGAAGGACGATGCAGCTTTTCCTCATCAAAGGACGCCATTCCAGCCAATGGCGTCGGCCGATCTTCATGAACCTGCTTATAGCGCGACAACGCAGGGAGAGAACTATCCCCGAAGGGACTATGGAAGGAAGGGACAACCCCCTTTCATCTGCCACTCCCTGCATTGCCACGCTAGCAGGGTCATGAGAATCGGCCGACGCCACTGGCTGGAGGGGGGTTCTTTGATGGGGAAAAGCTGCACCGTTCTTATGTTGCAAACGGACTATAGCGGACGACCAGCAGATGCACACATAGTACAAAGTAGCACTCTGCCTTCTCGAATTACGGAGTTTGAATTCAGCGGACCTTGGCCTGGCTTGATTTATTAAACTTGATGCATTAAGCGTCAGTTCGGATAAGCCGGAAGTTCCAATTCATCATCAGCAGCACCATCATCCACCCAACTATCATCTGCAGGACAACCGTTGACCTCCAATCAGCTCTGACCTGAGACAGCTGAGGCCACATTGTCCTCCCAAGCTTCCTAATCTCATCCGTCCAACTAACTCCCTGCCGTCTTCGCTACGCCTACCTTCCCTTGGAATCCACTCCCTCATTCCTGAAAAGAATTTCAGCTGTCTGCTCTCCACCTTAAATGCCGTGCCTGCCAGTTCCCACTTGTTGAATTTCTCCTATAGGACGTTATGAACTAGAGTTTGCTTTCTAATCCAGTCTTCTCTCCACTCGTTTCTCAGCGTTACCCCAGTCGTTTCCCTTAAGTTCAAACTTATCGAGTTTCAGTTAACGAGACAACGCCGCACAGTTCATCGAGCTGCACGGTCGCACAACATGCACGCAATACCGAGAGCAAGCAATCGCGACCACGTAATTACCTCACTATCAGGAGGTTTTTTTTGTTTTGTTTTGTTTTTTTCGCTGGAAGCGCGCTTGGTTGTGCCATTCCCGTTGTGCGCGTGTTGCGTAACCCTGCAGCTGAGTCCATTCAGCGATACGTGCACCGGCCGACAGACATTGTGTGTCCGGAAGCCCGCTTTGATCGATTATACAAGAGCGGCCGCTGTCGCCGCAGCCCCAGAATGGGCCGACCTACATTGTGCAGGGAAGAGATTCTTTGGCCGAGTCCCTCCCCCCCCCCGTCCGACAACGTAGCCGTAGCAGGATGGCTACGCAGCCAAAGAGCTGCCGGAAGGGGGGACTGTGGGGCGGATGCCGGGGGCACGACGGGCACAGAGGAAGGTAGACAGCTCAAGGGGTGCCCGGTGATGGATCGGGCATCGGCACTGTGTGGATGAGTGAAAAACCCCCGGCTACCCCGCATACGCGCCGACATCGTGTTTGTTTGCACTGTGCGGAGCCTTCCCCGTGAACCCCCGCCGTTCCTAAAAACCGTCAAAAAAGAGATAATTTGAGGAAGTCCAACGCCTCGTGTCATTCAACCGCAGCGGCAGCTCAGTCGCTATGGCATTCCGGTACAGAGTACGAGGTCGTGGGTTCGATTTAAGGCCGCGACGGTAGCATTCCAATGAAGGCAACAATTACGAAGAAAGGCACTCCTGTACGCAGATTTTGGTGCACGCCAAAGAATCCACGGTGATCATCGTTTATCGGGAGCACACAACTGTGGCGTCCCGCATTGACGCTCCTTCGACTCTGATGTAAAAGCGCATTGATTATCGAACTATTAGAAGCTTGCCATCGGAAGAATAAAAATTCATGCGCTACTCCTGTACCCACAATGAATCCTGAATAAACTTTGCGATAGACTCTGCAAAAAGGTGTCGTTATTGATCTTGTTCGTCCACTCTTGAGTAAATTCGTACCAGCACGTCACGGTGAGAAACGGTATAACAGCGGTAGCAAGCGATTACCAAAAACTAAACACACACCATGTTGTAGCATCTGGTTCACGCCTAGTGTTCGTGATGTCCGACATTGTTCGAATCAATCAATTAAATTAGCCCAGACGTCTATGTAGCACAGACAGGTTATCCCGCTTCTCTTTGAAGTCTGCTCACGTAAAAGAGTAAAGCCGACGGGCAAAACTACCTAGCATCTCCTGTCAGTTATTCCGCGCTGAGGCATCTATAGGCAACCACACTCTAAACACGAATACGCCTACAGTCAAACCTCGTTATAACGAAATTGTTTACAACGAAATAACGCATATAACGAAGGAATGACGATTTCCCTTTGAAGCTCGATCAACACGGGCTATAACGAAGCTACGGCTATAACGAAGTAATCGCCGGACTTCTTCAGCTTCGTTACGACGAGGTTAAATTGTAGATAGAAGTAACTGTGTTCTGTAATAAGGTGTGTACGGCGTTTTTTTTTTCGTTTTTTTTGTTTTTATTTCTTTTTTACTGTTTGAATTGTATCTTTAGGGGTTTTCTGCCTTTTAACTTTTAGCCTATTTCATAATCTTTCTCCCCGCCCTGCTACAGCCATTGTAACGGTACTTGGGGCCAGTCAAGCCAACGTTGAGTCAAGCTACCCCTGAGCAGCTTTTTCCCCCTTGTATTCCCCGCAACCATTGTATCTCCTTGTTTGTGAAGATAAACTCACACTCCTTCAAAAGGGGAGTAAGCTGTTATCTAGCGCACTCTGTTATAAAAGGGAGGACAGCTTTCTCCCTTTTTACTCCTTTCTGTTTATAGTGAAGCTTGCAGTGCAACAAGCTTGCGGGAGAACAGTGCAGGTCTTACTGCGCTCTGACCCTTCTCGGCTGCTTCATCGAGGTCGTACTGGTAGCTAACTTCCGACTCATGCAGCTTCCGCATACCGCGCAGAGCCCTAAAGAAGCGTGGCAGCCGCCAAATCCGCCATTAATCGTCGCTTGATTGCCGCTTATAAGGAACCAGGGCGACAGCTATAGCTAATTAATAGGTCAAGTGCGTGTGCCTCGCTTGTTGGCCCCAAGCGGGCAGAGAGAGGCACTTGGCCCCGTACACGGGTTGACGTCACGGACGCCGAACGCCCGACACACGCTGGGAAGGCATTCCACTTTGCATGACAAAGGCGCCGCCGCAGCGGGGTGCCCTGGTTTGTACGCTGTGTTCCCCCCTCCCCCTATGTACACGTAGAAGGCCCGAGCGTACAAACACGCACGTACATCGGCGGGAAGATTTGCGATCCCGGAGCGTTAATGCCGGCGCCGAACGCGTCGGCGCGGCCGTCGTAAAGCCGGCACTTTACGACGGCGCCCGTCGAAGCCGGCCATCGGCTTACGGTGGGGCCATTATGGCGTCCGCTGACGACGGTATGCCATTACGGCGAGTGCCGTAGGTGAAGTGCAATGGAGCCACTTAATCACCGGATGATGATTTTTTTTTTTATGGCGCAAGGGCAGCTTTGACTAAAGAGCGTTTTGACACAAGGAATTTGTGTATTTGCAAAAAGGTGGAGTCAGAAAACCGTTTTCCAAACATTCCGATTCATAG
Organism: Amblyomma mixtum; assembly: GCF_055824585.1. NCBI lineage: Eukaryota > Metazoa > Arthropoda > Arachnida > Ixodida > Ixodidae > Amblyomma > Amblyomma mixtum. The sequence continues at coordinate 70,736,719 of NC_143020.1, read as the reverse complement.
AAACCGGGCACCAGGCCAGTGAAAAACTTGTACCAATTTTATCACCGGTGGGTACCCTGTGACCCTGGGGATCGAACCCTGCACCTCCTGCATGCGAGGACGGTGCTCAAACTACTAGGCCACCGCTGCGATTATTTAAACACTCGAAGTTTCGCATATGCACTGAGGAGTTTGAGAAACTGGAACGTCATCCGGGACGATCGGTGTAAGGTGGTATGCAAAACAGCATCATACATGATGCCACTGTCCTTCTGGATGAGTAGTAAGAGATATTTTGGTTTGGTTTGGTTTGGTTTATGGGGTTTAACGTCCCAAAGCGACTAAGGCTATGAGAGACGCCGTAGTGGAGGGCTCCAGAAATTTCGACCACCTGGGGTTCTTTAACGTGCACTGACATCTCGCAGTACACGGGCCTCAAATTTCTCCTCCAAAGAAATTCAGCCGCCGCGGCCGGGATCGAACCCGCGTCTTTCGGGCCAGCAGCCGAGCACCATAGCCACTGAGCCACCGCGGCGGCTAAGAGATATTTTGTTTACAATATGCAACTCGGGCGTAGCAATTGCTGACATGTTCATCACCATCATCATCAGCAACAGCAGCAGCCTGACTCCGCCCACTGCAGGGCAAAGACCTCTCTCTCCCTTGTCTCAACAATTAACCCTGCCCTTCGCCAGTTGCGGCCACCGCATCCCCGCAAACTTCTTAATCCCAACCGCCCACCTAACTTTCTGGCGCCCCCTGATACGCTTGCCTTCTCTTGGAATCCACTCCGTTGCCCTTAAGGACCATCGGCTATCTTGCCTTCGCATTACATGCCCTGCCCAAGCCCACTTCTTGAGTTCAGCATTGACTGATGCTTTACTACATTACATAAAGGGAGAGGGGGAATCATGTAACACCTTTAAAACAAGTTGCAAACCAAAGGAGAATGTGGCGCGCGGCCAAAAGAGGTCGGCGCACTGGTAAGAACGCGTGAAAACAACGTGCCGAGATCGTGGCTTTTCAGCAGCTTTATACATACGCGAGGAAGGAACTCGGAAAGCGCGACTGAGGCGGATGTGCAAATCCGCACGTACGCGGACACGTGCGCGCTCAGGATGCAGGAAAAATAAAGAGGACGCGAAGGAAAAAAAAAAAAAACACAACAGGAAAGCGGGTGCAGCTTCCTCGCGTGCAACAGGTAGCTGTCAGAGGTTACGAACCTGTTCTGCATAATATCCGCAGCTTCAATTTGCATCGTGGAATATGATCGCGTAGCTCTTTGCGCTTCGCAGCCCCGTATATACCAGGTTTCGCCTGAACGTGCCAAGAATTCTTTACGGTCTGACTTGTTTATAATTTTGACAGTTTTTACGGTCTCGCTTGTTTCTTCTTTTTTTTGACAGTTGTAGATCTTAGACTGCGAGCCAGCAGAGTGCACAACAAGATAGACCGTATCCCATTTGCGCGAACGTAAGCCCTACGCGATCCTAAGCAGGACCCCCGACTTTAGTCGTGATTCCACCTCAGAAGAGCAAAGAAAGAAATAAAACGTATCAGGTAATAATGACCACATTAACTCGTAGGCGTTCTTCGGTGGATCGTTCGAATCCGTTAGCATTTCCTGTTGATGCTGATTACGTTGTAGCTGGGAGTCCATGCGCCACTGTCCCGAGAGGTGGCTGTTTCGAACACAGCCACCCTTGGAGCTTGCGAGACCCAGGATGCTCTGCCTGGGCAACCTCTGGCGACCGATGGATGGATGGATGGATGGATAGGAGCGCCCCCTTTGAAACCGGGTGGTGGCAATTGCCACCATGCTCAGCTTTTCTTTCTTTATTATTTATTTTAACTGTGTTGGCAATTCTCATTAAGATTCGCCATCACCTTTACCTACGGTTTCCTACAATTCTAACCTTATGCCACATCTCTGCTTTTCAGCCACCAATCCTCCAATCGCTTTTTGCTGACTTCCACTGCAGATTTATTTACATGACCATTGTTATCTTTAAACCCTAGGGCCTCAGAAAGAGTGACTGTGCCTGCATCGACATCCGGATGGATACCATCACATTTGATTATGAGGTGTTCAATTGTTTCCACAGATCTACCACACACTGCACATGTGTCATCATCTTCGTTAAATTTCTTTTTGTAGCTGCGCGTTCTAAGACACCCTGATCTAGCTTCAAAAACTAGGGCACTGCCTCTTGAGTTATCATAGAAAAATTCTTTCCTGATCTGCCTTTTCCAGTATCGATATAGTTCTACACTATGTTTCTTTTCCATTGAATTCATCCAATTTTTAACTTCCGCGTTTTTAACCTGTCGTTTAATGCTCTTTCTTTCTCCGTCCTCATGACCTGCATACTTACTGGTTAGTTTTCTAGTTCTTTTCCGCCACTGTGAGTCAACGTTCTTTCTGTATAAATATTTAAATACCTTAGCTGCCCACCTGTTATCGTCCAATTTCCTCAGGCGTTCTTCATATAGTATTTTACTCTTAGCTTCCCGTGCCTCGAACGATGCCCAGCCCATATCCCCTTGTACTGCCTCGTTTGTGGTTTTGCCGTGGGCACCTAGTGCTAATCTTCCAACAGCTCTCTGATTTACGTCTAATCTCGACTGAACTTCTGCCCTTATGCACAGAACCGCATTGCCGAAAGTAAGTCCCGGCACCATTATTCCTTTCCAAATACCTCTTAGTACTTCATATTCACCAAGCATTGAATTAACCGCCACCTGGTGTGGTATGCAGTTTGCTCACTATCCGGCGGGCAGGTTGGCACTTGCCACGGAGGGCAGGCTGTGATGACGTCACAAGGTTCGCACAGCGTCACGAGGTAACGCGTGCCATCACCAGTCCCACTCGCACAGACCCTTCCAATGCTAACGCATTAATAACTACTATTCATTACTGTCAAATGGCTGGGATCATGCCGCGCAATGACTGGTACAGTCTTTGCCAAAAGTAACCGGACCAGTCGGTTTGCTTCTCAGTCGTATATCAAAGCTATTATGCAAGCTCTGAAGTTCTAGATCTCTGTATGATAAGCAGAACCCTTGTCCTCATCTTCCAATAACTTTTTTATCTTTAGGGAAGCGGTAGTAGCAGTAAAAACATTTATTGTTGCAAAAGGAAGAGTTAGGGAGTAGGGGGTTGGGGATAGATAGATTGGTTTGTTGGGGTTTAACGTCCCAAAGCGACTCAGGCTATGAGGGACGCCGTAGTGGAGGGCTCCGGAAATTTCGACCACCTGGGGTTCTTTAACGTGCACTGACATCGCACAGTACACGGGCCTCGAATTTCTCCTCCAAAGAAATTCAGCCGCCGAAGCCGGGATCGAACCCGCGTCTTTCGGGCCAGCAGCCGAGCACCATAACCACTGAGCCACCGCGGCGGGGCGGGGATAGATAGATGTGGAGCTCCAGTGGTCGGTTAGGGAAGCGGTAAGAGCTCTACTATACGACTGAGAAGCAAACCATGCAGCCTGGTTACTTTTGGCAAAGGCCGTACATTCGTCTGCTTGGTACTTATCAGCAAGACAACACCGTAACTTTAAGTCACCAAGTGCTCTGAGCTGAACAAATTCCGGAGATACGTACCCGGGTTCGGAGTTGAGACAATGCCCGTCCCGAACCGAACAACGCCCGTCATTAAAATGTGTTCGCTGCAGGCTGGCTGGAGCGGACGCGTACAAGTCCCGTGCACTGAGACTCTGCGCACGCCAAAGAATCCCGAGTGGTCGAAGCTAATCACAACCTCCCTCATAGGTAGTCCACTGTGTAGCAAAGGCGCGTAACGACCGATTAATAGGTATTAATACACGTTATACATTCCGCACAGAGCTGCTCCAGTAAGAAAAGAAAGCCAGTCATGCTTGCCCTCTATTCTTTTTTTTTAGATTCTTTAAGTAGGCAGCTAATATATTAACCGAGTTGAGGTGCACGCAGTTTTCCTTCCTGGCTGTTTTTGATTGTGAATAGAGCTTTCGCAGGCCATTTGACGCCCAACGTTACGTCACGTTATAGATCTTCGCGCTGATTCTCCATCTTCCTCGTACCGAACCTGGAGGCGGTATATGCACACTCCTGCGAAGCCCATCTAACCGTTTGTGGAAAAATTATCCGAGTGGCGATGCACGCGATGTTGTCGCGCCGAGCGATCGGTATCAAACATGTAAAGCCTGTTACTGGGTCCAGCGATACTGGCTAGATAAAAAAAAAAAAATGACGATGCCGCGCGGACTAACCGAGTCTGATGCACGCGCACGATATCCAAAGTGCCAAGGAAAATAAGAAGTGTATAACCCCGGCATTATTCATTCAGTTTAATTATGCAATAAAATGTATAGCGAAAGAAAAACGGTGCAGAGCCCAGCACTCAAAAGCATGTCTATAGCACGATCTCCGCTAAGGATGGAGCCAGGTAGCGATCAAGCAAGAGAACGCACTGGTGTATACGATTAGTATACAGTAAGGATAAAAAAAGAAAGGGGGAGGGGGGCAAACTGCCGCAGGAAGCAGGAAAACGGTTGGACATGGAAATCCACGTGCAGGTTTAATCAAATGTAGAACACGTACACCAAGTGTTGACTTCTGTTTTGCATTCCCTGTCATTTTGCGAATAGGGAGAACAGGGAGCAAAAGAGAACTAGAGAACAGAACAGCTTTTTTTTTTTTTCAGTTGTCTCACTTTAGTGGTTGGTATCCTTGGTACAGGAGGGTTAAGTTTTGTTTCGGGGGTTTTATTACATATTGAGATACACCTTGAGATGGCGCTGAGCTCCACATGTGGCGAGTTTTGCATGCTAGCAAAAGCATTTTAGCGAACAAGCTATAGACGAGTGCGGTGTGAGAGTCCATGGAAGCATGCAATGCTGGCTATCTCAACGTGTTGACGTTTTCAATGTTCTTTTTCTCTTGATAGAACATTTTTATGTGTCCCATGTCATGTAAAAACAATGGTTACTACAAGCCGAAAAAAGGTGCACACACGGCAGAGAAGCAGCCAAGAAAAGATGCACATACAGCAGAGAACAGCCGAAGACACGGGCAGACCGCGACTGCAAGATGCGTCTTTTTTCAGGTAGTTGTAACTGCTTTTAACATGCCCTGCCAAGAGACGCACCATTCAGCACTGCTCCATCTCAGGTATGCATACGAATAACTGAACCTCTCATATCTACCGCCACTGCTATATCTTCCCGAGACTCGCCTGGGGAAAATTTGGTTTATGGTTTATGGTTTATGGTTTGGTTTATGGGGGTTTAACATCCCAAAGCGACCCAGGCTATGGGGACACCGTAGTGAAGGGCTCCGGAAATTTCGACCTCCCACGGACCTCTAGAATTTCGCCTCAATCGAAATTCGGTTTGGTTTGGTTTATGGGGTTTAACGTCTCAGGCTATGAGGGACGCCGTAGTGAAGGGCTCCGGAAATTTCGACCACCTGGTGTTCTTTAAAGTGTACTGACATCGCACAGTAGTACATGGGCCTCTAGAATTTCAGCTACATCGAAATTCGGCCACCGCGGCAGGAAGAAGCAGAGCGCCATAACCACTGAAACACCGCGGCGGGCTGCCTCGGAAAAAATTTTTTAGTGTACTGAACAACGGAATCGCAGTCTCGGCAACCATGGGAGGAAGTCTAGTGCCGTGACAAACTTCTTTTCAGCTATTTTCATACCCGGCGCTGCTCTCTAGCGAGAACGGTTGGTCAAGGTCACGTCGTTTCCCTTCTTTCAGTAGCTCTTTAAATGGTGGGAGTCACTGAGGGCACGATTCACAGTGAAGGTGAAAAAAAAAAGCAAGGGGAATTCAGGCGCATTACGGCAGGCGGTGAAGCACTACACTGATATATGTGCAACCAACACATGTGAGCCCACAATTGAGCGAAGAGCTCTAATTTCCGCCTGTGCATCGGAAATCTCAATTTTCTCCAAACAAACATTTTCCAGAACACCCAGAAGTTTGAAAGGAAGCAACACATACTTCAATCATGTTTTGGAACCCAAACAATCGCAACCTAAGCGTTTGAAGCAAACCGGTGACAGTTTACACTATGGATCCCAAAATAATTTACAACCTTGTATATTTATGACCTGTTCTCTTTGAAAAAAAAAAAAGCTAAGAATGAAATAATGAGTACACGACTCACAAGACTGCGACTCAAAGAGTATATGACTCATAGATTGGTGAAGTTTTCGCGGAAACATTTTTCGAATTGCTGTTTCCGTGCCCCTGGTCTTTCAGCTCAAACGAATCAACGCCAAATATTCAACTCCACCCCTTTTGCACCGCACCAAGACGTGTCGGAAAACGAGACGCCCGCATGTATGACGCGGCGAGCGTAATATATCTCGCGCCAAAACGACGTTTCGGCAACACGCAACGCTCTCCCTCTCACTGCCGAGACGTCGAATGCAAGACGCCCGGCGTCCGCTTCCTCAAAGTCAACTGGGAAAACCGTGTCCCGTCCCTTTCGCAAGGAGCCACGCATACTTCGCCGCCTTCCACGGTAGACGCTGCCTCGCTCTCACGACAAGTTTTCTCCTCTAAGCAGGAAGTCCTCACTTTATGCGTCGGAGAGAGTTTTACGGCTCAGCGCGCGAACTTCGCAGCTGACAGCTCGCGGAGCTGAAGCGGCGACGGCGGCAACGCCACGCCTCTCGCGAGAACTCGGCAATGCGGCGGTTTCTTCTACCCTGGCTGCGCAGAGGACGACGGCCTCGTATTCATGATTCTCCTTAAACCGGCGGCAACGAGACCGTAAACGTCTCCGAAGAAGCGGGCCTACTAGAGAGCTGTGCCTCGCTCCACCAATGGAGCTTAGATTCGCGGAACTCAAGGCTCAGCAAGCTCCTGGTGCACGAAGTTCGTCGGTTGAAATAGTTACGCGTACAAACAAAAGGAAATCTTACTAGGGTGTGCGGGGGTTGCAGAGACGGCAATAAGTGTACAGCACCCCTCCCCACCCACCCTACCCGGGTCAGTGCCTATTCCAATGCCATTTTGGACCACATGGAAAGAGACAGACATGATGTACACAGTGGGCGAGCGAAAAGATAAAGAAGGTAGTTTCATTCTGGTCAACTATTGGTTTATGTCGGTTTAACGTCCGAAAGCGACTCAGGCTATGAGAGATGCCGTAGTGAAGGGCTCCGGAAACATCGACCACCCGGGGTTCTTTAACCTGCACTGACACCGCACAGTACACGGGCCTCTAGAATTCCGCCTTCATCGAAATTCGGCCGCCGCGGCCGGGATCGAACCCGCGTCTTTCGGGTCAGCAGCCGTGCACCACAACCACGGAGCCATCACGGCGGACAAAATGGAAAAAGGGGCGGTAAACTTCGCCACGACATTGTGCGGGCGCCGAAGCCTACGAGTGCGCGGGGGACTTTTCTGCGTCTTGCGCCAATCTAAATGTGTCGCCCGTGGTTGACAACCCCGAACTCAAGACGCTAACAAACACACAACGCACACGCCCTCGCGTCACTGATGTACGACGGAAAGCTCAGCAACGGTGCAAGGCCAGGTTTCAAAGCCACCTCTCACACCCTTGTCCTCACTGCGAACAGTATTCACGCCCGAGAAAAAGGTCGTAGAATCGAAGCCCGCAAAATGGCAGAAAAAGGAGCAACGTTAACTGACTCGAAGGCACTACAAAGGTAGCCGCCCCGTAGACGCGCCAAACGCAGCAGCCCTCTCAATAGCATCCACCATAGTTGGCCGACGTCAGACCGCCGGCAGCATGCATAGCGAGGCCACAAGTGTGTGTGTCGCGGCACGGCGGTGGCCGAATGAAAAGGGGGGGGGGGGGGGGGGGGGGCAATCTGTCCCCGTCGTCGCGGGACACTGGGCAAGAGGGTCAGCAGAAGGAGTCCGTCGTCGCGGTGTGTCGCGCCCGTCGCGTCAAATGTCGGTGTCCCCCGCCAACGTCGTTGAGACGACGGAAGTAGGTACACGGCGCTCGATGACGCCAGCGAGGACGGGGCCGCGCGGTGGGCGGTAATCTAGATCACGGTCGCGCCACGACGGCCCGGCCCAAGGTCCACGCGACGGACAAGCCGTGGTTGCAAGAGGGCTCTGCGCGATTAACGGTGGGCACAATAAAGAGACGAACACCAATGGGTCTTTTTAGTCTTGCCGCTGTCTGTTGTCGCGCTTGAGGGTTCTCGAAATAGAGCAGCATTTAAACTGTGCTCTAAAAGCCCTGCTGATGGCGCAGGACAGGAAATATTTAAATTCAAGAGGAGAGGCATTGGACGCAGATGAGGTGATGATGATGATGACAACGACCAATTCATCTAGTAACAAGCTCTTACTCTAAGCACGGTTAGCGGGTGATGCAGTGTCACAGGAGAGCACAGCGGGATGTCGGGCTCGCCCTTGCAATTTTAAGTTTAGTCCTCGGTGAATAGTAAGTCTGCTAGCGTTGCCGTAAAGTTCAATCTTTCTTCGCGCCTTCTGTCATGTTAGAAATGTCTACATGTTAACCCTAAAAATTGGCGGTGGCTTAGCTCGGCTATGCCAGGATATCGCAAGTACGTGGCCAATTTAGCTTTCGTTACAATAAGGAAGTTACGTGTGTGGCGGCATTATTCAACTGGCGTAGGCGATCCAAAGCGTGCAGTGGTGGCTTCGGAAGACCGCGACTCGACAGATCACGCGCAATCTTGCGGATTCAACAAAAACAGCAAAAAAAAAGCGATCTTCATCGACAGAAAAATAAACCACGTCGAAAGCGCGATTGGGAACGCACGTTTCTTGGCATTGCGAAAAGTTTTGTAACGACAGCATTTTCCATCCAGGCGCACAACGCAGCTATATTGCGACGGCCCTGAGTGAGGACCTCTGAAAATCCCCTCTCCACGACTTCCATGCGCGTCGGTCGATGCTCGAACGGCCAGGCCCTCTCCCACAGCTTGACGAGTCACAGCCGCCGGGTCTTAACGGCGCTTTCTGACACCTGGAGACAGGACGCCACTGTGAGGACAGATCTCGCCGATGCATGGAAACGAGAGGCATCGGGCCGACCCAAGTGGCCAAGTTCGCGGCATACAGCGACAGGGCTCACCGTTTGGTTCTGACTTTCTTTTTTTTATTTGTGTTTTGACACGATGAGTGTTGCCTCACAGGGCACAACCCTTCCCCTCTTCCTCCATGACACTTGGATAGGCTAGTGTTAGAGGAGCAGCTGGAGCCGAGAGAAGCACGTGGACAAGCGAAGAATACGCTTCAGACCTTTTTTTTTTTCAGTTTTGTTTTCACCTCAATGCAACGACGACGCCGAGACGACGGTCGAATAATGAGCTCGGGCGAGACACCGTCTACATGGGGGACAGGTCTTCTGGCACATTGAGCGACTGGTCCCACTTTCCGCCGCCAGAAAGAGGTGTGGAGCGGGTAGGCGTCACTCTCCAAGCACACGGTGTCCAGCCTTCAGAACGAATGTTCAGCAGAAACCGGACAGCTGCTCGCTTTCTTGCTCTCTCTCTCTCTCTCTCTCTTTCTGTCTTCGTAGTCTCGCAGTCTTCGGAGCTACTTGCGGCACTGGTGTTTGCGGAAGAGGCTCGGAGAATTCACGCCGGCTGCCAGAGCTTGATGCCCTTCGGAATGACGTCGGTGACACGCGAGTCTCTACACGTCAAGCTGTCATCCCTGGATTAGCCGCCGTTCGATTCAGCTCATCGCGTTGCTCTGCCGGCTGCCATTCGTGACGGCTTTGAGCGTCCCGCGTAAGGCGCGCGCGTTCTATAATCGGAACGGGTGCAGAGCAAAGCCCAGGGCGATGAAGACGCGGAATGACTTGCGCACCGCACTACTGTAACCGCAGCCTAAAAAACTGATAGAACAAAGAACGAGTTTAAGACTCCTAACATGAGTCATCCTGCCTCACTTCTGCAGGCACGCGCTCCTGCGTAGGGCCATCGTCATCAACAGAGAACAACACTTACGACTGACGTACAGTCTTTGTCAAAAGTATACAGCCCAAAAAGTCTGCCTCTGAGCCCGGCTGCACGGCTCCTCTTGCACAATCAGGGACCTATAACCTAACGAAGGCGGGATGAACTTAAGTCCTCAACCCTCCCCTTACAAAAATTTTTAGACAGTCTATATACTGTCCATAGACTCCTGTCTATAATGCCTATAGACTGTCTATAGACAAATCCTAGAGAACAGTATAGGTAATACAAATGGTATAGACAGTCTGTAGACAATCTATAGATTTATGGCCATAAACTTTTAATAGACATTTCTCTATAGACTATGAATATAAAAAAAATATCTATAGGAAGACAATACAGTCCATAAGAAGTCTATAGACTTCCTACAGATCAGTTTTATAAGCCCAAGCTTAGACTCAAATGTGCTAAATAGCCCCGCTACACGGCTTGGAAGCAAAGCTCCTTGGGCTGTATATTTTTGACAAAGACTGTACAGTGAAAATGCCACACGTGATCATCATTGGAACGCGGCAAGCATAGAGTAAGCTACCGCCCATGTCAGTAAATCAAAAAGGCCCCATCCTCTAAGCTCTTCGCTCGTTTTAACGGTTCGTGTGATTTTCTGACGTCTTGCCGGCTGTCGTGCGTTGGAACTGAGGAAATAAAAGCCATTTATGCCTATCAGGGGCCGCTATTAGGGGCCGAATCCTCACGGCTGTTCGAGCGTTCCAGCAGCCCGTGAACGGACTGTGTCTATACCACGATTGGCGAGGTCACAGACGCAAGTCAACCACAGAAAGTCTGAACATTCACATGTATAAACACCTGATTGTGATGAGACAATAAAGGGCCGATGATGATGGCCTTCAGGAGACGTGACAGTCACTCACGATTCACGTCACGCCGCCCGCGTCGTACTCTCACGGCCCATAGCATCGAAGCAAGAAGCACAGAGCTGTAAAAGGCACTCACCTGCAAAGAAAAAAGAAAGATATGTAGCGAAGCACTTGTACGGCATTGCGAATACACGTCAAAGGCAAAAATGAGCAAAAGTGCGCTTACGCGCGAAAAGTAATAGACCCAGTCTGTGGCAAAGTTTCGCATTTACTGCGTGCAGTTAGACCTTCTTTATGCCTGTTGCAGCACAGCTAGACCACCTTTACTACAGGCTTGCATCACGCGTCTTAGTAAGGACTGCGATTTAAATCAGCACACCACGCAGAGAGGGTTTCGGCAAAGTTAAATTACGTCGAGTGTAGGCATGTGTAGCCTTTTGTTTTCTTTTAAGTGCTCCAAATCTCGATCTGCTACGTCATACATATGCTGCTATTAGAGAGATCTAGCACAGCGGAGAAGCATGCCGGTCTGACGGACGTCGGTTGTGCTTGCCCAAAAGCCACGTCTGGCCCGTTCTTGCCACTGCGCGTGCGCAGTAGGCGCCCGGTAAATTGGTATACGTCTACGCTACGCTAGATCTATCTGTTCGTTCTAGTGGGTGCCAGCCTGACACAGTAACCAAAATTTAAACACGCTTCTTGTTCGACCGAACAGAGACAATAAACTTTTACTTCTCTTACTATTTATTATGCTGGAATGTGTTGCTAATCAGAGTTCGGCCGCATGCAACGCATACGGTTCATTTTTACCGACACCTTCACTTCCTCGCTTCAGACCAGAGCACTCGAGCAGTCGCTCCACATACGCAGCCCTTAAACACTCGGCAGGCAAGCCAACTGCACGTTACGCGCCGTCAACCACGCAGGTTTCGTTTAACTATCACAATTTGCAACCCGCATGCAACCGGAGGCGCATGCACCGTGGTTTGTGAGTGGATCCTCGCTTCCAGTCGCGAACAGTTCCCACAACCGCCAATTATATCAGTTGCGCAACTCGGGGCACAACACGATGGGCACCTAACACGGTCTGTCTCTCCGCTTTGGAGCCGCCTTATCGCCGTGAAAGTCAATCCGTTATTACTATACGCCGCGCACGCCGGCCGCACGAGGCGCGGACAAGGGCAGTCCTCTGTGTGTGTGTGCTCGCGATTATTCGTGGCCACCCGCGGCCTTCTGGAAAACGCCGCCGACACAGGCTGTCGCGGTCTTGCGCACTGGAGCGAATGCTGTCGGAGGGGAAGTCATGCTGGTGGTAAGTACGCATACCGTCGGCACGAGCTGAGGCGCGCCCGTCATAAGCGAGTGGGGTGAAAGAAAGAAAGAAAGAAAGAAAGAAAGAAAGAAAGGAAAAAGAAAGAAAGAAAGAAAGAAAGAAAGAAAGAAAGAAGGAAAGAAAGAAAGAAAGAAAGAAAGAAAGAAAGAAAGAAAGAAAGAAAGAAAGAAAGAAAGAAAGAAAGAAAGAAAGAAAGAAAGAAAGAAAGAAAGAAAGAAAGAAAGAAAGAAAGAAAGAAAAGCTGTAGATGCTAGAGTAGAGAGTAGGGACGGGGGCACCGTTCCACCCGACTGACTGCCAGGAATGCTGTTTGGATCTAGAGGGCGCTGCATCACAGCTGGGATTCCGGGACGACTCTGACGCATATTTGTCTGTGTGCGCGTGTGTGGCCTCCGACGAGTTCCTTCCCGTCGGAGAGACGGCAACCAGCAGACGTTTCGGCGAAAGAGGATGGATATAAAGACGGCCGTTTAACCTCTTCGCGCGTTCTCTCTATCCGCTGCTCGGACATACGCCAGAAAGGACAAAAAAAAATGAAAAGGAAAATAATAGTACACGGCTGTGACTCAGAACGGAAAGCACGCGAAATCGCGTTGTGCATGAAGTATCCGGAAACACAGCATCGCTTGGCCCTTACTGTGAACACTTTCTCCGACAGTTTCTCTGGCCCCGCAGTAACTTGTACCAGTACGGAGTAGGTTAACATGCACTGTCTGAAGCAAAGGCCGTCACTGTCTCATCTGCAACGCCGGGACTCCTCGCCAAACAGCTAAAAGGCTAGTACTGTGGAGAAAACCAGTGCTATCACATTGTATACATCGCGAGGGGCTTGCGCTTTTGTGTCACTGCCGAGCTCAGTTTGGAAGCGCAATACATGTTGTAATAAGCAGCGCCATTTATTAACACACGTACGAATATCAAAAGTATCACAACTTGGACCGCACAGACATTTTTTTTTCTACCTCGAGAGTTCACGTCAGCACTGCTTTAGCAAGGCGGCAAGAACTGTCACCGACGTAGTCATCGTTGTTCCTTCCACCTGCCGTACATCTTCACACCGCAAAGAGGTTGAGGACAAAGGCTGAATTCAACTGCCCGTTACCGCGCAACTGCTGCTCCACACGTTCAACAAAAGGCTTGAGAAATTTGTCCACAACATCTACAGTACCGGTCTGTTCACCCACATGTTCCTGCAGATGGGAACGTGCGTTTAGGGCTTGCGCAGTGTCTCGCACGCATATGCGTGACCGCTCCAGTAAGTATACACGCAACATTAGCTCTGGGCGGCTAGCCTTCGGTCAACTCACGCACGCTCGAGCGCGTCTTAATATTTTGCCGCACTCTTCACCGTGTTATTCAGAACTCTTAAATGTTGCGATATACCCGTCCTGGTTCGTACATGTCGCGTCCGGCGTACGGACACGCGACACTACACCATACCGTCGCCTCACCATTGTTGCTTGAAAGTACTTGTTTATCCTTCTAGGAGTGCCAACCGCCTTCACCACGAGGTACTATAAGGACAGTCAGATATACCTGTACTTCACTCGAGCAAACAAGGCGTGGCCTTACCATATGCTCTGATGAAAGATTAAAATATGTGTGGTGCAAACACTGACTTCGGCTTGAAAGTATGCAAAGAAGGAAGTCGACCTGTTTCAGGAACTAGGAGCGATGAGTGCAGGCTGGGCTCAGAAAAGATAGTGAGCGCCTCAACGGCACATGTAGCAAGCCTGATATGAGTGTTTGGGATCAGGGGCTCAAGTGTGTGCGCCCAGCCTCTCTCGGGTGCAGTAGAGCAACGCGTCTTGCACTCCAAACACGAAAGGAGTAAAAGCGAGTAAGCAGTCCTCTAGCGCACTCCCCTTGGCTTGATGTTCTGCCCAATCCCTGGAGTTGATTTCCATCACTAAATATGCGGAACAGTTAAGGTTGGCAACGGAAACAAATTCCCTCTTAAAAACATGCGAAGTTGTAGCAGTTACGAAGGTTTGTAACTCAAGGTTCCGATCTCCTCTATTTCCTAACCTAAGAACCTCCAGTGCCACGCTTAGAAGCCTCACCTCGCATTGGTAACTACGTCATGTTACTATACTTTGCAGTGGGAATATACCCCCCCGTTGCCAAGAGTAGCATTACGTGTACATTTAGTGATCGAGATCTACTCCGGAACTCGAGCAGCACACTCTGCCACTAAAAGGATGTTCGCTAGAGGATAGCTTGCCCCCTTTTTACTCCCAAATAGGCTTATTTGTGTTCAGTGTAACCCGTCTGGCTTCATGATGATGGCACGCCCCAGGACTCCGATTTAATCCGGCTTACACATTTAAGGCAATATGCCAATACTACAAATCCACGCACCAAACTCTCCCCACTCCGTGCAAAGGGCTGGGGAAGGCCAACGAACGGGTACTCGCGCCTCTCACTAATACGATGCTGTGCCCGGTAACCCTCAGGTATTTCAATCCCCAATTCGACGAGCGGAGCTTGCACTATGGGGAGGTGTCGGACCCCTACTATATGGTGTGGGCCTGCCAGCAGAACCTGTCCTCACCATATATCCCCAAACCCCACCCGAGAGGACTGGGAGGCGACCCTGTCCGGCTGCTGCCGGGGTGACTAGGCATCCCACGTAGTGGTTGGAAGAACGTGAACCTTCAGATCACGACCCCCACACCTCTCCGTATATATCATCGCTTAATAAATATTTTCACCGCCACCGCATTTCCACCGCTATGGCAGGTTGTTTCGGGTATTGAATTGCAAGAAAATGTAAGCGTCATTGAAAAACGTGAACCAAACGCTTCCAAACAGAATACAGCTAGGTCACCTCAAGCAACCAAAAGCGGAAACCTATTGAGGTTCACGAAACGTGAACTAATCCTTTGTAATCATTTCAACCACGCAAGAAAGGCCGGAGAAAACGACAACACCGACGTCACCCGGCTTCGAAAGTCCTGCATACAATTGGTGCAGAACAAAGAAAAGTGCCTCTTTGCTTTGCGGCCACGGGCGCACGCTCGCAACCTGTACTTATACTGGCTTCCACGTAACTCTCGTATTCGCGTGCGCGCCCCGTGCACGTACGGCATGTTTCCTCCAGCGTCTTCACGCCAACCTCACACGCGTACCACGCATTGCGCACCCAGCAATCGTGACGTCTTCGTCGTCAAGTGACGGAGTCCCAACACACGCGAGGCTCGGGAAAACTTGACATCGTGCTCACGAAACGACCCACACGTTGCTCATATATAGAGCTTCTTTCAGCGACCGGAGGGACAGTCCTGCCGGCGGGGACGTCATGTCTACGCAACGTGATGAACCCAGCTCTCGCCTTCCATCTGGGTTTCAAGGTTAAGTGCCGCGGCGACCCCTAAGCGGTGACCCAGAGACTTCTTCGCGTTCCTTCCTCCTAACCTTGCTCCGACAGCGACTAATCTGCGTACCGCAGGCAGGCCACCGAGCCCGCGAGGCATTGTATCGGCCCAACATTGCAAATGTGTTGGCAAAGGCCGCTCCAACAAAGGACCAGCCATTTCCAATATTGGGCCTATTGCCTGTGCTGCTTGGTACGTGGCGTTCGAACAGTGCGCGGACAATCAAGAAACAAATGAGGATCGTTAGCCACGCACGAGCCAAACGGAGCACGTTGCAAGGTCTGCGCCAATTCAAACTGGAACAAGCGGCTGTCGCGTCACGTACACGGCACGCGACCTAATGTAGGAAGAGTGCACGAAAACAGGTTGTACCCCGACCTTGATACTGTCTCTTCCATTGTATCGATCCTCGATCGCTCTCGGCTGGACCGATTTGCACTGGGGGATAAATGCAGCAGCAAATAAACAGGCCTTCTCGGACTAGATGTGGTCTTTTTTCCTTGGTGTACGGAGTTACACCCGTCTTGGTACTGAAGGTATTGCGTAGGGAACGCAGGGAGATTAGGCGAGCCAGATTAGAAAGCAGAGCGACGCGTGCCCTACGCTGTTTCTCCCTGTTTAGGCGTTCGTGATTCACTCCACTGCTTCTTGGGAATCGAACCTGGACCAGGGTTCCAACGCAAGTTAGAAATGGAATTGGACCATTTAAACCATGTATATCTTGGACTAGTTTATTTTAAAGAAAGAAACGGAGTTCAGCACGGTTTTCCTAGGTAAAATTTCCCGCTTTCTAGGAGGACCACTTCCTCTCTCTTTTGTGCCCCATAAACCCGCGCTTGATTGTTACCCATGTGTGGTTGTAAGGTCAGACTAAAATGCGTAGACCGGGGAAAGTGAAAATGTATAGGAATAAAGCATTCTTGTATCAATAGACAGCGTACTATCAATTCATTCCACTAATAGAAACTCTGGTTGGTTGGTTTATGGGGTTTAACGTCCCAAAGCGACTGAGGCTATGAGAGACGCCGTAGTGGAGGGCTCCGGAAATTTCGACCACCTGGGGTTCTTTAACGTGCACTGCACATCGCACAGTACACGGGCCTCTAGAATTTCTCCTCGAAAGAAATTCAACCGCCGCGGCCGGGATCGAACCCGCGTCGTTCGGGTCAGCAGCCGAGCACCATAACCACTGAGCCACCGCGGCGGCCCAATAGAAACTTCTGACTTCATACAGCCAAAAGTGCACCAACTGCTACATAGAACTCTGCCGCAACAGCCTATTGGCCAACGAATCAGCTGTCCGAAAGCAGCACCGCGCTGAACCAAGCGTGGCGTCGATACGAGAGGGGGCTTAGGAGGCACGATGAATTCGCGGCCGCCCGGAGACATGCCTTTACAGGCGATCGTATATCCCTCCGGATGACACACGACGTGCTGTCGTCCGCTAGTGCAACCGCTTTCTCGTCAACTGTTCCTCCGATGGATGCCATCCCGACGCATGTAGGCGACACGGTGCAATCCATCACCGTTAGGCAATGCAGACAAGTGGAGATTGTGACACCCCTGCGCACTCAGCAGACTCAGCGCTATGCCCCCCCCCCCCCCCCCCCCCCTTCCCCCTCCATCAAGCCCATAAGTGGAACTACTGAAAGTGTCCTTCACGTCTCGACGTCACGCCGAAGAGGAGGACGATATCGCGCCTATGTTTAGAGGGCACATTCGCGAGAAGCCGCGCCCATTATTCGCTTTCACTATCAAGCGATATCTTTTGTACCCTTCTTACTGCGCTCCAAATGCCCGTGTTTCATCGGAAGACGCAACACTTGTTCCTTGAAGAGTCTGGCTATACACAGCCAGCAGCGACGCATCGTCTCAGAGTGCAGTCCCTACTCTACGTCAAATCCAGACACTCGAAAGATGCTTTCGAAACGGCTTCTACATCTCTCTATATCTATTTCACTGTACGCCTTTCTGTACGCTTTTTTCACGGTGTGCAACGCTTTCCTATACTGCAAGACGAGTTTTTGGAGCGGTCTTTCGCAACACTGCACTCCAAAAGCGGGAGAAACCTAGCAAGGCAGGACCGTTCTGGCAGCAAGAGAAGAGCCTTCTTAGCGACACGTATATGACTCAGAAGAACGCGGCACATATATGTATACACAGCTCCAACGACAAAACAGTGCAAGACAAAAAGGACGGTGACCGGGCAACTCAAGCACGGTGTGGCGTGACCGTTATCCTTGTTCCCTTGGGCTGCTTTGCTGCTGAATCTACAGTTAACCAAGTCCATGTCAACATACTCACTGAGTATAGAGCTTCAAACACGGAGATCGACACTTTCCAAGCCAACCGACAACGAACCAGTGACATCCCATCGACCTCGCTTGGAACAAGAAGGAAGATCTGCGCATGCAGCCTTCAGGGCAGCCAGCACCACGGCAAAGGTCTTTTCCCAATGACCTGCATTAGTTGTGTCCTGTGCCAGCCTGGCCACCTTACACCACAACAAACTAACTTCCTTATTTGATCTCCTACCCTGACTTGCTGCCACATATCTCGTCGCGCTCAATAAATTTTCCTTTTGACTTCCCCTGGGATATCAACAAATCGTTTGCTCTGCAATCCACACTGATCTCTTGTTATGTCACTTTACGTTA
Organism: Amblyomma mixtum; assembly: GCF_055824585.1. Classification (NCBI taxonomy): domain Eukaryota; kingdom Metazoa; phylum Arthropoda; class Arachnida; order Ixodida; family Ixodidae; genus Amblyomma; species Amblyomma mixtum. The sequence continues at coordinate 70,718,585 of NC_143020.1, read as the reverse complement.
AGTTAGTTTCAAGCCCCTTTCGTATAGCCTCAGTGAAAAGACGGATGAAAGTGGCCAGTGTTTCAAGGATACAACTCTTCAGTTTCAGTTTATTACCTTAAAGCTCCCTGTATAGGGGCATTACATAAGGGGTATGTACTGTTATACACTTTTAAAAGCTAATGGCAAGTAGCCATTCGTAACTATGCACTCCAGCCTATTCTAATCCTATTGGCAATGCCTCGTGGTACGGATGCCCCACACTGCCGTCACTGCTATAGGCCTAGACAGCTGCTGCAATACCTCACTACTAATAGTACACGGTTTTTCCCTTCGCAGACCGCGTTGAACGTTAGTTTTCTTCAGATTAGTTTCAAAGCTAACACTTCGCACCTTGCGCCGTGCCGTTGTGCCTTCCTTGTGCAGTTGTGCTTTGCCCCATTGTGGCGACTCGGGTGTCATTAAAACAGGCAGAAACATTAATGAAAGCAGTGACGGCCGCATGGCACTTACGGAGCGCACTTTCCACCCGACCTACTACTACACCGCGTAGGGTCATTACCAATGCAATACGGTCGGTGGCTCACAATCATCATTCCAGAAGAGATGCTGGGTCGACCGCACCGTGTCATTTCGCGCTATGACTGCTATGAACCAGGCAATCAGTGCGCGACAGACGTTCTGCAAAAGCTAACGGGGCGTAGGTAGGCAGGAGCCGACAGCGGACCACACACGCACACGCGGGGACACATGCTGTTTTTTTGCACGAGTACAAAGAACACGGACGGCAACAAACGACCGGCATGGATCATACAAGCAGTGGCCCGAAAGAAGGGATTGCACAACAGATAGTTATGTGTAAAAAAATGAAGAGTGCGCATGTAGCGGCGAGAAGGATGTGTATGCACCGCACACAAAACGGCAGTACATAGTGAAGCGAATGAAGAAAAAAGTAATGAGTCATTTAAGAGCTAAAAATTGATGCATTTAGGGGAATCCTCCAAAGTGGAGTACAAGGAGCGAGTACAACGGCCCAGCAAAGCCAAACCATGAGCTAGCGAGTCTGAACACATGCTTTCGCATGTCTGCTAGGTTTAAATACGTCAAAACCCTACCATTTTTTTTTGTTTGTTTTCTTCGCGAAACGTCGCCAGCGTCCTCTACTTCCCCCGACTACACTTTGCTGCTGAAGAGAGAAGCCTTTATGTCGTCAGTCTCTCTTTCCTAGCTCCCGGTAGCAACAGCGGGCCCAACCAATGTGGTGTCCGATATCCGGGCCGGCAACGATGAGAGAGAAAAGCTTTGTCTGAGGTGAGGTGTGCTGCTAGCTGGCATTCAGGCGGCACCTCAGTGCATAGCTGTTTACTTCTACCCACGGATTGCCGTTCAAACGGGCAGACAGAAAACGCGCTGCTGACAGGGAGATTGCTGGAGTGGCGAGGAACAGAAAACCAAACCGAAGGCATACAGCGTGGGATAGAAGAGACAATGGAAGCGGCGAGGCCCTTATTACGGATGATTTTGCTCATATACAATTCACTTTTCAGCCTGTTATCAGCTGTCGTTGTGTTTTTCAAATCGGCAAAAACGCTTATTTTTAAGCCGGAAAAGCGAAGATAGATGGAGTAGGAAACAACGTGGCAATTTAGTGGCCTCCACTGGAATGCCAACAAGAATGCGTGGCTGGAGCGGCGAAACCGATACGAACAGTATGAAGGGCAACGGTCAGTTCACACTAAATAAACAAGTTTATCTTTACTTGGGCGAGGAATTGAGGACAAGCAGTATGAAGGGCAACGGTCAGTTCGAACCCAATAGACAAGTTTACTTAGGCGAGGAATTGAGGAGGCATAGAAGGATCATGTGTCCAAAGGGCAGGCAATGACAAATAAAAGAGGAAGCGTTTTAAGCTTTTCGTCTTGGGAGGAAGAGACAGAGAACTGTATAGCACAGACCTCCCCCGCCCCCTACGCCACCTCGGTCAGGTGATCACGGATACCATATTCTGGGCAGCTCCCACTCCCCGGTCCAAATGGCTGGTATGACGAAGGCGTCCCAAAACAATGATGTCCAAAATAAAATAAAATAACCCTGCTAGTGTGACAATGCAGGGAGCGGCGCCGAAATAAAAAGAGGGGTCTATCCATGACCACAGAGGGAAGGGTTTATCCCGTTTCATCGACCATTTCCTGCTTAGTCACCCTATCAGGATCAAGAGAATCAGCCGAAGCCAATGGCTGGAAGAGGGTCCTTTGACGGGGAAAATCCGCTTCGTTTTTTAGCTGTATCCGACTATAGTATGTCCTAATCGCTGACTGCACTCGCACAATGTGTTCCCTTTCGCACTACTAGCGCTTGTACACACTGTCAAAGGGCGATTGCACCACGCTATCCCATGACGCACGGCCGAAGTGGAGGTGGTGTCCCTTGACTCCGGAGTCGTATACCGCATACAGAGAAATGCCCCCGCCCTGTGTGCAAGCGCGACCCCCCCCCCCCCCCCCCCCCCCCCCCTTTCTCCCCTTCATGGGCGGGAAAGCGACGTGCCAAGGTCAAGGCGCGAGAAGAGGCACACCGCGCCCTGCGCTGTTTGTCTTTGTAGATGAAAACAAGGAGGGGCACCCCCTCGCTTCGTGACCCCCGGGCAGACTGAGCGAACCGCCCCAGACGGTGCTGCTGCTGGCCCCGTGTGGCTGTGGACACAAGGAGGCCCCTGAGCACGAACCTCCTCTCGCTTTCGTTTCCTCTGCTGCCCCGCTGACTGACCTCCGCAGAAACGCACTCTTGCTTTTCCTGTCCGTGAACTCGGGCAGTAAGACGCCGTAGAGTCTGCGTCAACATTGCGTAGAGCGCTCGAGCAGTGCGCACCACACGATATAAACTGAAATTCCAGCCGCAGAAGTTGCGGGAAATCCCATCCACAAAAGTTTTTTCGACAAAGAATTTATCCACAAATTTTCGAGAGGACAAAAATATGCGTCGATGTAGCTGCTAAGGACATGCCTGGTTTATGATTAAAGTCGTACTTGTTTTTTGTTCCTGTATATCGTCATTCAATAATGCCCTATTTTCAGAAACCCTGAAAGTTGATTTGCACAGGAAGTGGCGAGTGTTAGCGATCCGCCACTGAGAACTTAAGCTTCGTGATGCACAAAAGCAGAAAAGGTTTAGCACGCTCATGTCCCGACGTGTTCCTAATTATTTAACCTGCTAGCACAGTGACCGACACCCGCGTGTTTAAGAGAATAGCATAACCAGACACGAACAGCACCATGCATTCTCCTCCACCGCTTTGCGCAGGCAACGTCACCATTTCTTGAAAGAAAAGGGGGGGGGGGGGGCAAAGCGAGTGTAACAACGAAGAACAGTACGTGGCAGACTAATGGTCAGAGCTGCACCTGCGACCCGAGAACCACACGCAAATTTAGGAGTGCTTTGATAGCGGTATCCTCTTATCAGCTTATCCTAAGACCGATACTGGACGCCATGTCACAGCTACGGCCGCAGCTGTCCGCACTTCGACCAGAGAGCAGCACTCATGGCTCCAGCATGCCGACCGGCTGGCAGAACCACGAGTATCTGCAAAACGATATCGCAAGCTCTGCATGCAGCAACCGTCTTGTTTGCAAGTGCTCTAGTGTGCTCGCGATAAGCGGCGGTGGAAACAGCGCCGTAGATAGAAGCGCAACCATGTCACGTTCTTCTCCAGTGCCCGGATCTTTGGCCGTTATCGTTCTTATCGACGTGTGCATTTGCTTCAACAGCGATCGATGCAGAGAAAATGCCCAAGGTGAAATACGGTTCAAGTAGGCCAATAACTGCTACAATAAACATTCATCTCACTGCAGCCGCAGGGCGGTTAAGTATAGCTACACGAGGTCCTCAAATTTCCGTAGGTCGCAGGGAGAAAGGCCTCTCCAGCCTTTTATTTTATTTTATGCCATTAAGGTAATAATTTGTTAAAAAGAAACTAGGTACAGATAGAGCGAAAGCTCTGTAGTGTCGATGGTCCCGGGACCATGTCGAGGGAGCTAAAAAGTTATTCGAATATTAATACTAAGATCTGAAAATTCTGCACATTCCTTCTGCAGCCCCATGGCTGCGCAAATGCGGATGTTAATTGTAGTAATTATTACCCCTTTCACCGAATCTTGAGCATATATCAGCCGTCAGGTAGTACAAAGGCTTGGAAATTAAAAAAAGACGAAAGAATTTCGCAAATTTTAATTGAAGGACAAGCTCAAATGGAGAGGATAGAAGCATCACGACACGCTATAGTGGTACGGGTGAGGCTTCTTCAATCAGCTTCAAACTACGCTATCCCAAAAGATAGGGTACAGGTTTGAAACACGTGATGCAGGGAGTCGAACACTATTCGGTTGCAAGTGAAGAACGAAGCGGCTTTTCTCCGCCAGAGAACCCCCTTCCAGCCAGTGGCGTCGGCCGATTCTTGTGAGCCTGCTATAGCGTGGCAATGCAGGGAGTGGCGTGAAAATGCAGGGAGGGGTCTATCCCCGACCATGGAGGGAAGGGACCAACCCTCTTTCCTCTGCCACTCCTTGAATTTATCTCGCAAGCAGGCTGATGAAAATCGGCCGACGCCATTGTCTGGAACGGGGTCCTTTGACGGGAAAAAGCAGCCTCTTTCTTGAGTTGTATCCGACTAGAGTGATCTTACAGAGCCACGTGGGGGCACACCCACATCACGCGTTTATTTGAAGGGCAGACCCCGCAACAGGGTCACGAAAGTCGTCCGAGCACATCGCGCATAATGCGTGCGCCAGTGGAACTGCACACTGCACGTTGCTGTGCTGCACTGGAAGACTTGAACGTGGACATCAGTGCTGGGTGTGCAATAAGCGGGCCGATTACTAACTGGTCTTGACTGGTCACGCAGTGCGTGGCTATCAGAAAACTACCTAGGCGTGCGTTAATACAGCTCAGCGACTGGACAACCCCCCAGCTCCTCGTCGGCGTCTCCGCGGTCAAGGCCACTCGGGCGGTATGCAGATCATAGCCATATTCTTGTTCCCGTAGACTTCTAACAGCGTTTGTCTCTAGCCGCAGCAGTGGCGGTGCTCCGGGATTCCTGCAGCTGCCTGCTCGGGACGGATGAAATCCCTCGGCCACGACTGCTGCCCCAGTACCGCGGGGCGCCCTCAATCCGGAGAGGTATTTCTGTAATCCCGATAATCGTCATCTACGCGCATTCCAAGCTCCGCTGTCTCTTATTTTCGACTGAGGGTGGGAGGTTGTCTTTGTCGGTCGGAGTTGCCGACGCCGCCAAGATGAAAAGAAGCACAAAAGCTGAACACGTATAAGCTAAGTTGCATATGTGGGCGAGATCACGATCTTCGCTTTTGGAAGAGCCTCCCGCTCCGTTTTAACGGGCGTCGAATGCCGGCTCTGCTCGAAATCCAGGTCTTTGCAGATTTTGACGTCAAATCGAGGACATCAGAGGTGCGGCAAAGGTGTAGTTATCACATGTTCGCTCCCTGAAGACAGAAAAAAAAAGCGGGGGGGGGGGGGGGGGGGGGGTCCCTTATGTTCGCGAGCGTATATACAGCACACGCTAAAGATGCCCATTAATCTGTGTTTTTGTGCTTTCTTACGCTCTGTGGCGGCGTTAGAAATTTTAAGCTTGCCGGCTGCCTGCAATGGTATCACCCTTCTTATTAAATATTTCTATCTGTCCTTGCCCTATCTGGGCTGGCCTCTTCCCCTTTTTTTTTCCGAAGGCAACAGCGAGGCTATACGAGTGACAAAACTGCTGCGTTCGAGCAGCGCTGACATCTAAAACCACAGCGACCTCCACTTCTACACGTTCCATGCCGTCCGATCCTGTCGGCTGCGCCAGTCGTAAGAAAAAAAAAAAACGCGTTAAAGGTTAGGCGGCGCACAGAGCGCTACAAAAGTAACACAAAACACCGCGTCGCCTGCGGGACAGTTAGGCTACGTCTACAAAAAGGCGCCGACAACCGCAGTCACGGACAAGGGCAGATTCTCCACTTAGATCGGTCGCACTGCAGTGCTGCCAGGAAAAAAAAAAAAAAACGGCGGATAGTGCCTCGAAAGTGGGCCGCCCTCTGACCAACGTGCGTCTCCCGGTTCGGCGCCTTCCAACCGTCGCGGTTTACGTAATGCTGGATCGCCCCTTATCAGCCCCGCACTCGCAGGCCGAAGGGAATGCATACACAATGTTCCGAGCGGTTTACACTGGCGCGGTCGCGAGGGCCGCTGAACATTGCGCGTGTCTGCGTATGCAGAGTGACTATGGACAGATAGAGCCGTGTCCGTGAAAAGCGGCACACGCCCTCGTTGCGAGGAAGTGATCGGGGCCGGTTCGGTCAACGTTTCCCACGGCACGCTGAGAGCGACAGCTATCAGTTGTGACGGCTGTGGGAAGGCGTGCCTGGGAGTGTTTTTTGGTGGGCAACGGCATTGGAGAACTTCGATTAGCTATCAACGGATACGAGCGTTAAGTTAGGGCGCCTTTAGGATCGCAGCCTCTAACAAAGGCGTAAAATAAATGATTCGGCTTTAAATACAAGATTTCAAAAATAGATACGCGTGTGAACCAATGGGAGCATTTTCGCGTCCCGTGAGTTCATGAGTAGGTTACTGTTATTACCATCCATTTGACGGTTGTATCTTTGTTGCTGATATGCCACAAAACATGTTGGCTTGTCCCTGAGCACGGAGATGTCCCTGAGTAAAGACGTGAGAGGCAAAACCTTTACCTGAACGAGGGCCGTGTCGGCCAGCGTGCGATATAGTGTCACACATATAGTCATACAGAGGAACGCAGTTATACCGGCCCCCGGTTGTACAATTTCATAACTATTGACTTTTCAACTTTTTTTTTCGCAATAGTAACAGATACGCTGCATAAACGCATAATGTTCTGATTACTCAAGCTGAAAATACCGCGGTTTGAAATCCGAATAGAATTCAATCTTGAGGCCTTCAGCGGCCATATTTCGGAAGTTTCTTTCGGGTTAGTAGACGAGTGCCATAACCACTGCACCACCACGGCGGGTTTTTGAAAGTTGGGACAAGGATGCGCTACCTTTGAGCTATGACGTCAGCTGTCAACAGCGCACTTTGCGGAGGTCTCTTAACTGAATCCTTGCGGAGTGCACTTAACTGAGGAGTTCATGCGACATTTCAGAGACCCCCTCAATTCCTTCCTCAAATGCTTTGTGTCGAAAGCGGCAAACGTATTTTTTGCTGCTGCTTACCAACGACACCGTACCTACACAACCACGATGCCAGGCTTTCAATAGATATAGTACACCTTGCACCGTGACCCCACGCGCTGTAGTGCAGGCGCACTCTCCAAGCACTTGCGTCCTTCACGCCGCGAGGCTGCGGCCAGCCGGATTTAAAAGTGAAAGCGACCGAAGGGCCAACCCGTTTGCAAACATCGTCTCCAAAGCCCCAAATACGAAGCAAAAACATAGAAATGCCAAGCCAGTCCGCAGACAGATCCGCAAGACGACGGCGCCCGCCAGCTCGTTCAGCAGCACAGCCGCGGCTAGCCCGGCTGAACAGGTTTGGTTCCTTTCTCCGGCAAAGAGGAGGGCGTGCCAGCGGTGGGCAGTGGACGCCCGCCGTTGTTTTTGGTTGCACGCGGGTCTAGCTGTCTGAGTAGAGAGGCCTGACAGCAGCGCGCACACACAGCGGGGAAGAGGGGCGCTGGCCATAGAAAAGGATCTCGGGGTGCCTCCAGACGGTGCCTCCGCTTCGGGCAGTGGCGGGCGACCGCTGTTCGGAGGAGACGACATTTTGTGTCACCGGCACAGCGCTCACCTCTGATATGGAGACACCGCGCTTCGAAATTTGTTCTCTGAGATAACACTTCTCCACCTGGCAGCTGTACTGGACGATCTCGTGATCCAGACGGCCGAAAAGACCGCCGTTCGAAGCAACAGAAATGAGCGGCGACACAAAATTGGGGCTGCGAGACAAAATGAAAGACCAAGCTCGACGCTGGACCTCAAGATATGCAGAAATGGATCTCACCGCCGTACATCCAGAACAGACATGGACACTGGTCGAGAGAAGAGAGGCGGGCGGCCCGAAGAAGGAAGGAGGCGCTTCGCCTTTATACCTCTGCAGGGGCAGCGACATATTCAGAACATATAAAGGGTGGTAGTGGTATAGCATCACGGATGGAGATGATCCCTCTCCGTCCCCTGCTTTATGTCAATGGCTCGGCAGACGCATTTAACCTACATCTGGATCTGGCCCCTCCTTCTCCGTGCCCGTCTGCGGGACAAAAAACAGGAGCCTGGGCAGGCAGGTTAGTTGTTTGTCTTTCGTTACCCGCAGAGCCCGATGTTCTTTTAAATAGGCAGTCGAGAGGGGATACGGCCATAGAAAGAAGCCCCGTGTAATGGCTTGACAAGGCGTCGCGTGTTGCCTGCCAGCACAGCTCAAAAAGTTAATCAATAGTGGCATCCACGAGGCAATGATGCGGGTCACTGCAGGTAGGGGAACAGTTCAGAAGTTTTCACTTTGAACACCGCGTTCATTACGCGTTGCAAGACTGCCTTTACCGCAGTAAGACGAATAACAACAACAACAAAAAAGAGAAACGAATCCCGTGGTGTCCAGCCGCAAACCTCAGGAACCTGAGCTGCAGTCTTCCATGCCACTCGCAGCGGAGGTAAGATGTTTTGATCAGGATGAGCAGCGCTTATAACGGCACCCTGCCGAAGCCACATGTAAGCTATAGCCAAACCGAAGAACGGTCTTTCATATAGTTCACATTGTGGTCTCGCTTTTGACACAGCCTTATGGGCGGTGCGGTTGCGATTGCGCAGTGCTACCCTGAGCATTGCAGGTTCCCACCACCTACAATACGAACATCAAAACCATTCTGTTTTGGAGGCGGAGTCAGAAGTGAGCAGCTTTCAGTCAGCCATACTGTGCGAACACTCGGCACCGGTAGCGCGCGCACACACACACAAACGCCACCCAGCGGCGGCAGCTCGGCATGAGCCCACAGACCGAGCCATCGTAGCGGAACCGACCGGGTGATGGCGAATAATGCACAGCTCGCGGTTAGGGGCCGCGCATTCCGCTTCCGGCTAGCGCGGCGCCGGGGAGGAGCCAGCGAGTGATGGCGTCGGTCAGCGGTGCCGTGGGCACGGTCTGCGACCGAAAACTTCCGGCCAGCCAGCCGGCGACGCGCTGGGCTGTTGAACTCTTTCCTCCGCATTCGAGGCAGTGCACGGCTGGCCGCGGACCCAACGAAGCCTGCAGCCGAGTTACGGGGAAGCGAGAGTATACGCGGACGGCCGACGAGCCGGCGCCTAACTCGGCCGGCTGTGCAGTAGGGCACGCTGCCTGTGTCGGCTGGGCGTTTGAATCCCGGAGGCCCCCTTGACGCCGCGCCGCCTCCGAGGAAGTAGCGATAGCGCTTGCTGCCGCCCACGCCAATTCGAGAATCATCATTACGGACTCCCGAAAAGCATGTCATCATTACTTGGCAGGGGATGGTTTGGTTTGGTTTATGGGGTTTAACGTCCCAAAGCGACTGAGGCTATGAGAGACGCCGTAGTGAAGGGCTCCGGAAATTTCGACCCCCTGGGGTTCTTTAACGTGCACTGACATCGCACAGTACTCGGGCCTCTAGAATTTCTCCTCCAAAGAAATTCTAGCCGCCGCGGCCGGGATCGAACCCGCGTCTTTTGGGTCAGCAGCCGAGCACCATAGCCGCTGAGCCACCGCGGCGGTACTTGGCAGGGGAGATCTCCCCCTTAGCTGCTTGCATTCTAAGACGGACTGCCACTGATCCAACACCCAAAAGAATCATTTGGGCTCCTGGCCACCAGGGCTTACGAGGTAACGAGGCCGCTGACGCGGCTGCCCGAGCGCTTACTCACCGGGCTCTTCATCGCAGCTCTTCTGGCTCGGAGACTAACCAGCCGCTGCTGCGATTCAAGGAAATTGTAACGCATTATAGCGACATCCACCGCCTTTTCCCGGCCCCTGCAAAGGGGCTGAGTAAGACGGAGGAGCGAACTTTAAGGCGCCTGCAGACAGGTACTCTACTCTGTCCTGCAATCTTAAAGCATTACGATCCTAACACGGATGGGCGATGCCCGCACTGTGGGGAGACCTGTGATATCTTCCACATGGTGTGGGCATGTACTCAAAATCCCCACCTCCCCCCTTCCCCTACCCCTTCCAGAGAGGCATGGGAGACTGCCCTTCTCAACTGCTCCTCGCTTGAGTCCCAAAGGGCTCTGGTGAAACGGGCTAGAGACGGGGCATTGTCATGCGGTGTCCCGGACTAGGGACGCCGACCATGTAGCGTGGCCACTCTGTGGCTCCCAAACTCTATTTCAGAAATTAAAAGTTTTCACCACCACCACCACCACCACCTCCGAGATGGGGAGAAGCTAGAGCCTCGATGTGGACGTGAGGCCACATAGTGGGAGGCCTCATCATGGAGCGCCTCTTAAGACAGTTCTTGAGCACCCCATAATATGTCCTAAGCGGTCATAGCGTCCCCAAAGAACCTACGACGTCACTGAAGACATCACTGGGGACATGGGAGATAGAGAAAGAACGGAAAGGTAATTTCACTTTCAGCTCCCTCCGTAGCTGCTGGCATACATACCCAGCACATCGCGAACCTACTGGCCAGGAGTCTGCAGATGACATTTGGAGCTAGGTTTGCGGAGGGAGCCGGTCAATGTATGGGGCGGCATTTGAAGGCTGTAGTCACTCCGTTCAGAGCACTCGAGCGAGAGGGTCTTAGTAGAGCGCGGGTGCCCTTGCATATCGGCTGCATGGAAATGGAGTAGCGACGGCCAGGTATCGAACCCGCGACCTGCCACTTTGTAGCAATACAGCGGTCCCTTGTGTCGAACCCTCACGATAGAAAGCAACAAAATTAAATGTGGCAGGAAGCCCGTGCCTGACACATCGTTATAGCAGGCACAATAAACAACTGGAACTCAAAAGAATAGGGGCGACCGGCCCAGATAAAATTTCCAAGTAAAATCCAATCAGCAAGCGGGGGAACAAAATGAAAAGGGTCGAAGGGTAAGCAAAGCAGGCGAGAAGATTCCTGGTGAAAGCGTTCACTGAAAGAAGAACGAAGCAGGAAGATGTCCGTTGTACCAAAGGACTTGTGCTGTGTCCGTTGTACACCCCTGCCGCCCATCCAACATGGCGCGAGCAGCACGCGTTCATATACATATATACGGGTATGCACGAACCAAGCAATCGACCCAGTTCTCCCGACGTTCATTTCGCGCCCGTCAACAGCAGGCTCGCCATCGAGGTGCTTAAAGTACCGCGCCGCACGCTGGGAAATGCGGCCTCTCCGTTCGCGACCAGCTTAGCAGATGGAGTCACGTGGGCTTCGAACCGCAACAGCGTACCCGCCGATAAATGCTACCCCCCTTAGCGCGTAATTGTTTTCGCTACGAAGCCTGGCACCTCCAGAGGACAATCAAGAGCAGCCGGAGTACAACGGCTCCCGGGAGGCTGGGCGGCCGGAAGCCCGTATACAGCTAGCGAGTAAAGTGGGACAAGCAGGCCCCCAGGAACGGCGTTGTACACAGCTAAAAGCCCGAGGAGGTGTGGGTATGCTGTCGATAAACGGTAGACGGAAAAGCTCACTACACTTTGGGGGACGTGTCGTAGCGCACAGGCGTGATGACATGGTTCCCATGGTCGACGGATGTGTGCTGGACTTCATACGAGTCCGCAGTGAACCTCGAAGTCCGGCGGGGATGTTTAAAAAAACAAAGAAAGCGGTGTTCCGCACATCGAGGCTGAAATTTGGCAACCGCATTGTTCTATACTTTGCTTAGAATACGCCCGAATATACTTTGATTTCGTCTTTGATTTGATGTGCTCAAATTTTTTTTTTCTATTGCGACAAGCTTCAAACAACACGTTGCAACCGGCAGACATTGATGAATTGGGATCTGGTTATTTCGAACTTACTCAAAATGTACGTAAATGTAACGCCTTCGTCTCTTGTTTATAAGCTGACTTTTTTCCGTAGAAACTTTACTGTGCGCCTGCATATGCTTTCTTTTTGTTGTTGTTGATGTTGTTGCCATCTGTTGTGGACCAAGCACGTTACACGTCATAACCCATTCCTGGCTACCAAGAGGCGGCCGGCACTATTGAATAAATAAATAGTATTAAACTCCCGGTTCTTTCGAACTGACGCCATGGTGCCGTCAGAAACACGTGTATTAAGGACAAGAGAGCCCGGCCGGTCTACTCACCGACCTTATACAGCGCGCCAGAGTCCGCCGCTGAAGGCGATAACGCGCCGACGGCTTCAAGCGCGCGCCCCTCGTCGATCACAGTCGCGTACACGGGTTGGCCTGCGCGTGTCGTTACAGCCCTGGAAATGGTTCTCATCAGCTCCGTTGGAAATGATGGCCAAAGGCGCCGAAGGACAGCAACTGCTCTACTGCTAACTACCACTTTTGCAGCAGTGGCCCACATAACCGTCCGCATTGGCCTCGCTGGTGATAGTGGCGCTTGTAGCCTTACAGTGGCCTATCGGCAATTGCTTCACCTGGGTCACTTCATTAGATGAATGCGTCTACCGCTGTTCCATAAGGCCAGTGTGTTCTCTGTGAACTTCTATAGTCGAATAAAGGGTCGCCGCGGTGGTTCAGTGGTTATGGCACTCGGCTGCTGAGCCGAAAAGACGCGGGTTCGATCCCGGCCGCGGCGGTCGAATTTCGATGGGGGTGGAATTCTAGAGGCCCGTGTACTGTGCGATGTCAGTGCACGTCAAAGAACCCCAGGGTGGTCGAAATTATCCGGAGCCCTTCACTACGGCGTCCCTCATAGCCCGAGTCGTTTTGGGACGCTAAACCGCCATAAATTATAAACCTATAGTCGGATACAACTCAAGAACGAAGCGGCAGATTCCTCTCAATAGGGGCCCTCCAACCAATGGCGTCGAGTGGTTTTCATGACGTAGCGGTTAATCCGATTAAGCAGTGGTTATTCATAGTCATCTGTCACCCTCTGCGATTTCACACTGACAGGTCCAAGGGGACTGGTCAAGGGAGAGAATCGGTCAAGAGGGAGATTCAGTTGACCCTATTGGCCCGAGTTGCTCCTTCAGAGGGCATCCGCCGATTCTTTCTTGAGTTGTATCCCACTATAGAGTGTTTTCGCCGCTCAATTAATTCGTGAGCCCGTTATCCCCAAGGCTGCTCTTGCAAGACGTCACCGGCGCGTGCTCGTGCGCATCATCGCCGCGAAACAAGCCACGTCTTTCCCAACGACTTGTCCAAACTGTGACGTCACACCGTCACGTGGAGCTCGGACACATTGCGCAATTGCCCCGTTGTTTGTTCCCAAGCGGCTGCGAGCCGAGGTCAAGACCGTAATGGCGGAGATGGAAACGCCACCTTGCGTGGCTGCTTTCACGAGCACAACACCAGAAGGTACGCGATTCAGTGCCAAAACAATCCGACGGGAGGGCGCGGAATTAGTTCATATGCGGGCGAGCGGCAGGTGACGCAGGCGGTCATGCGAGACGTCACGCATGACGTCACAAAGGCGGTACCTTCTCCCCCGACCCCTCTTTTTCATCGGGCCGCTTTTGTCTGACGCGTAGTCTGCGCACACAACACTCCCCTCCCTGACAGTCAGGATTGTGCGGCCTACAAACCGTGAGAAAATTGAGGTCGCAACTCACATCTAGGCAAAGAAAGACCCGTATTTCGTAGCGATTACTTGCGTCATTCGTAGGTTTCAATCATCTACACGTCTACGACGTCGATAGCTACCACCTGTGATGTTCAGGCCATGGTCCAGACACATGGCCAGCGGGAAATGCCAGTCGCAAATTCAGATTTGAAAAGAAGGACTCAGTAATGAGAAAACAATGCACCAGAAAAAAAAAACACTACAAAGAGTAGCCAAGAGGTAGACAGATGTGTGCGTTCCCGCACGCCGTTGTGCACACACCCAGTTAAATTTGTTTGTTCGTTCGTTTCTTAGGAGAGCCCCCACAGTAGAGAGTGTTTGATTCAAGTGAGTAACTACTCATTAGCGTCCACCCAAGCAGTGCTATACGGCTACAATGGAAAGCTTACAGCTTTCACAGAAACTTGTAGTTGAAGAAAAATTCGTCCCAGCCCTGGGTTTGATGCCAGGACCAACACCTGTCCGGGGAAGACGCTCTACCAACTAACCTAACCAGGACTGCTAGCAGCCTGCTCGCATACAATCAGACGCAGATTGGAAAGAAAGTATGCATGTATATCCGGCTTCAATACTTCGGTTGCTTGTTGACCACAATGTGGTGCTCGAAACAGGAAACTTGTAGTTGCGTTGCAAGAGGCCCATTTCACGCCACCTACCAATGGAGCTTTGCTTCGAAATATAATAGGTGCCTCGGCCATTATAGAATATGACACTACATTCACCGTTCTGGATTGTGCACCTGGCAGAGTGCACAGCTACCCAGAGCTGACTTTTGCCGCACAATCCAGTCAAAAGCCCCTTGCGCTGGTGTGAAAATCAGGCACAACTCACGCCTATAGCTTCGAGTGTGCTTCAGGGAAATACACGTCTTATTTCAACGTTCTATGGTCGAATACAACTCAAGAGCAAAGCTGCGAATGCCTCTCAAAGGAAACCCTCCAACCAATGCCATCGATCGAATGGCATGACTTGCTTATTCTCTTGTGAAACAAAGCACTACATCAACACACACAAATACACAGGACAAGCACAGGCGCCATTGCTTGTAGTCCTGTGTATTTGTGTGTGTTGATGTAGCGCCTTTTTCACAAGTTGCACCCGCTTGCATGTCATCGCGGAAGCTTTCAGGTGTAAGGGGATTAACCACGGTTTAAGTGGATTAACAGCGACGTCGCAACAACCGGTCGACACCATTGGCTAGAGGGGCTCCTTTGAGAGGCATTCGCTGCATCCGACCTGAGCTTGCATCCGACCTGAGCTTGCATCATTGATAGGGGCGCTAAATTGAGCGTCACAGGCAGAGCAAACCGGCAGGCACAGCTTTCACCCATCCATCCACAGTGTCTGCCGACTTCCTTTTGGGCAACCGCTGATTTCGCGGAAGTAACTCGGTCCAAGACAAACGAGAAGAAGCGCGCCAAAGAAAGGAGCCGAGTTTGAAACCCTTTCCCTTCCGCTCCGAGCGACAAAAGGACGAGGAAAAGGAATGAGAAGCGCAGGCAACCGGAGAGCACTCGCTGCATGCTCGCAAAGGGGAAAAAAGAAAAGAAGGCCCAAGAAGCGAAGCGTAATGAAAAGGGGGCCACCGGGAAACGCGAACTCGCCGAGAAGGCAACGCAACCGGAGCGCAACAATACGGGCGAGCTCCTCTTACGGGGGGGAGTCGAAAGAGGAGCCCGCTAAGCCTAACAACAAAAGAAAGCCACGCGCTCTCCACCTTCCAAAGCCATGAAACACACGGTGACGCCACGGCGGCAGCGACGCCGAAAACGCAGTCTGTCTTTCTTTCCGTCCTTCCTTCCCCCTCTCAGCGTTTCTTTCACCCTTTCTTTCGTTCTGTCATTCATTCATTCATTCATTCATTCATTCATTCTTTCTTTCATTCATTCTTACCTTATTTCATTCATTCATTCTTACCTTCTTTCATTCATTCATTCCTTCTTTCATTCATTCATTCCTTCCTTCCTTCTTTCATTCATTCATTCCTTCTTTCATTCCTTCCTTCTTTCATTCATTCATTCCTTCCTTCTTTCATTCATTCCTTCCTTTCATTCCTTCCTTTCATTCGTTCATTCATTCATTCACTCATTCTTTCTTTCCTTCCTTCCTTCCTTCCTTCCTTTCTTCTTTCATTACTTCCTTCCTTCTTTCATTCATTCTTTCCTTCTTCCGTTCTTTCTTTCTCTTAAATTTCGCCTTTTCTCTCCTTCCTTTGGCCCCAGTGTTGACCCATTCGTCATGCGCTTCAAGAAGAAAAGCGGAAGGTATACGGCGACCTCAGGAAGACATTCTTCACGTCTGCCCTTTCCGACCATTTTCTTGTTCCCCGCTTCCTCTTCTATAGGGGTGCCCCAATTGAATACAGAGACCGTTAAGCCGGATCCCGCGAGCCTAACAGAGGACGATGAGAGCACGGCTGCTATTCGGGCACAGAAGGGTGTGTCTGTGTGTGCTGTGTGTAGGTCTATAACACGTATACAAGGCACATCATGCGGCCCGTGAGTTCAAGAGCAATTGAGTCCAGGATACGGACCGCCTGAACAGGAAAACGCACTTTCTAGAGAGAGCTATGTGCTGAAAGCTCAGTGCCGCAGACGACAGCCGAGTGCCTGTCGTCTGCGCATACAGTGGCGACCCCGTTTGCAGACGACTTCGTACAAGTGGAGGTTATACCAGCAGACGACGTGCCGGACAAAGAACGCAAAGGGGAAGTTTCGAAAGGGAAAGGGACATAGTGAGCGAAACACTCCGCGCACACGGAGACGGGAAATTGACCATTCAAATCGTTTCCCTCCCGCACTACCACCGCGACCACTCTGTTCACTCAAGTGCGGCCAAGAACAGCCGCCTATTTGAGGGGCTGTGTCAGGACCAGTGCCGTGAACTCTGCGTGCCGACCGGACGCTGATTTTGCCGCTGTGTGGGCGCATATCTTTTGTCAGTACCGTAGAGGATACGGAATTCTGCTGCTGAACCACGGAGTGGATGTCTTCAGCCCCCTGAAGACAGCTTACTCCGTTTTAACTCCTTTCTGTTTAAGGAGCGCTAGAGAACAGATTATTCTCTTTTTAATCCTTTCTGCTTAAGGAGTGCGCTAAAGGAGCTTGCACCGTTTTTACTCTCATATAGGGTATTCGTGTTCAGAGTGTGGAGCTCCAAAGCTCTGGAAGATCGAGGATGAGATTTCCTCTTCCCCTCGAACATTTTGTAGCACTCGCGATGAGAACGGCGCCACTCTGTGCGACTCAAGGTCAGACCTGATGGCCGTACTTTTTCTCTCTTTTTTTGAAAAAGGCTACATGAATCCACAAACATAAAATTCACAGGGGCACTTAATTACATTATGCGTTGGCAACGCGAGAACATTAGAATCTGTTGACGCCTTTACCGGAAGCGACGTCAATTCTGGTTTGGTGACGTCACTTTCATCTAGCCAATAAGCGAATTTTATGACCGACGACAATTTTTTTCCTGGTGAGGATTATAATGCTGTCACAGTAATAAGCAGGACAGCTTAAAGCTGCGAATCAACTTGTAATCCAGCTTCTTTTCTTCGCTCGACATGAACAGGCGCGGTCGCTGTCGCCAGGAACGCGGCTGGTGTTAAATTACCAGGCCGCGCACCTGACGATGGACTGTGTTTGCAGCCGTGCTGTGTATTCTCTGGAGATTTAGTCTTAACGCAACACCTTGTTCCCTGAGTGTTCAAAGAAAATGAGGATGCGTGTAAAAACGTAGCTGGCATTCCATGTCGCTGTGACTATTGCAGAGATAAAGAAACTCTTCAGCTCGCTCCACACCCTCCCTAATCCCGCAGTTAGCTGGCGATGACAACTCAAGACTGACAGCCTATACAACCGGGCTGCCTGCACGGGTGGTCTCTTCCGGGCGTCGAGTCCCAAGAGACGCAACTGTGTAAAGTCAGCTCCTCACGAGCCTCACAAGCCCCGCTTCCGTCATGAGGAAGCGGCTTGGGCGGAAGTCCTCACTACACACTCCGCGAGCGCCCGGATGCCACGCGTTGTAACCATGGGCGCAAGTTGGGCCTCCGGAACACCAAACAGGGAAAAAGAAAATAAAAAGCGAACTCTATTACGACGACGTACACAAAAACTCATCTGATCCACGCAACAAGGTCAAGGGGTCAGCCGCGAGTGGCAATCCAGCGTATGTGCCGTCCCCCTCTCCCTCGAATTCGCACGCCAGTGGCGCGCCTCCTCATCAGCGGCTGTCAGCTCGTCTTCGCGGTTCAAATTGGCCAACGGGCCCACAACAAGCCTCTATTACGGGAGCCTTTTCAGTGAGCTAAACTGCCTGTCGCTAGAGCCGTCGATGTGTGGGAGGAGTCGCCCGAAAGTGCCTACGCTTTGGCAACGGCTTCGACGGCTGTCTTGAGGCTCTGAACGAGGCTTCTGGAGAGAAGAGCAACGCTGATGAAGAAAGCTGAAGAGTGCCTACTGCTTGACCCGAACGACCCGCAGACCAAGGCTGCCGCTAGTTTCTAGGAGACCTGTCTTCACTTTTTTCGGTTTGCGGGTCTGGAAGTGCGCTTCGGTGCTTTGTTCTCGAACGGTGACGAGGCGATTGGGTCCTGTCCGTAGGGTATGACGGCTACCCGGACGATGCTTGTTAAATTGCGGGGGATGCTGTCCAAAAGGAAACTGCTCAATTGAGAGACCTTTTCTTGCTTTATTTTCCTTTCTAGGTATAGTTTACGAGGTATACAGGTTACAGGTTAGATATACAGGTTACAAAATTATCCCCGCTTATCAGAAAGAAAACTGCTTAACTGAGGGACCTTTTCTTGTTTTCTTTTCATTTCTAGGTATATATTACTAGGTATACAGGTTACAGGTTAGGTACACAGGTCAGGTATACAGGTTACAAAGTTACAAAAAATACTTCGCGATGAAAGCGATGAACCAAGCCTGGATGTAGACTTCGCGGTGTTTGCTTTTGGAGCGAATGCTTGCGACCGACGCCTTCCCCACATAATTCATTGATCGGTCTTGAACTGCGTTACAAGCTAGTTAATAGCGGGCGGTTGAGACAGTTCTAGATTGCGTGCAGATGTAGAAGATGAATCGACATATAGGAGCAAAACATCAAACGCATGCCTCACTTTTTGACGCTATCATCGTCGTCATTATCATAAATACTTTTTTCTTCTTTACCAGTCATTCGAGGGGCAACGCGAGCAACATTCGGTTCAGTGCATTCCTGTTGCTGCGAAAGCAAGGCAACTATACTGCTACAACACTGCCACAGTGACAACGAACCCAAAACAAGTATACATGACACAAGGCTCCCTAGCGTGTGACACTAAAACAATGGTGCCAAGCCGAAACGAAAAAAAGCTTGGTTAAAGCCCACAATTGACTGGCCACTCGAGTTACGAAACCAAGAACAAAATATTAAGGCACGCCCTGCAGGCATCTGCGACCAGCTCCTGGAAGTTTGTTGACGGAAGCGCCACCTTGGAGCCCTGGACAGAGGTTGCTGTGGCACCGTACTGCCTCCCAGCACTTCCTCCCCCTTATACGAAGCAACCCTGAGCAGTTCACCTGAATTCCGCGAGAGGCGTGACAATCTCCAAAATTTATCCTGTAGGAAACAATCAGCGCTCCCGATTTAGAAATACGTTGCCGCACGGCAAGTTTGCCACTTGCACGATACCGAAAGAGCTCTCGGCAAAGCCTGCGGTGTTGACCACTACACGTCACGGAGCATTACGGGCAACAGGAATTTCCGGACGCACGAGCAGTATACCGGAAGCACCCGTTATACCGAAGCGAGCCCCGCAGCAAGACGGAAGCGCTCTCGCAACGCCAACTAATTATCGCTTTCCCGATTGTCTCGGTGACTACAGTGTACGGACCTCAATAGCCGAGGAAAAAAGAAGGGAGAGCCACAGCGAGACGCACGGAGGCGAATGAACTCGTTTGCGACAACGGGCGCAGGAGTGCGCGCGCAGTGGGCCGTAAATTGGTAGTGTGTACAAACGTCGCAACCACGCTGTAGCTTTCAGTTCAATCGCGACCGGAGAGAAACTTACACGTAAGCCATCAAAAGTAAATTTGTTGCTCTCCCGATGTGCATACCGTGTTTTAGCGCACATTGCCTGCCTCTTCCACATTGCACACACATTTCCCAACCGAATAGGCCGCCGCGGTGGCTCAGTGGTCATGATGCTCGGCTGCTGACCCGAAAGACGCGGGTTCGATCCCGGCCGCGGCGGTCGAATTTCGATGGAGGCTAAATTCTAGAGGCCAGCGTACTGTGCGATGTCAGTGCACGTTAAAGAACCCAAGGTGGTCGAAATATCCGGAGCCCTTCACTACGGCGTCCCTCATAGCCTGAGTCGCTTTGGGACGTTAAACCCCCCATAAACCAAACCATCCCAACCGAATATTGGGCTGCGAACATTTATACATGTTCGCAAAGAATGCTTTTGTTGTCAAATGTATATTCCAAGGTTCTTCTTGCAGTGCTCAATCCGCACCCGCATTCTAGCGTCGCCGTCCCCATTTTCCTGAGCTTCCTCCTCGCAGTAGCATATTTCGTCGTCCTCCGATTCATCAAGCTTGCTGCTAGTGTATATAATTTGGTTTATGGGGGTTCAACGTCCCAAAGCGACTAAGGCTATGAGAGACGCCGTAGTGGAGGACTCCGGAAATTTCGACCACCTGGGGTTCTTTAACGTGCACTGACATCGCACAGTACACGGGCCTCTAGAATTTCAGTAGAGTTCATGAATGTCTAGAATTTTGCCTCCATATAAATTGGACCACCGCGGCCGGAATCGAACCCGCGCCTTTCGAGTCAGTAGCCGAGTGCCATACTGAGCCACCGCGGCGGCTGCTGCTAATGTATAGTAATGCGTGTTTCGTTCACGATGAGGGCCGCGGACGCTGTGGGGGACAACGCACACTTCGGTCAGACCGGCCATTCCATCGAAATCGGCACATAGCCCGCATACCCCACATTTCCGATAATGGCTCATACTGTCGACCGTTAACAAAGCGTGACACACGCGTTTAACTCGGGAACTAAAAAAAGATAAAATAATAGCAATGGTTGCTCCAGATAGAGGAGGAAAAAATGAACATGGAAGCCAAGTTTGATGACTGTATATTAATTAGTTAATTACAGGCAAAAATGCCAAAATTGCGTCGAAATAACGCAGACGTCGATATAACCTTGGGAACGGTATGACGTCACATTGTGGGGATACACATGAATCCCCTGCCCCATTGTAGCGGCCGCGCGTAATTATCACGCGATGCTATGCGCGCGCCGTTCGGAAGGTTTGCGAGGGAGGGCACTCTCGCCACCCCCGCTTCCTTTCGCTCCCCGCCGCGGAGACTTTCCCTCTTTCCCCTCTTACAATGGAGAGACCTCCTCTCCACAGCCCGGGAGGAGTAGAGATGTAAAATTTCAGGAAAATTTGAATGGCGTGAAAAAAAACGTTCTTTTCAGGGTTTTTTTCATGAAAAATTGGAAATTTTGCAAAACATGACAAAATAGATTTTTTTGCAATCAATAATAATGCTCCGAATTTCAGTCGAATATGCAGTTATAGATGTCATATTGTGAAACGAACTTCTGGTTCTATTGCACCGAGAAGATAAATAATGATTTGCACTTCATGCGAATATGGAGGTATAAATATCATATTTGTGGAACGAACTTCTTGTTCTATTGCACCGAGAAGGGGAACATGAAAACTGATCTATAAGTCACTCCATATGGGACTCAGAATCATTGTCGCTGGATGCGGCACTACGCGCAGCAGCATGGATTGAAGCTGTGTCCACAGCTAGGTTCGCCTGCACATACACAAGCTTTCGAACGCGTTCCCCTGAAAGCCTGTTGCGAATCCTTGTATGGACATTCCCGAAACGTGACCAGTTTGTTCGCAGCTGGCGGATGATGGTGGTATCTGCAGCAGTCGGCAAGCCAAACAAGTTAGCGACTGGGGTAAAGGCCTTGCCACCAGGTAGATGGGGTCACGTGCTTCGCTGAAGACCCCTGTCCTGTACCAAATCCCTGCGGATGTTCTGTACGCTGCTATGTTGGAAATCAAGAGGCTAGGCTTGTATGTGGCTAAAACCGCTTTCGTGCACAGCAGCCTATGTTATTTATGCCGTGTGTGTAGTGCTATAGAATTTGCAGCCGTTTTGTTCTACTTCAGCCGTGAGTTCAAGTATTAGTGTGTTTTTAAGTCAAGCATGGATCTTATATGTGACCTGGCATTCAACCCACGTACTCGTAGCACGAACGTTTTTAAAAGGCATTACCTGCACCGGCGATGACGACTGCCCTCCAATCGTTCAAAGATGCACGCTGTAATTGTTTTCAAAGCAAAAACAAAAACCCAAACTAAAAGCAAGCAATCGTAAAACCTTGAAATTGCATTGTGAAATTTTCAATGTTTTTTTCCATTTTCCCTCGTCTGAAAAAAACGAAAAAAAAAACGTTTTTTTTTTTTCAAAATTGCAGTGTTTTTTTCAGGCCTTCACATCTCTAGGGAGGAGACGCGTTTCTCCCGAGGCTCGCTTGTCTTCTGGCGGGAGCCGTGCACATGCACGGATCAGAGATCTGCCACGGAGACCGCTGCCCTTACCGCCCGGCCACCGTGTGTGACTTGACCGCCGCGGGCCGTGAGCGAGGAGCCACGCGAGGTGAGCGGAACCTTCTTCCCCCACATTTTTGCGTGCGTTCTGCCCTTTGTGCTTTTCACCCCCGTACGCGAGCGGAACACTCTCCCTCGTAACGGCGGTTGTATTGTTGCTGCTGCATTGTATTGCTCGGGAGCAATAAACGCTCCTCCGAGTAGCATACTCGTGTTTGTCCCCTCTGGCCCGAACCCGCCGTGGTTGCGACTCACCGCACCGCGGGTTGGGGGTCACAGCTCTGACTGCTAGGGCTGGCACGCTGGTGCTAGAGAGCGACAACTGCTTCTAGCCCTTTGAGCGTTATCACAAGAATAACCCCCATAACATATCGGAATTCGTCACGACATAGTGAAGATTGTCACAGAATGGCTGGAAAAACGTCAGATTTGTGTCAAATTAGATGGGAAAATGTGCAATTAAGCGTAATGAACACTTAAGAGCCCCGAAACATGTATAATTTGGGTATCGATATAGCTATGGGAACGATGTGACGTCACATCCACTGGAATTCGTCACGGCATAGTGTCCTCGGCTTTCGCCTCTCAACACTTTAGTTGCCAAAGTGTCCTCGCAATTTTCTTTTCGAAATTTTGAATGCGGGTAACAAGGGCGAAAATGCGGTATACTGCACACATCTGCGCTTCGAGAGCGTAGATGTTTTCTGCGATCGCCGTTATAACGCTTCGCTCGACCGCTCCTCGATCAGCCGGCACGACAATATAAGTTGCCCTAAGGCATTCGCGGAAGCCTGTACTTATAGCGCCGACTGGGCTAGCGGGACATCGGTTAATGACGGGATGCAAACACAAAAGCAAAAAAAAAAACTGGGAAGACTGCCTGCCACCTTCTTTGCGCCCTGAAGATGCGTGCTCACGATTGGATACAATCAAACGTGGGAAGAATCGAACAAAGAAGAAGAATGCATGTCGCGTTCGCTTTCAGGTAGATAGGGCGCCGTTGTACGGCCCTATAAAAAGAGGAGAGATTGAGCTCTTGGAGCAGTAGCAACTAGATGAGAGATCGATTGTGATGGATCACAACGCGATCTGGAAGAATATATGCGGGGCAAGCAGACGCGGAGGGAAGATTAAAAAAAGAAAACCGTTGCCCCGATTCTTGAGAAATCAGATAACGAGGCGCGGGTGAATATCGAACACCTTTTTCTCAGCTTTCTTCCGTGTTCGGTTTCATTCTTCTGTTTCTTTTCTTTTTGCGCGCAGATAAACAATGGCTACTCGTAGAACGCTAGACTTGAGCTGCTTGCTCGAGTGAAACGGCTCTCGTCTTCGCTTGAATTCGACGAAAGTTGCCAATATAAAAAGGCACGTTTACGACAGCGCCTCAAGGCCCCTAGTAATGAGGACATTGTACACTGATGAGAAAAAAAAAAGTACAGAAGTCGGCAACAGGATGTAGAATGTCTGTAGGCATAATGATATGCACAACAGCCTTTGAAGACGATGCTATGAGAGGACGTCCCTCTTTCATTGCGACGTCACAAAAATCGGCCAGCAGCCAACGCTTGTTGTACAGGGTGTGGCAAGAGAAACAAATCGAAGGCGTTGCTGCAACCGCAGGCTTGAGCAGTTCGGAAAGCATTACCCTCGATTGTAGAACCCAGCGCGTGTCTTTGGTGTCCTCAAAGACGGCGTAATTATTCACTTACTGATCAATTCCGTGTAGCAGGACAAGACAGGAGTTGCGTCAATAGTATCGACACACGATACGGTAGAAAATTCACTTAACGCCCACAGCTGGAAGCCATGGCTGTAAAACAAAACAACGCAAAAAATTGCGAGGACACTTTGGCACCTAAAGTGTTGAGAGGCGAAAGCCCCTCGAGGACACTATGCCGATACGACTTCCGGTGAATGTGACGTCACACCGTTCCCGTGGCTACATCGATACCCAAACTATACATATTTCGCGGATCTTTAGTGTTAATTACGTTTAATTACACATTTTTCCATCTAATTTGACACAAATCCGACGTTTTCCCCACCAATCTGTGACAATTTTCACTATGCCGTGGCGACTTCCGGTGGATGCGACGTCACACCGTTTCCGTGGCTATATCGACGTCCGCGCTATTTCGACGCAATTTCCACATTTTTGCTATAATTAATGAACTAATTCCTTCATCAAACTTGGCTTCTAGGTTCATTTTTTCCTCCTCTATCTGAAGCAACCATTGGTTTTCTTCTATTTTTTTTAGTTCCAGAGTTAAACGCGTATAACACGATTTGTTAACGGACGGACGACAGTATAAGCCATTAAAGGCTTTCGTCTTAAAATTCGCCCTTTCTACGCTGCCCTTCCTCGCGTCCCACCGCTAGACATGGCACTGCAGCGTACAATAGCCCCCATAACGAACCTTTCGTTCCCATGAGGCCACAGCTAAAAGCAGCAGGAGCACGTGTCGTGCGGACATTCACCGCGTTGCGCACCTACTCTTGAAAACACATGGCTTCGGGGAGGGTGCCAGAGAGCTCCGTGTCGGACAAGCGGTGACTCAAGGCGAGGGATAATCTTCGACGGAGAAGAAAGCAGGCGACAAAATGACAGCCGTGTGGGCGGCAAGGCCTGCCAGTCTGGCCCATTCGCGGGGACGGGGCGCGCGGTCCTGAGTCACCGAGACGGGGGAGGAAGAAGGGGAAGAGGATTATGAGGTCGCTGCACTCTCGCCTCTCCTCCCATCGGCGGCGATGTGGTCACGAGGACGGCGTGTCGTGACGCAAGAGAATTAATCATCGTGGCCTACCGTCTTCATGCTTGGCACTCGGAGTTGGTCGGACAGTCTTGTCAACGACGTCGCGCGGTACACGGGAGAAGCTTCTTAACCCATGCGAACTTCCATGCTAACCCGACGTTGACGTGGGACGGTAACATCGAAAACAGAGACTGGGAAGTCGATGGTTTGGTAGCAAAGTCTATGGTAGTATAGTTTCGCAGTCTCGTTGCATGTATACCTCGCACAACAGGAGCGATGCGTCCTGTCTGATTGGCGGTTACTCGCGCTACGGTGCTGCGCTGTATACTATATTTTACGGGACACAGAAGCCGGAGGAAACACCCTTTAAGCAATGTTCACCGGAAACATTAGCCTGGTTATCCACCTGACAGTGTACTCCAAGTGACGAAGACTGAGGTGAAGTGGTACACAAAACACTCACGCGTGTACTGTGTTGCCCAGTATGAAAACATAACTGCAGGCACCCAAAACCCATGAAAGGGTGTCCGCTAATTTGAACAAAATTTTTGCATCGACGGGACCTAGCTCAAACTTAATTAAACCGGAAGCACCTCAGAACGGTGGGCAGTAGACATTGGTTACAAACGTAGAATTCATACATGCGAGATCTCTCCGCTACGTACAACCAAACCCTGACATCGAAAGATTAATAACTAGACAGACTGATAGGTGAACGTTCCACTGCACACTAGGCATCACGATAGCGAAGTGACGCAAAGCTGCACTTTCTACGCGCTGACGTGGTTGACGGAAACCAGAGGTGCCTCTTATCTTCATCGCTTTCGACAGCAGGTGCCTGCAGACCTCATTTCGTTAATTATCTGCTCGCTTGCGCAGCTACAGCGGGCTAGGGAAAAAATCAGCTCTGAGGCAGCGTTTTGCAGCAATGCGACACAACACATCCCGTATGGTGACGTATAAGCGGCCAGTTATTTTCAGGGAGCAGGGAGGAAGCCGCGAACAAGAGATTTAGCATAGTGCGATACGCTTCCGCAGGGACCCAGCTGCGCCTGCGCAGTAGCAGGTGCATGCATGCGCAGTAGGAGCCTTAAGGAACCGGATCGGGAATGACGCTGAGCTAAACTTTTCTAATTAATACCCCTATTGCGCTCGCGTTTTCAACGCTTATTGGGAGGTGCTGCGCGACAGCGCTTGCCATTTGTCGTCAGCCTCTCAACAACAGTTCAGTTCGAATCAGCTCTAAGTTCCCAGATGAGCCGTAGAGACAGCAACTGGAATGAGGCCTTTAAAGGCTGCCCCAGTCCGCTGCGGCAGAGTGAAAAGATTATAACTGCACGGAATGTCACTTTCCCTGGAATAATCAACGCACTTTTCTCGAAAAAAAAAAGTGCTAATACGAAAGGCGGGCTTATTACGCGGTGTGAAATTTACAGCGAAGACAATTCAAATTCTTCCAAATTTGAATCAATTCCGTTTGGAATGAGCGGACCGGAAATACGATACTCGCGAACTGGCTGTCCTAAAGAGGGCCTTTAAAAAAAAACGCCCAGACTTGTCACTCTCGCCCGGGGGTGAATAAGTGACGGCGATAGCGACAGTTCCCATTGTAATGATAAAGGCTGCACTTTCACGAAAATGAAAGCACAGTACCTGATCTTCTGAGATAAAGAAAAAAAAAAGGACGGCGCCGTGAACAAGCACACGCACACACAGAGGCAGCAACGACGAGCCGACCGCACCGGTCGTTGGCCACGACATCATCGCGGAAGCCCAATCACGCTCGCCCGCAGTACAACCGGGCAACGAAGAACCACAACCGCGTCTCGAGCAGGGCACCCATAGGAGCGAGAGCCCTCCTTATTAAAGAGCCAGGCGGCCGCCGCTCGTTGGGAGTCAAGGGCCGGCCGATAGCGTTGCCCTTGGTCTTCTTCATCCGGGCGCACTCGCCCGCACAATGGCGGACGCTTCCCTCCAAGCCCGCCCCCTAGCGGGGGGTCAGCGAAGCCACCACCTTTGGCGGCACAAAACACCGTTCCATCTTTCCCCCTTTCCCTCACTATGGACCCGCACCGCTTACCCTCCCCCACAGGGGATGATGCGGAAGGGGAGGAAGAAGCCGCGGTGGAATGCGGCAGCGATCTAAAACCGCCGGGGTGCATCGCCGCCTCTGTACGACCGTGCCGTGCGGACACAATGAGTCGTGCGTGCGGACAGCCATTGTCCGCGCTATGCGCGTCTGTGTGCGTGTGTGTACCGCTACTCTCGCACAAGCTATGGAGCTGCGTGCGAGGCATAGGCATCCAGCGTGCCCGCGTACGGGTATGGTCGTGCGGGAATGGCGAGGCAGGGTCCGAGGAAAGTGGGGGGAGGGAATCGCAGTGCCAGACAGAGGGAGACACCGATACGCCACGCACCGACCGTCGCGACAAGGTAAAGGCCAAGGGCTATCCTGCTCTGGACAAGGCAGGCCAGAATGAGGACAACCGCTCTGCGTTTCCGTACGGCCGCGGCGCCACGCTTCATCGGACTTCTGGCTGTTTTCCCGAGACGGAGGAATGCATGAGGGGTATACGAGTGCACTGATGCTACAGTTCGATACAACTCTAGAAAGAAGCGGAAAACGCCTCTCAAAGGAGCCGCTCCAGCCAATAGCGTCGACCGATGGCCATGAAGCCGCGCGTAATCCGAGGCTAATACAAAGCCAGGTATGTTGATAGAGAGAAAACATAGTGACTTGGTATTAACCTCGGATTAACCGTGACGTCATGACAATCGGTCGACGCTATTGGATGGAGGGCCTGCCTTGCGGCGCATCTGACGCTTCGTTGCTAGAGTTGCATCCTACTATGTTGGGAACTGCGGCGAAAAGTGATGTGCTCCTGAGAAGGACTACACTGCATTGCTTGATTAAATATAATAGATTTCAGTTCCATTAAGAAAAGGGAAGTTATCATCATCATCATTTATTAACCCTTAGGGGTCCCGTCAGGGACATTACATAAGGGGGGGGAGATGGTACAGGGGTGTTCAGCAGTGATACATGAATATAAATATAGAAGGAATATAGAAATACAGAAAAATATAGAATAGAAAAAGAAGTATAACAAGACGAAAAATAAGACAGAAGTAACAAATTCAAATAATCACGTCATGACAGAGTGTAGCAGAAATAAACAAAAACAAATTACAACTTTGGAAGTAGAACAGGCTGGTCAGTTTGCAGGGCTTGGAAGCTGGCATAGGGTGCAGGAAAAAATTATTTGTCGTTGAGATGGTCGATTAGGAGCTGTCTGAATCTGGAAGGATTAGTCTGAATGACAATGTGTTAGGGGAGGTTATTCCAGCTTTCTATAGCCCAGACGGAGGGCGGAACTATCGAACACCCTTCACGCTGGCCGGAGGCAAATAATAATAATAAAATTTTCATTTCCTCTTTCCAGTACAAATGCGGGCCAAAGCCTCAGAAGGCTTGGGTGGCAGCGCCCGGCAGCAGACAGACGAAAACCAAACGGAGCAGGGGAAAGGGACGGGTACACGAACCTTGGCTAGGTAGCAATTACCTCGCGCACCTAAGATATAATTAAAATCATAAAAATTATAGCAGAAAGCGAGACAGCAGGAGCAAAATGAACAGGCTAAACGCCCGTTTTAGGAGAACGCTCAACATGCACACACAACGCCAGGCTAGAAAAAAAAAAGAGGCAAAAAAGAAGCTCGGGGAGCAACAACAGGGCACAGGGATGCGCAGGGGAGAGCGACTATATGCTCCGCAAGGATGAAACAATGAAACCAGCCGACGGGGAGCAGGAAGGGGCGCGTGAGATGCAAGGGGGATCAGCACGGCTGAGATCCGGTCGCCCCTGGGGCAGTGTCCGTCCGGCGAACATATAGAGAGTAATGTAACCACCGAGACCGACCGGTCCTGAATAGGCGAGGCGAGAGCGAGACAGGTGCGCGGGGGGAAGGTTGTTACGTAGTCGCGCTCTTTAAAAGGTGGTGGGGCTCGCTCTTAATGCACCCTATTGTTTCCGGCTGTGTTGCTTGTTTTATCATCGCGATTATTACGCCGGGCCAGAAGAGCATTCAGAGCTCCTATGAACTCAGCGCACGAGGGCAGCAACCAATCTTGAGACAGACCATATATATATATATATTACGATGTTCCTATATTGTAACTGCGAGAGAAACTGAGGGGTGTCTCCCTCCCACAGCACAAGTTTACATCTTGTCCCCGGACAAGTTTCGGTCGGACCTCACCTGATGAAATTTTTCTGTCCCCCGGAAAAGTAGTCCTGTCCCCGAACATCCTGAAACTGGGCCCGCCTCGTCGATAATATATTGTTGTATTTCCGCACTGTTTATTGTTCCCACTGCTGTGCATTTTTTTTTCCTTTCGTTCTTGTATGATGTAGTACATAACCGCTCCTATCCAGGCCCTATTTGGGCTCATAGTAACAATAAATAAAGAAAGAAAGTACCGTTCGCTCGCTTACTTGTGTGCGTCGTGTCCGCGTCTGTGCTCCATGTCACTAATTGTTGCTTAACGGGATACAGTCGCAAGGTTAGGAAGTGTTGCCGCAATATAATGGAAACGTTGTTGTAATATAACGAAAACTGCACGGACATTAACAGATAAACACCGTAACTACGGCAACTGCTACCGTACGGCAAATGTGATTAGGCAAGCCTGACAACGGTAGCAACGCCAACGCGTTACTGCATTCGCCGTATTGCTGTCCGGCTAAGCTAAAACTGTAATGTCAACAGTATACCATCGCTTCGCGTCGGTGCGCTGAGCAGACCTGCCGGCCAAACACCACGTGTAAGAGTGTCCGTACAGGGTCTATTACTCATAGCGATAGCAGTCTAAACGCGCCGAAGATAAAAAGCAATAATAATAAAAAAAGACGAATGAGAGACAAATATGCAACACGTGCGATACTGCGCTCTACAAAACACACACACACGCACAAAAGACGCCGCCGGGGGCGAACCGAGCGGTCTTCGGTCAGCCAGTATCTTAGAGAGAGAGAGAGAGACTCATTCCCACCGTAAATCAAGATTCGCGATACGCGCAGCGAACCTCGAATTTTTTCTCTCTTTTTTTTGTCGACGTACACTGCCTCAGGGGTGGCGGCATTCTTCAAAAGCCGCCCGCCGCTGGGATCCCTGTTCCTTTTAAGCTTTCCCAGGAGCGGATGCGCAGGTTTTACGAGGAAGTGAAGGACGCGGAAATTTTTTTGCACCCTGCCGGACTCTGCGAACGTGCTTAGTATTTGTATTGTCGGCCGCGTATCCTGTATTCGCGCAGTCGTGACAGGTGCCTAAGTTGGGCCGCATCGCAGAGCCTTAGTACTACAGAGTTGTATAGTTCCGGAATGTCGAATACACAAGCGGACGTATGTACAAGGGCTTGAGGCTGTAAAAAAAAAAAATTGTACCGTACAATACCGTCAAAGAAAAAAAAATGGAAAGAAAGCTACCCGCGCATAAAACGCGGCAGGATAGAGGTGATGCACAGGAAAGATCGTGTTACGAACAGACGCCTCAGGGAGCAATAAAAAGCGCGCCATAAAACTTGTTCTTTCTGGCTCTAACGTGGGTACGCCCATGCATGTCTCGATCGGGATAGGAGTTGAGCATCGATACAGCGCTTGTGAAAGGTTAGAGGTCGATTCGGCCGTAAAAGGCACACCTACGAGCTCCAACCTGAAAGGCCAAAGACCACGCACGTATTTCAGTACAAAGTGAGTAGAATGTCCAACGAACCAAGGGAGCAGCGAAATTATAGATAGATGAAGGAAACTTACACAAATTGTTTCCTTATTGATTGCATGTACACTTTTCTTTTATGACCGGATGCTTGACGTATGCATCTGCGAAGAAGCGATCACTGTACCAGATGAGCATTAATTAATAATTAACTCATTAAACGACCAACAAGAAATTCCAGAATCAAGCGAACAGGAAAAAGAAACAGACCGAAAACAGTTGCTATAAACAAAAGTCGCTGAGCCGCTAAATAAAAAAAAATGCTACAAACGAGAACCACGAAAATATACCAGGTGTCTCAGGGAAGAAAATCACTAATTTTTAAAAATAAAGATTTTTAAGTAAAGAGAAGTTTTTGCAGCATAGTAATATCGTTCGACGGACGTCAGAAAACAGGGGAATCATGTTAACTAGTTAAAGCCCCTCAACTAGTAAAGTGATTAATTAAATTCTAGTAGTCAACTTTCTAACTATTACTAATAGGCACCTGATTGCAATTAGAGATTTGTAACCGGCGGTTAGTAATAGCCGTATCTGTTTTTAGAATTTCGAAAACCCGATTACCCTCGGCGCCATGGCTCGACGAATTCAGGCTTTTTTGATTAAGTTACGTGCACTGGAGGGGTTCCTTTGCCTGCATGCTTTTCGAAAGCGTATGTATTCTGGCACGATGTAGCCAAATTTTGTCGAGCCACAGCGGCGAGGGTAATCGAGTTTTATAAATTCTGAACACAGATACGGCTAGTACTAACGGCCTGCTACAAATCAGTAATTGCAGTCAGTGCCTATCGGTAACAGTTAGAAAGTTTACTACCAGAATTTAATTAATCACTTTACTAGTTATAACACGATTCGCCTGTTTTTCGACGTCCGTCAAAACTGGCATTACTATGCCGCAAAAAATGGAAATGTCTTAGCTCGGCTATGCCAGGATATACGTAGCGAAAGCGAGCGAAACAACGAGGCAAGCGGTGTGACGTCATACCAAACGGCGGCGGCGGCTCCGCGGCGAGGCGCGCGGTGTGACGTCATGCCAGATGGCGCGGCGAGCGCGCGGCGTCCGCCAGCTGCGGCGGTTGCTAGGCAACAGCTCAAGGTCGGTCTCTGTGCCTCCTCGGAGCACCGCCACAGCGAAATCGCAAGTTCGTGGCTAAAGCAGCTTTCGCTACAAAATCGACAGTGAGGACGAAGCACGCGCCATTGTGAAAGGTCACGGCCGGAGCTGATTAGGAACGCACGCATACTGGTTCTGCAGACGAGGCTGGGCACATATCCTGCCCGCCCCCTAACAAGCTAGGCGACATTCTTCGTACAGGTTATTAAGCGACTGCAAATACCGAGGCTCGAAACAATGAACGCCTCTCAGCGTTAACTACATGGGGGCGTTGTACAGGTGTGTACGTGCCGGCGCCGCAACATCCGGATTCGTCATTGCTTTGGGCCGAAAGCGACTCGATTGATTCGCTGATAACGCGAGCAAACAATGCATTACGTGTAAACGTGGCCCACGGGAGCGCCAGGGCTGACACAAAGAAAGCCAAACGGCCATTGTGTTGCGGGACGACGCAATATGACACCGGCGGCTACAAACAGCGCTGCACAAACAAACGACCGAGGTTACGAAAAGCGGTCGTCTTTTTGCTGTCTCTGAAAGGCATTTAAAATGCTCAGCAAATTAAAGCGCTCCCACAGAAGCCGTGCCTGCGTATATGGGAAACTGTGGTGGAAAAAAAACGTGGTTGGCGTCAGTAATCTTTCTCCTAAATTAATTTTCTCAACTGGACAGACTTCTGTCAAATGTTCTCGTTTAAGAAAAAAAAGCGGCTGTTCCCCATCAAAGGGGGCCCCTTCCAGCCAGTGACGTCGGCCGATTCTCGTTAACCTGCTATCGTCAGTATCGTGACGATGCCGGGAGTGGCACGACAACGCATGGAGGGAGGGGACTACCTCCGTAATGCAGGCTGGGGCCTAACCCCTCATCTTCCATTCCCTGTATTGTCACGCTAGAATGTTCATGAGACTCGGGCGACGCCATTCGCTGGAAGGAGGTCCTTTGACGAGGAAAAAGCCGCTTCTTTCCTGAGTTGTACCCGACTGTAGGCATTTTACAGTTTCTCCGCCTCGCCGAACGGCCAGCGCGATATCTGAATCGTGGTACGGTACGGCTTAGTATACAGTCGGTACGGCACGGCTTAGTACAGTCGGTACGGTATATGGCATGGCGCCTAAACCGGACATACCATACCATCAGTTATCATCAGTTCTAATCAGTTATCTTTAAACGATAACATATTCAGTAATATTTAAATTGATCAACACCACAAAATCAATAACTTAAAAAAAAATAAAAAAATCCCCTGTGCCCCTTGGTTTCTGTGGCTGTTGGCTTCTGTCATACCATGCCAGTACATCATACCATATATATATATATATATATATATATATATATATATATATATATATATATATATGGTATAATGTACGGTATGGTATGGTATGTCGGGTTTAGGCTTCACATGAGTGCTATAGGCAAGCTCCAGATTAATTTCGAATTTCCATCCTCTGGGATTCTTTAACCTACGCTAACAAAGTACGGCACAAGGTCGCTATTACATTTCGCCCTCATCGATTCCCGGCTGCCAATCGCTCGGAAATAAGAGGCGTCTCCCCGTACCCAGCCAACGTCCCACTGAGGAAAGCCAGCAGCAATATTCGAATCCACGTGCCCTTAATTGTTACAAGCGAGTTAGGCGCGCCGCGGTAATTTAATCTGTTTAGCCTCGCCCTGTGAACAGACATTGCTACGTGTTGCCAATTCGTGGCAACATCATATCAACAGGCATGACGCAGTTTGAGCGGGCGTACACGAAGCAATCACTCCCGCTTTCGCTGACACGCCCAACTCGACGGGGCGTCGGTGAGAAATAAAGCTTCGAAGAACATTATGCGCGTTATAGATTAAGAGGGGTGCTCGCTGTAGAAAACGTGCTCGGACGCGTTACATGAATGCGCAAGCGGCTCACGCAGGCTCACGCGGACTCAATACTCCCAACGCTACAGGAATCGACAGTGTATCGATTCGGAGAGCACGAGCCACGCCAGGCGGGCCGGAAGTCGTTCGAGAGCCGTGGGATCGTTCCAATTATAAGGTGCCGTTAAATCTGCTTGGACGTCAAGCGCGTCGGAGCGATCAAAAGAATCAAATATGCGGAACAGCGTTCTTGGCACGCACAGCTCAGGATCCTATGGGCAGTTGTACAGCTTTGCGCTGTCTTGCACAGTTAAAACACGTGCTTTTTTGACTGCTGCAAACACGTGCACACGACGGTGCAACGAGCAATAGTGCGGCTATGAGCAGGAAACTTAGCAGAGGTCTCGGCGATCCACGTACAAAAATCCAGCACTGCGGTTGGTTAAAAACTTTGTTTGGTTTTGCTTTGTGGGGGATGGACGTCCCAAAGCGATTCGGGCTATGAGGTAGGCCGTAGTGAAGGGCTCCGCGCATTTCGACCACCTGGGGTTCTTTAACGTGCACTGACATCGCACAGCACACGGGCATCTGAAATTTCCCCTCCATCCAAAATTCGAAAAACCGCGCCGGGATCGAACCCACGCCTTTCGGGTCAGCAGCCGAACGCCGTAACTCAAGCCAGGCGCAGGTACTTATAACGGGCTGCTTAGGCACTGTGTGCGTGTGCGTGCGCGCACGCACACAGTCACTAAGCAGCCCGTTATGAGGACCTGCGTGCACGCGCAGTGCGTCTTTTTTTGTTGTTTTTACTTTTTTTGTTTTGGCGGGTCACAACAACGTGACCTCCTGTTCCAAAGAGTTGCCAACATCGACGTCATCATCAGGGGCCTTACGGATTTGTAGTCTCCGCCGCCGTTGCCGCGGAAGGTTGCGTACGGACTCGAAACGCGTACGCGTCCAGGCAGCGGTCAGCGGAGAAGCAAGGCGAAAAAACGTAGCCGTCGAAGCGGTTCTATGGGCCACTCGGCACGCTCCATCGCGTCCCGGCGTCGGTCGCCCGTAACATCACCGCGGAAACGGCGCGATGCGGATCCCTGATAACGGAGAGGCCTCCACAAAGGCGGTAGGAAGACGCCGCATCGCTCCATCGGCCCCGCGGAAGAGGAGCCGACAGGGATCTCTGCCGTTCGTGCGTGTGTACGCTGACCGGTTAACAACAACAGCTATGCATACACCAGGCGGCGGACCCTCCGCTTCGTGTGGAGCGGGCTAGCCTCTCCATTGTTGCGTCACGGGTTCCTCACTCGAGGCATGCCTTGGCGCTTTTTGGTGGGCAAACGAGCAAGCCGCTCCAGTAACACCCGAGTTGTCGTGCAGCGCCATTTTTCTTTTCTTTTTACTTTTTCCCTGCGTTTTCTATCTTTCTGTCCTTTATTCTTTCATTTCCTTCCTCACCTCGTCTTTTCTTCCGTTTCTACTACATTTTTCAGCTCCTATCTCATTCTTCGTTTACTCCCATCTTCCCCCCTTCGGTCACTTCATGCTGGTATAACTGGGCTATAGTTTGATACAACTCAAGAACGAAACAGAAAACACTCCAAAAGAAGGCCTCCAGCCAATACTGTCGACCGATTCTCATGACATCGCAGTTAATCAAATTTCACGGGTGCAGGCCCGGCCATGCTATTACCCTGCCGGACACTCAATAAAGTTATTACTCACTCACTCACGATTGCTCGCTGGGCTGTTGTGTGCACATCGCATTAGCGCGGTGGAAATGGTTTGCAACAGTTCGGAAAGGAGCAGTTTCGACATCCTCTTCGCCCGATGGAAAGGTCTGTAGTCAGTGCATAACCCTGAGGGAATGACATGCGTCGGTGTGTGTTGAAGACAGGAATTTCCCGTGAGTCTCCTCACCGCGATGAGAGGGCCAGCAAGTGCGTGTGTGTGTGGACATCACTAACTCATTGTATTATGCCATCATCAACCTTCATTCGCACTTTCCCTTTCCTTCCCTTTCCCCTGTGTGGAGTAGCAGGCCAGGGCCATGTTACCACACCGGCCGACCTCTCCTCCTTTTCCTCTCATTAAAATTCCTTTCTCTCCCTCTGGGGAGATCAGCTGAACACGTGGGCAGGCACATAGAAATACACGAATGGCATGACATAAGGCCGAACTAATGACTCTCCCTCATAACAGACACGATCTATCATTTCATCTCATCAGAGGTATATCCTTTCCTTCTTTCACACTATATCTCTCTTTTGCGGACTGGATAGATAGAGAGACAGCGGTTCTCCTCTGTCAATTCTATTTCCCGCTTGCACAAGCGTCCATCGTCCCTCACGAGGCGGAACCGGAGGTGTGCGTCTGCACACGCACGCTCCCACTTCCGCGCGTTGACAAGATCTCTGAGCCGTGCTTCTCCGCCGGAAAAGATACGCGCCGCTGTATCGTGGAGGAAGTAGCGGAAACACGGAGCAACGACGTTGCCAGTTCCTCGAGAACGGTGTTTGTACCTTGAAACTGCTTTACGTCATTCACATTACAGCATAACTCCTGGACGCGAAACAGTCAAGACGCCCGCACTACGCGAGCACGGCATATTGTAACTATAGTCGCATACTACTCAATAACGAAGCGGCTTTTCCCCTCTAAAGGGCCGCTTCAAGGCAATAGCGTCGGCCGCTTTTCATGAACCTGCTATAGCGGGACAATGCAGGGAGCGGCGTGACAGAGTGCAGGTAGGGTACTATCCCCCTTTTTTATTGGTTCTCCCCGCATAGTCAAGCTATAAAGTTCATGTGACTCGGACTCGTCCGACGCCATTGGCTGGAAGGGGGGGTCCTTTGACGGGGAGAAGCCGCTTCGTATCCGACTATAGTGCGCAATCACGAGGCAGAGCTTGAGGAGAGGAGCGGCTATCAGCCCACCCACGAGCTCATGAGAGAGTGCATGAGTGAGTGAGGGTGTAAATCAGTAAGCGAGTAAATGAGCGAGTAAGCGAATGTTGAGTGAACAATGGGTGGGTGCGTTAGTGAGCGAGTGAGCGCATAACCGAACGAGTGAGTGACTATATATATACGATGGTTTATGGTTTACGAGGGTTTGACGTCCCAAAGCGATTCAGGCTATGAGGGACGCCGTAGTGGAGGGCTCCGGAAATTCCGATCACCCGTGGTTCTTCAACTTCACTGACACCGCACAGTACCCGGGCTTATAGAATATTGCCTCCATCGAAACGCGTCCGCCGCGGCCGGTACCGAACCCGCATCTTTCGGGCCTGCAGCCGAGCAACCACTGATCCACCGCGGCAGCTAGCGAATGGGTGAGTCGGAGTGCCTAATGAGATATGAGGATACAAAAGATCAATTTGCGGAACTGTAAAACAGCGACGTCTGGAGAAAAAAAGACATCCTGGTTCGTTTCCTGAAAGCGCGGCGAGCTCGTGCCCACAACGCTGCGAACAAGGCCAAGAAGGTATACACACTTTCGCACGTGCAACCCCCATCCGAAGCTCTTTCCTAGATCTTGCGTGGCTCCCGACTCACTTCCAGCAGTGCGCCCACAGCGCGCACACCACCTTCCTCATCCTGCTGCAGCTAGTCACAGGAGTCCTCCCTGCACGCGACCAAACTAAGTATAGCCCTGAAACCGGCACTTTTCGGGAGCGGCCACTCTTCGGGGCGAATATACGGGTACGCCAAACAGGCTACACGCCTGCGCGCGCACACAGGAGCACGCAACAGTGTATAACAGCAGCAGGGGCACTCAGTGAGGAAGTGCGCCCCAGTAGCCGTATCCATCCGGAAAGCGCTGTGCTCTCAGCACCCCCTGCGTGCGTGCATGGCTGCATGCGCCCCTTTCTTTTTTCTTTCTTTTTACTTCTTTAAAGCCACAGCGAAAAAGAGTTCCGTTCTTCCAAAGTGGCGCAGTGACCTGCGTTCTTTGTCAGGCAGCTTTGTTTGCTGAGCGTTTATTTGATAGCTCGCGAGGCAGCTCATTGCTTTTCGAAGCTGCACTGTAGACACCAATACACCTTATATGGAAGTAAAGAGGGAGTAAAGCTGTCCTCTAGCGCATTCCCATTTTTAAAGGGCGTGCACTAGAGGACAATTTTACTCCCTTTTTACTCTTTTCTATTTAGAGTGTAGGACAGGGGTTTTGAGAACGCAAACGTACAGGTCCAAATCTGAAGAAGTGGATATACCATGCGCTGCCTATAGAAATGAAACGAAGAATGTAGAGCACTTGGTTTTGAAGTGCGCACAACAACGTCCCGCTTTCCCCGAGGGAACAGCGAAAGATATAGAGGGGGCGTTGGCATTTGCTGGGGAGGACGAATGAGTGGATGAGAAAAGCATGGCTTTGGGGAGGTTAGAAGATTGGTGGAGGAAGTCAAAGGAGGGGTGAATTTGGAGAGAAAAAGATAGTCAGTTTAGACATTTTAAAAACGAAATAGAGAGAAAAATATAACACGGGGGTATCATAGGCTAGGTGGCGCAAGTTGCCGCCCGATACAAAAGGTAAAGACATTATCCATCCAGTCTCCTCGCTAACCAAGTGTCGTTTGAAATATACTTTGAAACTAGTCACTCGCAATTATACACACTGGACTCATTCGGATAGTGTCTAGAATAATGCCATGTACTTAAAAAAAGTCCATGTTGTGTTGCGTTGTGCAATGTGTATTGTTATTTGTCTATAGGTGTCTAGGAGTGGTATTGAGTTGCATTTCATGCTGCATAAACTGCGCAAGCTACCATGCGCCAAAACACGATTCGAATTGTCTGTTTCGAATTCGCGAAACCGTAGCGGCCCGATCGCTACACATGCGTTGCTTAAAGAGGCACTAAAATCAACTTCGGTGACTGGCGTATGTTGCACGCCAGTCTGCATGTCTCACGTCTATTTGAGCTGTGTTCAAAGTTCCAGCGAATAACATCACAAGTGGAATTTGCCCGCGGGTGCCGGTTCCAGCGGCCCACACGCCCTTCATGATTTACAGGGCTGGTAAAAAGTTCCCAGGCCACACGGTGTGCTTTCCATCGGTGTATTCTGGCACCTAAGATGCTGAAAAAGCTATCAAGGTTCTCAGAGGTTAGGTTAGAACGATACTTCTACGCTTTACAGATATTTAGAGCTTCGGGGGTGGCGTAACTGCTCCAATGCAGACACTGTGGCCTGGGAACTTTTGTCCGGCCATGTACAACAGGTCACTTGGATGCCGATCTGACTTACTCTTATCGCATGAACGCAGGTTTTCGTTTACAACATACTACGATGCGACAGTAAAGAACTCTCACATCCAGCTCGTACACAAGAGTGACGATTCCTTTCCTCTAGTCCTCTCAGGGAGCCAGGCAATGACAAGTACCAACGCACTGCACCCAACTGAATCTGCACGGAACGGGCGCGGACACAAGGGACCACCACGCTGCCGACGGCGAATCGGGGTCAGAAATCTATTATACCTTCGCTCTCTTCCCGGCAGCCCTCCCTTTATGCGAAAGCGCGCCGTAAAGGATTCGTTCTTCTTCTTCGCGACCGCGGTGATGTGTGCGAGCGCATTTCCCCATCTCTCTGCCACTCCCTTTCAGTGCAAAGAAGAACAAGGCGGTTTGCAGAGCGGCTTGGGTGGCTAGAATAATCGACACGGTGGAGGGGGCGTGGCCTTCGTTCTGCGTACACTTCCACGCTTACTATCCTTCCTTCCTTCCTCCTGCTACCGCTGAGCGTGTCTAAAAAGGCGCGCTTTTTTAACGCCGCTCACACGCGCGCGAACCCCTCAGTCATTTGGCGCGAAGACTGGAGTGTTGAGGCGATGCTTTCCTGCTTCCAGAACCCTGTGGTGTGCGAGCAGCTGCAGGTAGCCACAACAACACGCCTGGCAGCGCCGGCGTGTGTAGTGAGATCGAAGAGAGATCTCACGGGAGAGTCTCCTGGAAGAGGACGCAATCTCAACCGCTTCTTCTGGAGAGGGTTAGACCGAGACTGGGGCTTGAGCTGAGAACAAGGTCCGTG
Source organism: Amblyomma mixtum (assembly GCF_055824585.1). Taxonomy (NCBI): domain Eukaryota; kingdom Metazoa; phylum Arthropoda; class Arachnida; order Ixodida; family Ixodidae; genus Amblyomma; species Amblyomma mixtum. The sequence goes on along the minus strand of NC_143020.1, from coordinate 70,678,735 downwards.
TTCCCTCTCTGCATCTTGCGCGCCCATTTACGGGGGGTGACTGGGTGAGGAGAGCTTGGAGTTCAAAATTAACTCGACAGAGTTCGAAGCGAGACCTGGTCCCGTTTAATAAGCACCGATTGAAATCGGCGATACGAGGGGTGCTTGTATAAGTAGTGGGCGCGGTTCACGGAAACCAACGCACTCTCTTAGGCGAGATAGTGTAGAAGGGCAGGTATACAGTTGTGGCTAACGTATCAGCGTAGTTTAACTACCGCGTATATTTTGGCTAGGACATTTAAGAGAGAGAGAGAGAGAATTGAACTACTTTTTATCAGCTCAGGTCCGAGTCAATCTATAGTTAAGGTGAAAACAACCGGACGTAGACAACTTGTCTTTCCTGGTCCAGAGGAACCAGCAAGGCGAACTAGGTCTCACACCTGGACTTCGGGAATGGGCTGCGGAAGGCAACGGAACGCGGAGATCATAGCTGATGGTCTCCTTAGGTTGCAGGTGGGTTTAAGAAGAAAAAAAAACATTGCCAGTGATTCGTTCCACCGTCAAGCAACCCTAAATTCGCCTCGCACGATGAAAGCCCACGTGTGGCCGTTTTTTAACGCTTTAGTCCAAGACCCTTATCCCAAGCATTTCTTCCCAGAAGAGCTGAGCACCAGGCCGGGGAAAATCTTGTACCCATTAGAAAACCTGTGGGTACTCGGCAACACTGGGGATCGAACCCAGCACCTCCTGTCTTGGGCAGGTCCGTATATGTACCATGACATTGCAAAAATAAAGAATATGTTATTATTATTATTATTATTATTATCATTATTATTATTATTATTATTATTATTATTATTATTATTATTATTATTATTATTATTATTATTACGCAGAATGAGGCGCGCGACGATATCGGCCCGCTCACTGCTGCTTCGAAAGAAGCGACTCTAGAGATGTGAACACAACACACGCGGGTCGAAAACCCCCTTGCGGTTTCCGGATGTCCCCCACCCCCTCTCCGTCCACTTCTGCAGGGGCTATTTATCAACTGACACAAGGTGTGGGGGTGCCTTTGCATCCTACCTCCTAGGAGAACCTGGCTGCAGTTCCCTACTGGGCGTGGAGAATAATGTCTCCCTCTAATTCTCAGATATGCATGCACAAAGCAGGGATTCGCCCCTTCGCGCAACTACTGAGAAGATGGCGCCAACTTGAAGGAAGGAACGCTGAACAATTTACTTTTCTGTGAATATTTTCTGTTCAGTGTCCAAAAGAAAAGAAACAACCATGCTCGCGCCCACTTCTCGCGTAGCTCTCGTTAACACGTGCACGTACACGCCCTCCGACCAGCCAACGCCCGACGAGTCCCGCGCACTCTGACCCACTGTTCTACCATCCATGCTCTTCGCCAAATGCTATTCTACCGTCGCTGGCTGCCAGCGTGCGAGGCCAAGCCGGAAGGGAAACACCCTCCTCAGTCATGCCTCGTGCCACATTTGTCGCACGACCGGTGGTTCCGTGACAGGTTTATTGGGGTTCAACGTCCCAAAGCGACTCAGGCTACGAGGGACGACGTAGTGAAAGGTCTCCGGAAATTTCGACCACCTGGGGTTCTGACATCGCACAGTACACGGGCCTCTAGAATTTCGCCTCCATCGAAATTAGGCCGCCGCGGCCGGGATCGAACCCGCGTCTTTCGGGTCAGCAGCCGAGCGCCATAACCACTGAGCCACCGCGGCGGCAAGGTTTCGTGACAAACGGGCCAATTACAGGAGCATGTGCCGCCTAAACTAGTCGAACACGAACAAGGACACAAGCATCCGTTTGCGACCCATAGCACCGAATAAGTCCAAGCGTATATGTGACAAGTCAAGAAAAAAGGCTCTTTTCCCAACACCCTCGACACTAGCCTAGTCTAGAGAATCCCCCCCCCCCCCCCCCCCCCCCACTTTCAGCCAATAACGTCGGCCGGTTCTCACGAGCCTATGCAGGGAGTGAAGTGACAATGCAGAGAGGGGACTATACTCTTGTCATCTGCCGCCCCCTGCATTGTCCCGCCAGCAGGTTCATGAGATTCGGCCGACGCCACTGCCTGGAAGGGGATCCTATGACGGGGAAAGCCGCCTCGTTCTTGACTTGTATCCGACGACCAGAGTACGCTGACAATGTGGTACATGACAGGAGAAACGACAAAGCCACAAGTGAGGAGACCAAAATAGGTGTCCTTGTTTTTTTTTTGTGAAAGAGGTAAAAACGCCAGTGTGCTCTTCGATGGGTGTGCACGTTGAAGACTGTCAATGCAGAGAGAGTCAATTAACCAGAAACCCCCTATTCCGCTTCAACACTTCTTCCTACCTCCTTTCACTCCCCTAGGTGTCCCTTTAAACATAACCAATTTCATTATTTAACAGGTTTTATTTATTTATTTATTTATTTATTTATTCATTTATTTATTTATTTATTTATACATACTGCAGCGCAATTTATATGCGCTATGGCAGGAGTGGGAAAAACAAAATGCAAGGAAACAAAATGCAGCAAATGTACAAAGTGAGAAATACAAAAAGTTAAAATCACAAATGAAATATCAAACAAGAAAGGAACTGTTAACAACAGGGTAAGAATACACAGCTATCATGCGTCTTCAATGGCAGTTACAAAGTTTTGAAATGGACGAGAACGAATGGACCCAGGTAAAGAATTCCAGGCTTCTATTGAACGGGGAAAAAAACTGAATTCGAAAAAATTAGCATGCGCAAAATACGGTATCAAATTAAGCTCGTGATGACTTCTTGTAGATGATAATGGTGCAAAGTTAATGTAGTGGTTAGCTGAGAGCCTTACTGAGGAATTGACAACACGATGTAAGAATTTTAATGATTCAGTGTGGCGACGGGCAGACAGCGTGGTTAAATTCAATGAGAGAAGTGTAGAAGAGGGTGAGAAATCGCGATCATAACAATGACATATAAAACGCACAGCTTTCTTTTGGACTGCTTCTAAGATGTTAATTTCGAATTGCTTGTACGGGTTCCACACAACAGCTGCATAATCAAGAACAGGGCGGATTAGAGATTTATACAACAGTAGCTTTGTGTCTTTTGGTGAATTGGGTAGCGTGCGTCGTAGATAGCCTAGTTTTTTTAGTGCTTTATTACATACGTGCTTTATTACATAGTGCTTTATTACATACGGTTATGCCCCTTGACGTCACGATGTTTGTAGAAAGGGTAAGATGCATCACCTCGTATGTCATCGTTACCTCGCCAAAACAATAGACACCTTTAGCATACCGTGTTACCGGTACCGGAGTACCGGAAGCTCGCGCGCAGCCAATGCGCATGCGCAAATCACTTTGACGGCGCCAGGTACCCACGAGCTGCGCGCGCGCCAGCAGCATCGGGACCAATCAGCGCACGCTCACCTGCGGTGGGCGGGCTCGCGGTGCTGCGGTAACGGTAACATGGTACACGGTATGCAAAAGGTGTCTAATAATTCCCAGTAAAGTTCAAAGTCAAGGTCACGTAATGCAGCCAGTAATTTTAATTGAGACGCAACTCCACGACCGCCCCACAGCCGCTAAACCACAAGAGTGCGCAGCGCACTTTCAATGGCGCTCCACGACTGACCGAGGATGATTCGAGCACATGGAGGCAGGAAAGAAATGTTCGAGGGGAAACCGTCGCTCTCGCCCATCGCATGGCAGTAAAAGTGCGCCACGGGACGCGCTTTGAATCCGGGCCGTGAGAAAAGAAAATCAAAAACCGGCTCTGCGCGCGGAAAGCGTCGGCTCGATAAAGATACAGCCCGCGCGGCAGAAGAAACCGTGCGAACCGATGCGGCAGCGCCTCAGCTCGAGTTATTTCCTTCTTCTCGTTCACATGTCGCGTGTGTGCATTGGGAAGCATGGCGTGAGACCTGTGCGTTTAATGCCAGCACCAACGAGTTCATTACAGGCGCCACGGAAAATAACGGAGATGCATGCAGTGGGTGAGGGGACAAGAGAGGATTAAGTCGAAATCAAGGGGAAGAAATGCGTCTGTTGTGCTGGGTTTTATGGCAGATAGACAACTCAGGCAAGCTCTAGGTATAGAGAATTTGTTTTATGTAGAATTTTATAGAAATGTAATTACTGATGGTACAGAGGGCCTAAAACATTGGTTTGTACAACCTAGTGATGAAAGAAGAAAGAAATTTTATGAGTGGCTAATATTAAAAGTTTTGAAGAAGGTCGGGTAACCTCAGCAGCCATCCTTGGCTGGGCAAGGATGCTGAGCCTCCCAACCAGAAACCAATGGGCTTGGACAAGGCATGTAATGCGCAGGCAAGATAGCCGATGGTCCTTAATTTTGGTGGCATGTTTTCTTCGCTACAGTGATTCGGAAGGCACTGATATACATGAATCACAATGTGGTGTTCGCCTGCCGCCGCTAAATAATTTATCTTTTTTTTTTTCTCTCGCGCTCTTTCGGTTTTGTGACGTCAAAATTATATGTCACGTGAAGAATGGAAAGACTGCGACGTAATCGCCGATTCATCGTATTAATCCACTGCAGTGCTGACGCTAGCCTCCGTCGAGAGTCAGAATGACGACGAATGTAGAAGCAGCGATTATATTGCAGTTTCATGCCTCACGTGACCTATAACCTCTGACGTCACAGATATTGTTCGGCTGTTGAAACTGAAACAGGACGAGAAAGAAATTCGATGGTAAATTATTCAGCGGTCGTCGGGGAATACCACGCATAATAACGCCTTACGCATCATTACAAAGAAGAAAACACGCACCCAAAAATTAGGTGTCTTTACTGCGTTCAGGATAACGAAGTGGATTCGAAGAGAAGGCAAGCGTAGCAGGGGGCGGCAGAAAGTTAGGTGGGCGGATGAGATTAAGAAATTTGCGAAGGACAGGGTTAATTGGAGAGACATGGGAGATGCCTTTGCCCTGCAGTAGGCGTGGTCAGGCTGATGATGATGATGTTCGCTGCCCCTTTTATTTCCCGCCGGCCGCTGAAGAGTCGTCCAAGGTACAGTCGTGGACAAAATTTTACGGGATGCGGATTTGCGGAAGAGTATTCATTAACGCGATAGCATCTAGGTTGTAGACTTGCAAAAAAAAAAAAAAAACACCCAGTTTCTCCGTAATGAAATTCCCTGATTGGCAGAGATCCCCGACCATGTAGGGGAGGGAATATCCCCTTTCATCTGCCGCTCCCTGCATTGTCATGCTAGCACGGTCGTGAGAATCGGCCGACGCCATTGACTGGAAGGGGTTCCAATGTCAAGGAAAAGCCGCTCTTTTCTTTACTTGTATTCAACTATAGCATCCATGCGCCTTTCTTTATTGTATTTCGAACTAACGCCGCTATCACCAGCACAGTTCAGAAAACAGAAAATGACCCGATCCAGCAGCTTGGCGTTGTCCTGGAGAGCAGCCTTGAACGGCAATGGACACTATTTCCTCGAAATTACCAGTCATTTTTTTTTTCTTCACATTTTTCATACAAGGTATGTGCCCCAGAGCCGCACCTTTTGGCCATCGTTATTCCGCTTTTTTTTTTTTTTATCAAGCTGTCTCCCAGTAGAGGCAATGTTCCGCAGCCACTAAACAGGTATGAACGCTTGTCAAAGCAATGAGTATCCTCCTTCCGTGCGTAAAAAACAAACAGTGCTGGGCCAGCCCCTGCGGCGGGTAACCACGACTCTACCCCGATGAGGGTGCAGGGGGTTAGCCCAATCCCCTCTCTGCTCTTGCCCCCCCCCCCCCCCCCCCCCTCTCTTCCACCCATACTTGTAAAGAGGTCTCAATGTCCGGGATTCCTTTCCTCTGAGTCGAGTCCGGAGAAGGTCTTCGCAGGTGCGCGGTGTACCTCCTTCACCCGGACGTCCATTGTGCGGGCGGTATGCAGAACGGGAGTGGGAGGGGTCACAAAATACCCCACGCTGTCCGCAAGGGAATAGATAAACCGCGAAGATTTAAGACGCCCAGGGAAGAATGCGCCGATCGCGAAAAAACGCGGGGCTCTCCCGAGAAAGAGCTGTCCACACAGCCAGGTGGCAGCACAGGTAGCAGAAAGGAATGCGGCTTCCACCGCCGACTGCCGCCGACTCGGCAACCGGCGACGAATGGCGACTGCCGACAGCCGGCGTGGATATCGTGCCGCGCAGAGGAAAACACCGTCAGGCATTGTTAGACAATGGCTTCGCTTTCTAGGAGCGATCAGTGCATTGCATGTCCACGTTTTCAGCGGGACAGCTATCGCTGTCACTGTCTCTCCTGGCAAGGAAGAGACGAAATTTATTCGTTTTTTTTTTCTTCGCTTTCCTGCAGCTATTCTAGACACCGCATGAGTACAGCTGCCGCCATGCGTGCTTTACCCAATCCGCTTATCGCCACCGGCCTGCATAGTGAAAGACAGCTTTGGTGGAAGCTATGCTCCGCTCTTCATCGTGGCCCCTGTGACGTCATGGCTCCTGCGATCACCCGCTGGTTCTAGGTTCTAACTGAGAAGCATACTTTTCTTTTTTCTCGTTTTGTTGGCAGTTTTTCGGACGCACGATCCATCGAAAGACTTTTTGAGTTCGACTCAAAGGTAAAAATTAATTTGGCTCTCGAGTGCCACTGAAGCGTTCTCTTCAAAGTTGCTCACAGCTGTATGCGGTCGAAAGGTCCCCAATAAATAGAAGAAGCGTAGCTTGATGGGCCAGTTCGGGCATGTGAACGAAAAAAAAAAAACACAGCAAAAAGGACGGGCTCACACGAGGGAGCAGACTGGACGACGCTGGAAACAAGTTAATTTTACTCCATGAAAGTTGTCGCAACAGAGCCGGGTGGACATGCGCGTACGCAACAAGGCCAACAATAAACCAACAACAATAAACATTAATGACCATTTTCAAGCCCCTTATAACCAGAGGGCAAAAGCAACTGGTCGGATCACTCAGAAAAAAAAAAAAGCGATAAAACGGAGAGACTGCAAAGCTCTGCCGACCTTCCAACGTGTCCTCCTGCAGCCATGTCCGGATCACATTTCGCTCACGTGAAAGACTGACAACGAAACTGAAATAAGCAGTCATTTCCGTTTTTTTATTTTTTCCCCCCAAATACACACGCAGAACTTTAACGCATGGCGAGACCTACCGGGAAGATAATACTACCAGAGGCGCGAACTCTGCTTCTTCGAAAAGCAAAAAAAAAAACAAACAAAGAAATAATGATAGAAGAAGCAAAAGTCGTCCGAACGGGTCTCAAAATCGCGCGCGCACTGGGGAGCGACCGCGGTTATTCAATCCTCGTCCAACGGCCGGGTGTCACTGGGGACACGTTCGCACTTGCCAGAGGAGATATGCAGCTACGAAGAAGGGGAGGTGATCTAGTTTCTGCCGACGCAGTCTCGCGAGCTGCGTGCAGTAGCACCCTCGGCTTCTTGGCTGGCCGCCACCTTGGCAGCAAGCCTCTGCATTACGCTACACAGCCCTCCCTCTCCTCTTTTGTGTTATTTTACTTCATTTCTTCATACTGGTAGACCGCTGTCTCTGAGACGTGTCTGCGCATAGCGCCGAGACGATGGACGCTCGATATCTGCGGCGTGCATCGCACTGCGAACGGTTCTTTTCCGCGACGCGGCCAAAAGTTTTGAAACGGTTGAGTGCGTGAGCGCGGCACAGAGTGAAATGAGGATTACCGCAACAACGCGAATTTAACCCACCCGCCGCACTAAATGCCATTACATTTTTTAAAAAATGCGCACAGCGGAGCTGACAAGAATCATCAGCGTTTATATAGTCGGATACAACTCAAGAAAGAGGAGGGTTTCCCAGTCAAAGGCGTCGGCCAGAGGCGTCGGCCAGAGCCAATGGCGTCGGCCGATTCTCATGAGCCTGCTAGGGTGACGATGCAGGGAGTGGTAGATTGGTTTGGTTTAGTTTATTGGGGTTTAACGTCCCAAAGCGACTAAGGCTATGAGAGACGCCGTAGTGGAGGGCTCCGGATAATTTCGACCACCTGGGGTTCTTTAACGTGCACTGGCATCGCACAGCACACGGGCCTCGAGAATTTCTCCTCCAAAGAAATTCTAGCCGCTGCGGCCGGGATCGAACCCGCGTCTTTTGGGTCAGCAGCCGAGCGCCATAACCGCTGAGCCACCGCGGCGGCTAGGGAGGGGTAGATGAAAGGGGGGTAGCCACCTATCTGCATTGGCGTGCTACTCCCGCCAGCAGGTTCATGAGAATCGGCCGACGCCGTTGGCTGGAAGGGAGTCCTTCGACGGGGAAAAGCCGCTTTTTTCTTGAGTTGTATCCGACTACAGTTACCCAAGCGAAAAAAAGCATTAGGTCCAATTGGGCTTCGCAAATGAAAGTAATTGGTTCAAATTGCAATGCTCCAACTGGAGCGTTCTATTGGTTCCAAATATGCAGTTGGAGACAACTGGACATTCCTATTGGTTCCAATCGGAACGTCCGCACTCGGTTTCAGATTGGACGTTCTAATTGGAAACCCAAACTGTACGAAGTGGTTCCAATCGAAATGTCCATTTGAAACCAGTTCGTTTCAAGTATACAATTGGAAATTGTAAGTGGATTTATTTTGAAACCCCAAAGGGATGCAATGTATTTTTCGACTCGGGAGGCTGACGCTCGGATGGTTGCACACTCTTATGAAGATGTCAACGCAAAGAAAAACTGAAAATATTCCTGGCCCAGCTTGCGAATGATTGAGCCGGCGACATCCCCGGTGTTGTGGCATATCTATTCGCCAAATTGCGTTTACTGAGTGTTTTTGAGTCGAATACAACAGTCAGTGAGAGCTCACTTTGCGAGACTAATGCTCGCGGCTTGAGACGACAACGAACGATTTCTCCAAAGAAGGACATTCAGGGCCCAAGGACAGAACAAGCAGATAAGACACGCAGGGCATCCTCTCTGGCTTGCCTTCCTGCTTTGTGGTGGAGGATACGTTGAGCCGTTTTCGGGTGGTGATAGCTATCATTTTTCGCTTTGAACTGGTTTGGTTTGGTTTATGGGGTTTAACGACCCAAAGCGACTCAGGCTATGAGAGACGCCGTAGTGGAGGGCTCCGGAAATTTCGACCACCTGGGTTTCTTTAACGTGCACTGACATCGCACAGTACACGGGCCTCTAGAATTTCTCCTCCAAAGAAATTCAGCCGCCGCGGCCGGGATCGAACCCGCGTCTTTCGGGTCAGCAGCCGAGCACCATAACTGCTGAGCCATTGCGGCGGCTGAGATGAAGCAGCGATAACTGTGCTGTCAGTGTCAAATGAAACGCGAAGAACACGAAGATAATAAATAGTTGCTGTTCCCATTGGAGCTGTCTTGCTTCCGTTTCAGACACTGGCCTATCAGAATGTTACACAATAAACGCGATAGGCTGTCGTGAGCTTGAACAGAGCCTAGCCTGTGGTTACTTTGGAGAGATTTCGTAATAAAAGAGGGAACATAATTTCATTTTATTACCTTAAAGGCCCATAAAGGATTATGACATAAGGGGTGGTAAATATTTGGCACACATTTTTATGACACCACCTATCTTTTTACGCCTTCCAACCAACACTTCTTTAATTAAAAAAAAAAGCATTTCGCAGCCGCCTCAGCTCTTATTCAGGGGTGGCAACGAGCAGTCCAATCTGCATCTCATTTAATTTCTGTCTCTTACTTTGACACCGCACCCTTGTAACGTGAAAGAACAAAATCGAGGCAGCTTAAATCTGCTTGAACACAGTACGCAGTCTACTCGGTCGCCAATCGCTACGGCCGACAGATCGGAACGAGCGCTAAAGCTGAAAAATATTTGGCACGGAGCGCAAAGCGACAGCGATAGTGATTCGACCGCCCCGGGACAAACAGTCGGGGGAGAAAATATATACTCACGCACCCGATAAGACGCGTCCAGCCGCACATAGCTGCGCCAGGCAGCACAAATAAACGGACTGACTGACTGACGACCCTCGCACAGCTGACCAAGCGGCCGTGGGAACGGGCGGCGGTCAAGTCATTTTCCGCGCCCAAAAATCTCTGGACCAAAGTGTTTTGACTTTCACCGCTCGCTGCTCCATCGGATTCGGTCTCATTAAGTTTTCGGGCTAGATTCCAAAATAACTCCACCCTTAGCCGCGTTTACATGAATGCCACAGAAGTCGACCCCAGTCCACTGTTTGAGGGGAAAGTGTAAAAACGTCCAGGAAGAGAGTAGAGGGCGAGTCACGCTTTTCTTTCTCAAAACCTGCTCTTTCCCTCAAAAAGGGGACTGGGGTCGGCCTCTGTCGCATTCATGCAACCGAGATGCGGGTTAATGTTAAAATGAAATGTAGCTTTGAGCTCTGCAAACATCTTTAAAACAGTGCATTAATCTATGCCCCTCGAAATGCCGGACTGAAAAGCAAATTAATAAATATATATAACCGCGGCCAAATATTCTTAAACAATAAAAGCCAAACCGAAGAAAAGCAGTCTACCACCATCCGCGTCTCTACAACTGAGATATACGGGCTACGTGCGGAGTTCATTAGTCTGTGGGGCCGTGAATTAAGCATACGTTATTAAACTACTGTTCAGCATTAGCATCGTATTTCAAGGCAAGGAGAAATGAAAACAAAAACGAAAAAAAGAGAAATCGAGAATTAGCACCAATAGGAAATGATCGAAAAGCTCGAAGTGATCTGATAGGAAGGGTGAACCAAGTGTCGTCTGCTAGTACCGTACCCACGAGCGTTCCGCCACGACCGGGTGTACGCTGAGACATTTTTTTTTCGACAGAGACATATCTGAAGCACAATATCAGTTATTTCCAGAAAATCACTAAAATGCAACAGAACCAACAAATTCAACAAAATCTGATCCATACGCGGACTTCCAGGACGGGTGGAAGAAATCGTAGGACTAAATAACTGGCAGACGAGGAAGTTGCGATGCACTTGTTTACGAAGAAAGTGGCCGTAGTCTGCCTCTACAATCACTGCCAGTCAGTGTTTTCGAAACTATTAAACGTTTATAAGTTGCAACTAACTATTCAGCTACTGAATCAATTCACGAATTGTCAATTATTCGTTTTTTTTATTTTTTCATCTAAATATCTACGTTCAAAACTCCCGTCAGCACAACCAGTCGGCTTTGTCCTAACTTGTCCAGGGACCCTTATCTAGTTAGTGACAGGTCTATGAAGAGCGACATAATTGAGAAGCATGCATATACCATACAAGCCCGACGCGAGGCCGTTCGCTTGGGAAGGATTTTCGCGCAACAAAAACAAACAAAAACCAGCGTGTTAGAGAGCGAAATGGAAGGTAAACAGGTGAACACAGCCTTTACACAACGAAACGAAGTATTCCAATGCCACTTGCACTCTTCGGCGTTCAAATTTTACCGCTACTGCCCGTCCCGCCCCTTCGAACAGAGCCCGCCAGAGCGTTCAAAGCGGACTCGCTGCAAACGTGAATCCCGCGTGTGGTTGACAGCAAGAGAAGCTCGAGCTCACCTGTAGGAGTCGCAGAGTGGGCACCGAGACGCCGAAGTGTCCGAGAAAGCAGAACGTGAGAGAGAAATCCAAGAGGGGCTGGCACCACAAAGTTTCACCAAATTTCAAACACACGGTACGCAGGCTTGTATCACTCGTATCCCATCGCAGCCGACAGTCAAAACTCGTCTGACGGCCAAAAGCGAACACCGCTGGCTCCGACGGCGCCGCCGGTAGGGAGCAGCAGACGACGCTCATGACGTCACGGCTCCGCCTACGCGGTACTCCTCGACGTCACCATTTTTGAAAAGCGCAGCGCGGGATATTTGAAAGGTAAAACAAGCCCGCAAGAGGCACTTCGCTCAGAGATAATTACGCAGCTTGGCAGCGGGTGCCGGCTTTCACCGGCGTGCAGTTCACATGCACCCATAAGTCAGCCAAAGAGGTATTGGCGATATTCACGAAATCGACGCCACGCTGCTGCGAACAAGCATCGGCGCGCGGGACCATGTCGTTGGCTGATTTGTCTGAGTGGTTCGCCGGCGCATCCAGACGTTGTTGTCTGCAGTCAACATATCTCTTAGAAGCACTGTTACACAGACATTTGCATGCTAACAACATAGAAGAGCCGCTAAGTGTAACGGCGTGCGTTTTCTGGGAGCCGCAATACAAAGGAAGTTTCCATGCTGTTGTGTAAGGTGGTGGTGGAAAACAATTATATACAGATACACTTAAAGAGGTTATGTACGAGCTGGCCCAGAGGGGGTAAGGCTTGCAGTACCATGGCATCGCAGTCCTTACCTGCTATGTAAACACAAGGCGTTGTTTGATAAGGATTACCGTCGGTGAGCACAGTGACTAACGACAGATTTCAAGGGCAAACAGTTGTGCATGACTCTTTCTATAGCAGCAGACCTTATTATAGCATGCACATATTGTGATAAGGTGCTCTTTTACCCATTGACAAAATGGGGGGGGGGGGGGGGGGGGTGATGTATTGTAGTTATCTCATGCGAATTCCATTCTACTTTGTTCCCCTTTGTTTACCGTATGCGCGCTTTGTCTGCTGAATCAGTCAGACAGACAGGCGGATCAGGGAGCAATATATGGGGTAGTATATAGGTAGCATGTATGGTAGTATATGTGGTATATGGTAGTATAAGGAGTAGTATATGTGGTACCCTTATATAAGGAGTAGTATATGTGGTATGTGGCAAATGCTATATCGGTCAAATCAGCCGATGCATTAACGAGTGTCTGGCCGAACATCATCGCAACGTAAGGCAAGGCCGTGGAGGTCACATGGCAGCCCATTGCAGTTTGTGCCAAGGGTGCCATCCTTTCTTTAATAGGCGCCGGATTTTGTAATCTCACATAAATCAACTGACCCGGGAGATAGTCGAAGCGAAGAAAATTATTAGATGTGGGGGGGTGAGTGATCCGTCAGTGGCTTTACTGGATAAGGAATTGAAGGGATGGGAAGAGGGACTGACAGTGTCGCATTCGGTTTCCGGCACGTGTGGCTGAGCAGTTCTTGCTTGTTTTGTTTTTGTATTGTGCCCAGCTGTTTTTGCTGATTGTGCAAGCG